>NW_006399755.1:35186076-35205230 GCF_000299155.1 Elephantulus edwardii | reverse complement strand
AAGGCGTCAATTCTCCTTCTATCCTCCCTAGTCATTGTCCAACTCTCTGATGCATAACAAGTGATTGCAAAAACCATGGCCTGTATCAGGTGGACCTTAGTCTTCAGAGAGACAATAGAATGCCAAAAATAGACCTATGTAAACATAGTCAATTGATTTTTTTTTTACAAAGGCACAAAAGCAACTGCATGGAGAAAGGGTAGTGTTTTTTAACAAATGATGCTGGAACAACTAGGTATCCACATGCACAAAGGGGGAAAAAATTAGATGAAATCTAGACACAGACCTTACTCTTTGCACAGGATCTTGGGTGCAAATTCAAAAGCACAATTTATAAGAGAGATGGGGGGAAAACCCCTGATAAAATGGAAATGAGAAATTTCTGTTTCTGAAAAATACTCAAGGAAATGGAAAGAAAACTGGTAAGTTGGGAGCAAACATTTGAAAAACATACACTCGATAAGGACTGTTTGTCCATAATATATAGAGACTGTTGAAAACTCAGAAGATTTTCTTTTAAAAAACCATTTAAAAAAGTAGGGGAAAAACCCCAAACAACCCTTTCAACTAGTGCCATGCAAAGAGATGAAGAGTATAAGCATGCAAAAAGATGTGCAACCTCATGTGTTACTGTTGTTTTATATCATCGAGTCTGTGCGACTCACAGCAACACTAAGAACGGCGGATCTGAACCTTGTCCTCTCCTCTGTCATCCTCACTGTCTCTGACATACCCAAGCCCATTGTTATAGTCATTGTGTCAATCCCTTTTGCTGTGCGCCTTTTTTTCTTACACTGATTTTACAAGGACTGGCCCCTCTTGCCTCCAAGGAGCACTCTAGTTTCAGTTTCTCCAAGACCTGTTTGTTCTCCTGACAGTTCATGGAATATTAGGTACTCTTCTCCAACACAACCAATCAAAGACATCAGTTCTTCTTCTGCCGTCCTTAGTCATTGTTCAACTTTCAGATGCATAGCAAGCAATTGAGAAGACCATGGCTTGGATTAGGCACACTTTAGTCTTTAAACTATCATCATTATTTTTTAGCACTCTGGTGAGGTCCCTTACAACAGATTTTCCCAACGGAACTCATATTTTTATTCCTTGGTTGTATGGATCACAACAAAGTGTGGCTAACTCTGAAAAGAATGAGAATCCCAGAGCACTTGATTGTACTTATGCGGAAACTAACTATACTTGGACCAGGAGGCAGTCATCAGAACAGAAGAGATACTGCATTTCTCAAAACCAGGAAAAGTGTACACCAGTCATACATCCTGTCTCCGTATCTTTTCAATCTATATGCAGAACAGATCATCTGGGAGGATGGGCTCTATGAGGAGCAATGTGGCATCAGGATTGGAGGAAGACTCATCAACAACCTACTTTATGCAGATGACACAACCTTGATTGCCAAAACTGAGTAGGACCTGAGACATTTGCTGCAGAAGGTCAAGGACTGTAGTCTTCAATTTGAATTGAAGCTCAACATCAAGAAAACAAAGATTCTCACCACTGGGACAATTGGCAGCATCATGATAGACAGTGAAGAGACTGAGATTGTTAACAGCTTTAGCCTCCTCAGCTCCACAATCAACATTCTTGGTACCAACAACCAGGAAATCAAAGGACAAATTGCATTGGGGAAATCTGCTGTCAGGGACCTCTCTAGAGTACTGAAAAACAATTATGTAAATTGAGAAACTAAGGTGTTCCTAATCCAGGCCATGGTCTTCACAATTACTTGGTATGCATGAAAAAGATGGACAATGGCTAGGGATGATAGAAGGAGGATCAATGCCTTTGAGCTGTGGTGCTAGAGTATTGAATATTCAGTATACCCTGGACTGCTAAGAGAACAAACAGGTCTGTCCTAAAGAGGGTGAAACCGGGCTACTACTTGGATGCGAGGATTTTGATGCTCCGTCTGACATACTTTGGGCATGGTACAAGGAGGGATCAGTCCTTGAAGTGGAACATCATGCTTGAGAAAGTGAAGGGAAGTGCAAGAGATGAAGACCCTTGATGAAATGGATTGACTCAGTGACTAGGGTAATGGGGATAAGTGTGTCAGAGATGATCAAATTGGCTCAGGATAGCGAAGGATTCAGAGCTGTTGTACATAGGGTTGCTGTGAGTCAGAGTCAACTCGATGGCACATAACAACAGTAACAAGGGCATTGATAGGGAATTGCAAATTTAATTTAAAAAAAAGAGAGATACCACTACCCAGCTATTGTTGTTGTTGGTATGTGCCATCAAGTCTTCTGCAACCCATATGTACAGCAGCTCTCAACCCTTCCCTATCCTGAGCCAGTCTCATTAATTCCAACACACCAACCCCCATTGCCCCAGTTACTGTATCAATCCATCTTATTCAGGTCTTCCACCCTTCCGAGCATGATGTCCTTCTCCAAGGACTGGTCTTCTTGGCCCCATGCCCAAAGTATGTGAGAGCTTCAAAATCCTAGCCTCCAAGGAGAAATTTGGTTTCACTCTTTCCAGGACAGACCTATTTGTTTTCTTTGTGGTCAGTAATATGTATGTTCAAGACTCTTCTCCAGCACCACAACTTGAAGGCATCTATTCTTCTTCTGTCATCCTTACTCATTGAAGCATAACAAGTAATTGTGAAGACTATGGCCTGGATTAGGCAAACCTTAGCCTCTAGGTTGACATCATTGCTTTTCAGCACTCTGGAGAGGTCTCTGATAGCAGATTTTCCCAATGCAATTGATGCTTTGATTTCCTGACTGCTGGTGTTAAAAGAGTGTTGATTGTGGAGCTTAGCAAGCTGAAATTGTTAACAACCTCAATCTCCATCTATCGTGGTGTTGCCAGTTGGCCCAGTGGTGAGAATCTTGGTCTTTTTGATGTTGAGCTTCAATCCATATTGAAGACTACAATCTTCTGCTGTAAGCAGAAGGTCTTCAGTTTCAGCAAGCAAGGTTGTGTCATCTGCATATCATAGGTTGTTGATGAGTCCTCCTCCAATCTGACAATATCAGATGCTAGGAAGGATGTAGAGGAACTGGTACTGTCATTCACTGCTAGTGGGAATGCAAAATAGCATATTAACTTCTTTAAAAAGTTTTTATTTTCTATTGGTTTGCTTACAAAGTTCGTATACATTGTGCTTCACGCTAGCCTTCATTCACATTGGGCACACATACTTTAGCATTTTGAGACAATTTTGCAGATTTTACCAAAGTTAGTCATCATCTTTCCATATGACTAGCAGTTGTGTTCCTGGTGGATTTCCCCAAATAAGTTGAATGCTTATGTCTACACTAAAACCTGCACAAAATGTATACAACAGTTTTATTCATATTTGCTGCAAATTGGAAACAACCAAGATGTCCTTCAATCAGTGAATGAATAGTTAAGTGAGAACCACTAACCTTTAGGTTAACAAAGCACCACATCACCCATGTCCAGCCGGTGTTTACTGGGTGATTAATATAGGACAGGGCTGTATTGATTAGTTCACAAGCATTTTCACATTTCATCTTTATGGTCTTATTGTTGTTTTTATCATTATGTGCCATCACGTCAACACTGACACGTAGTTGACCCTCCAGTGAGTTTTCAGAGGCTATACCTCGCACGGGAGTGGTTAACCCATCTTGTTACCCACAGAATTGATAGATTCGAATTACCTCTCTTTGGATTGGTAGGGCAATTCCTTACCTACTAGGCCAACAGCGCTCTCTTACAATCATAGAACTCTATGTAAGCATTTTATAGATTGTAAAGTTCAAAGAAGGAGTCCTGCTGATACAGTGATTAAGTGTTTGGCAGCTGCTAACCAACAGGGAAGCAGTTTAAACCTATTAGCTATGTTGTAAAAGAAAGATTACTGCTTTTGTAAAGATTTACAGCCTTGGAAAACACTTGAGGAACTTCTGCTCTCTTCTTTAGAGTTTCTATGAGTCAGAATCAATTTGACAGCAATAGGTTTGATTTGGTTTTCAAACCCAGAGACTCATCCAGAGTTGCACAGGCATTAAGTGGCCCCGGTGGGCTAAGATTTCAGGCTGAAACTTCAGCATAAGCTGGTAGCCACATTCAAGGTGATCAATCTGGCATGTGAACCTTGTATTTTAAGCAAGAAGCTGATTTTTTTTTTTTTTGCAAGAAGCTGATTTTAACGATTTGTGTCACGCGAGGAATTTCAATGTTATGTTATCGGCAGTGCAAAGGCATTGAAAGCTCTAAAGCTGGTAAAACCAGCTCTGCATTTTAGAAAGCATCACTCTGGCAGATGTGTGAAAAGCAGGCAATAGAAAGAGAAGTGTTTTTGTCATGTGGGCCAGAGATGACGACTGCTTAGCTGAGGGCAGTGGCAATGAGGAGAGAAAAGACAGGCTGAATCTGAAAGATAATTTGCATCACCATTGATCAGAAACCAATTCAGAACTGACTCTCCATTGGGTTTCCAGGGCTGTAAGTTGCACAGGAGAAGATTGTCCATCTTTCTTTCTAGTGGATTCAAAAGAAATCAGCCTATGAAAGCACTTAGAAATCACAATATTCCAATTTGTAGTCATTCACTGGGCTAATTCAGGAACGAGCTACATTTTACTCTATATTCATGAGTTTGAGGATAACAAATACAATGCAGAAAACTCAGTGCTGTTGAGTTGATACCCACTCATATCTGAGCTTCTGAGGTCATATATTGCAAGGGAGGAGAGGTTGTCCATGTTTCTCCTGAGCAGCTGCTGATGGATTTAGACTGCCGGAGAAGTATGGCCTTTGAGAGCATCTCCCCACAGACTATAGTACCAGAGTTCCCTAACAACAGAACCTGATGAGTACCAATGGACAATGTGAAATGGTATTCAGCTGCTGTCCATTCAGTCTCAACTCATTGTAAACCCTTATGTGCCAGGGTAGAACTGTGCTCCACAGAGTTTTCAGTGACTGATTTCTTGGAAGTAAATTTCCAGGCCCTACTCCCCAGGTGTTCTTGAACCACTGACTTCTTGGTTCACAGCCAGTTGCTTGCCTGTGCCATCCAGGAATTTAGCAAATATAGTTCTTCTGTATTCTCTGGTACTGTAGATTCATTTGTGAGAATACTTTAAAAATTAGGTCCTCATGGGCTTTTCCACATACATGTACAGTCTTTAAGCACTATTAACTTTGGGTGTAATAGGGATAAATAGTTGTTTTCCAAGTGCAAAGATAGCACTTTGCAAAGGACCTAACATGCACAACATCCTCCTTTGTGCTAGTGGTGTTTCAACAACTGGCTTTGACTAGAAGTATCTATCGCTAGTGACTACAAGGGAGCCTTCGGAAAACGCTTGGAGAAAGTCCACATCTGCAGGAAGCTCTTCTTCACAACTCAGATGATTGAAATGATGATGCTAGAACAGAAAGGTGATGTAAACTCTTAGGCTGGTTTGTGAAATAATTGTACACATTATTTCAAATGCCTTGGGGCATTTGAAGAAAACACCCAGAGTCAGATTTAAAACTGGTTGCATCCATTTTTTTTATGAGTCCCTAGAATATTGTGCCTTTAGTCGTTTGAATCTGCTAGTGGTTCCTCAGGAGAGAGAATGAGCAGTCTCCTCCCATGAAATTTACAACCTCATAATCCCAAGGAAAGTTGCTATAACTTGGAACCGACTTGACAGATAAGTTTGAGGATGTTTGGTTGGTTTGTTGGGGTTTTTTTCATTTGTTCTAACCGTGGATGAAGAGCATGGGTGGGTTTATGGTTAATGCATATGGCTTCCAATCAGTAGATTGGCAGTTAGAACCTTCCTCTTGACTCTATATGAGAAAGAAGTGTCTATCTGCTTCCATAAAGATTTGCCGCCTTGTAAAACTTGTTCTACTCTGTCCTGTAGGATAGTTGAGAGTAGGAATCAAATCAAGGGCAGTGGGCTGGTTTGTTTGTTTAACCATGGTTGTAACACAAGGTTGGTTTTGTTATTTCCTTATTTGAAAGCATTAGGTCAGGTCAGAGGGGTTTTTGATTGGGGAAGGAATGTCAGTGTAAACAAGCCCCAGATTTTATGTCTGGAGATGCTGAAGGAAGTGCCTTCTGAGGTTGTCCTGACAAACTACAGTGACTAGCAGCCCCCCCCACCCCACCCCTGTGCCATGTAGGAATGCACATGAATATTTTAATTTGTTTCTTGTTTCCTCCCAGGAAGTTCAGGTTTCTTAGAGAACCTAAACTCTTTGAAGGACTATGAAATAATACGTCTTTATTTTTTTCTTTAATGTAACTTATCCCCTGCTTGCAATGCTAATCAAACAACAGTACAACCTTTCAGTACAGGGAATAGAAAGGGAATGAAAATTTTGAGTACCTACTATATAACAAGTGCTTGGTCCTGTTAAGAGCCTTGGGAAGTAGGCCCCACTATTTCCATTTTGAAGAAATGGAAATTGAGACTTATTAAGAGTCAGCCAGCCAGGAAAGAGCACAGGTTTCAAAACTGGGTACATCTGGCCCCAAGTTCATGGTCTTTTAACTATGCCACATAAGAACTACTGCTCTCAGGCAGCAAGCAGGTGTAGACTGTAAGTAAGAAGCATTATGTTGACTTCCTCAAAGAAGGAAGAAGATGGCTCATCACTTTACCTCCAGAGACCATCCTTACATCATGCAGCTGTCTGAAGCTTCCTAGGGGTACTTAACCTCTTTCTTTGATACAATCCCATCTCATTTTGACTTATATAGGACATTTGCACTTTTCTCTGGCTTTCCATTTGCCTGTAGGAAAACTGATTGGTAGATGCTTTTCTCACGAGGACAGAGCAGTATAACTAGTGCAGAGGCAAATGCTTTCTGCAGAGATGATTGGTCAGTGATTCCCAATATGGAGTGGCTCTGATCTCTCCTTCTGTAATGACATCCTGAAGACAAAGTCAGCTCACATAGAACCCTGGGACACAGGTTTTCCCATGTCAGACTGTCTCCTCCGTCCAGGATGGAAATAGCACATTGAAGCCACCACAGTGCCTTTCTACACCCCGCTTCCTGGTATCTTGAATGAATTTTCCATATAACCAAAATACGTCTCGAAAGCCATTTGAGAAATGTGAAGCTTGACCAGCTTGTAGGAAAGCCAAGTTGTTGGTCTGGTGTAGGTGTGGAAAAGCATGGATTTCAGATCTATAAACACCCTATGCCAATACCTTACAACTTCAGTGCATGAAACAGGTTTAACCAGTGGCCATGTTTTATAAGAAAGGGTTTCCAAGTGCCAGATGTATGCCTGGTCTTCCTGCAATTCTCCCAGGGAGTTCAAATTGGATCCTTCACCTTCATTATCTCTGAGGGGAAGTAGTGCCCACGCAGTATCCCAGGAGTCACAAAACCGGTGTTTTATTACATGCAACATAGTCATTAAAACTGAACTTTATTTCCGAGTCCACCGGAGGCAGAAGAGAAAATGGCCCAGGCAGCCGACTTCACACCTGCACTCCTCTGCCCAGTGCATTTCTGGTTTTGATTTTTCATTCCAGATTTGGAGATGGTTTCAGAGTGGGAAGAGCTCTAGGCTCTTAGAACCTGGTATTGTACTGAATGAAAGGCAGATATCTTTGACTGTTGTTGACTCAGTTCCAACTCATAGCTATAAATCATACCACTAAACCACCAGAGCTTAGGTGTAGGCATTAAAAATGGAAACTGACCACTTAAAAATCCAAATGGTTGGCTTTCTTAGTAAGAAACCCTCCGAAAATCTGCTAACACTGACCTGTTGTTTTTGTTGTTGTTAAGTGCCATCAGCTCAAGTATGGCTTCCAGCCACTCTCTGAACAACAGCCCTGGATCCTTTCCTATCCTCTGCCACCCTCTCCATCTCTGACACTCTTGAGACCATTGCTACAGTCACCATGTCAATCCATCTCATTGGGGTATTCCTCTCATTTGCTGACTATCTTTCCAAGCACGATGTCTCTTTTCCTTGCATCATGTCCAGTGTCCAACAAGTTCATGAGAGAAGAAGCTTTGACATCTTTGCCTCCAAGGAGCACTCTGGTTGCACTTTTTCCAAGACATATCTATTTGTTCTTTTGTCAGTCCATATGATATTCAGTACTCTTCTTTAATGCCACAGCTCAAAGGCATCAATTCTTCTTTTATCAGATTTATTCATTGTCCAGCTCTCAGCTGCATAGCAAGTAATTGAAAAGGCCATAGCCTGAATCCAACACACCTTAGTTTTCAAACTGACATCACTGTTCTTCAGTAATTTAGAGAGGTTCCTTATGGTAGACTTGCCCAATGCAATTTGTCTACTAATCTCCTGAGTGCTAGCACTAAGAATGTTGATTGTGGATCCAAGTAAATGAAGTAAAACATACATTAAAATTACATGCTAGAGCCAAAAGAAAGCTAACTCCCTTAGACAGTGACCTCTCTCAGTTCAAACCCATGAGCACTTGTGTAATTAGGGGCAGAATCGTGGCCTGTCCTCAGTCTTCCAAGTTGGTGTTCTCCCAACTATGTCACGCTTCCCCAATCTATTTAATGAAATCAATGCTGTGTTGATTTTAACAGTCTGCTCTTTCTCAAGCTGAGGTCAGAGCATTGCTGAGTTCAGTATGAGTCACTTTTGGAACATCCAGGGGCACTGCATATTTTTCTGGTGTAGAAAGCGGGTCAGACCGTATATCAGAGTTGAAGAGCTCCTGCATGCAATGTGTTCCATTCATCTATGAATTAGACAGTGCATCTCCATTTCACAGTCAGTGATGTCAAATTCTACACACCCACAGAAATAGTAAAGGGTGATGGGAACTGGGGTGATCACTGTTGAGGTTGTAAGTCCCTGTACTACCATTTATTACCCATGTATTCCTGGACATTCTGTAACCTCAGTCTTAGTTGAATGATAAGGACTGTTGCTCTTCATAGGGTGGATGTGAGGACTGAAAGGGTAATGCTTGCACAGTCTGGGCACAAGTTAGAGTCCAAAAAAGGAAAGTTTATTAAAAGACCTAAACATTTTGTGATTTGTTTAATGGGCTTCTTTATTACAATATAGTGTGTGTCCATTAAGCATATAAAAAGATGTTCTCCTAAAAGCCTTTTGAAACATAATGTATCTTCCTCATTTTATCAATAAGAATTCAACTATCACTATATTTAATATCTGAAAATCTTGACTTATTCATTGAAAGGAAACATCAGAGTCTAATTCATAGAGCTGTTGGGAAAATGCAAACAGCAAAGTCATAGGAGCTTAATATAGAGTATAGCAAAGTAGTGTTTACATTTTTGGTTTTGCTTTTAATAGTGTATTTCCAAATTTTTCCCTCTGAAAAAGAGGGATCTCTGTATCTCCAACAGAACAGAGTAACTGTTAAGGCCAGGATCAAGCCAGGAGGCCTGTCGAGACTTCTCTTTGTCCTGAGGCACTACTCCTGGGACAGGCCTACTCCTGACATGAGTGGAGCCCAGGGCAAGAGCATCAATATGTTTAAATACCTTAAAATGGTAAATCAGACCAACAAATTGCTTAATCAAATGTGCTGTTTCATCCTGTCTTGATATGTACACCTTCATTGTAAAGTGGCAAGCCAAGTTTGAATTTAGAATTGTTGGATTCCTTGGAATTCTAAGCCAAAATTTGATTGAACAGGGAGTGTGGACCCTTCCTGTTTCACCCATACAGAGGGGGCTGCCTGTGTGCTTGTGTGTGGGCGCTCAGGCCGAGGTTCAGTGACTATTTGTCAGGTACCTACTGCATGCCAGGCAACATGTCAATATTTTCTCCTGTTTGACCTCATTTAACTCTCATTATAAACCTGGGGATAAATATTGCCTTGCTCTTGTTAGATGCTGTAAAGTCAGTTCTGACTCATTGCAATCCTGTGTACATACTGTAATGGTTATGTTTGAGTCCACGTTTGCATTCACTGTGTCAATCCGTCTGAACAAGGTTCTTCCTCTTTTTTTGGTCCTTTCCAGATGAGCCAACTAAGATTTCTAAATGTTGCTATTTCCTGAAGGAAGTGTTGACTGAGGGTAGAATTATACTAATCTCCTTGTGCCATCATGGCCCAGGATAGATCAGGGTTCAGAGCTATTGTGCATAGGGTAGCTATGAGTCGTGGTCAGCTTGGCAGCACAAAACCACAGCATCATACCAGCAGGAACTGGCTCCATAGTCATATTGGAAGAGTGGTCTTATGCTTCCCCTTTCCCCCCATTAAGACTCCTCTGCTCTTTTATATGGTATAAAATGTACAAAACAGATGGATGCATTTGTTATTACTTAAATCTCCTTAATGAGTTTCATGATAAGGTAAATACATTCAGTCCTTACTGATATGGAAATATTTATAAGCATTAAGCTTGGAAGTAGAAGTGGCATCCACTTCTGAAATAGCTTGCCTCCAGAAACCCTATGAACATGGAGAAATGATGGAAGTTATAAAAGTGTTCAGGTCTTTAGTTCTTAGGTTGCTATGAGTTGTCTACGACTCAATGGCACTTAACAACAACAATTTGTACAATTATGTACTTAATATTACATACCTGTCTTGGAGAAAGAGAGCTCTTAGAGTAGTCAATAGGACTTGATGCTACTAACCCAAAGACCATACCTTTCTTCTGGTTCAAATCCAGCAGCCAGTTTGTAGGGGAAAGCTGGGCAATTGCTTCCCATGCATATTGTTAGGAAGTGTAAGTCCTTAGAAACGGACATCATGCTGAGGCAAATATAGGGTCAGCGGGAGAGAGGAAGACCTTTGAGGAGATGGATGGATTGGCCCAGTGACTGCAAAGTGGGTTTGAGCATGACGGAGCTTGTGAGGATGGTCCAGTTAGGGCAAGTTTCAGACCTGTTTACAGAGAGAGTGTCTCTATGAGTTGGAACTCCTTGATAGCACCTAACAACATCTGAGTAGAACGTGTTCATTTTAGAAAGATCATTTAAGCGTTCAAAGAAGTAGTAGAATCTATATCCGCGAGCTTCTTGGAAGTAATTTTGAGATTGTTGTTGTTGTTATGTGCCGTCGAGTTGTTTGCGACTCATAGCAACCCTATGCACAACAGCCCTAAACCCTGCTCTGTCCTGCGCCAACCGCACTGCCTCTGACACACCCATCCTGATTACCCCAGTCACCGAATCAGTCCATCTCATAGAGGGTCTTCCCCTCCTGTGCTGTCCCTCCACCCTCCCAAGCATAATGTCCCTCTCTAAGGACCCGTCCCTCCTGGCAACATGTCCAAAGTATGTCAGATGAAGCCCCAGAATCCTTGCCTCCAAGGAGTAGCTTGGTTTAATCCTCTCCAAGATGAATCTGTTTGTTTTCCTAGCAGTCCATGGTACATTCAATACTCTTCTCCAGCACCACAGCTCAAAGGCATCAACTCTCCTTCTGTCCTCCCTAGTCATTGTCCAACTCTCTGATGTATAACAAGCGATTGCAAAGAGCATGGCCTGTATCAGGTGCACCTTAGTCTCCAGAGAGACACCGTTGCTCCTGAGTACTTTAGAGAGGTCCCTAACAGCAGACTTTCCCATCGCGATACGCTTTTGAGATAGATGTGTTCAAACCGAAGCATGCTAGGAGGAGAGCACCCAATGATCTGGTCATACTCAGCTTCACAGAGAAACCACAAGATATGGTTTTCAAATATCGAAGGTGCTTTTGTGAAGAAAAGAATCTTCTTCTCGACATGACTCTTCTGGGCAGGCTTAAGATAAGATGAACTGTGTTACAAGAAGATGAATTCTAATATGAGCAATATCTATCTGATTATTCAAGCTACACAAAAGAATGGATTCTGCACCAGCATCTGCCTGATCATTTGAAGTAAAGGTGGTTGGAGCCACCTTAGAGGGATTAAGTTCTCACTTCTGGAAGAGTTTAGCTCTTTGACTGTTGGCAGGGCAGTTGTGAGAGGGGAGATGGCATCGCATCAAACTTACACTTTCACCCTGTAATCTTTAAGTCTTCAGGTATGAAGTTGTGGGTTTTAGAGTTTGATAAGAATAATATAATAAAGGGCAGAGTTTGTAAGAATTTTAGGACTGTTTCCAAAGTACCTTCCCAGAAGTATTTTTCCGAATCATATGATGTATCTCTTGCAGGAGAAAATGCAGAAGTTTCGATGGACGTTTCGCTGGCTTACCGGGATGATGTGTTTGCTGAATGGACAGAAATGGCCCATGAAAGAGTGCCACGAAAACTCAAATGCACCTTTACATCCCCCAAGGTAGGATGCCTTGAAGTGTAAGCTGGTGGAGGTTCTGTTCGGTCACTAGATATGTGGTATGATTTACTGCACACACATGTGCTCTTATTTCTTGGTATGTATCACCCACAAAGTTGACCATCATCTTTTTTCTCAGTGGAGAAAAAGTTGCTTCATGCCCTTAGTTTATCTATGTCTCTAAGGAAGCATCATAAAGCAACACTTACTTCCTTGGTAAGTAGCTGAAAATTATGAACTCTGCTAAGTTGTTTCTGGGTTTGAGAATCTGGGCACATTGACTTAATGCTTGTGTCTATTTCTCTGTCTAGACATTTGTTTGTGACCAATGTTGAAATCTAGTAATGTATGAGATCTAGCAATTCCAGTGAATACCACAAACAAATAAGAAGACCTGAGAAAGGAAATCTGCCTTCTGTTCTTATCTTTGTAAAGACTCTCCTTTCTCAGATTCTTCCAGGGAGACGCTTTTACACACTCTCAGGGGCTTACTCTCCTGCTTTGGGCCTTTCTCTTCAAGTACAGTCCTTTCAGATGGGGCAACGCTGGGCACATTTTTCCATTTAGGTTTTCTATCATCAAACATTCACATATTTTATCATACTTTCTTTTCTCAAGCTACCCTTTGAAATCTATCCAGTACTTTTACCTCATCATTTCTTCTTTGTCATTTTAACTACTCTGTACTCAAGAGCAAGCTCCAGTCTCTTCTGATATCCATTTTGTTGCCTCTTTTCTTTCCTCTTCATTTCTTTTTTCTTCACAGTGTCTTTGATGTCATCTCATAAGTTATCTGATCTTCAGTCATTCATGTTTATTTACTGAGGTGGTCTTTAAATTCAGTGCAGTACATTAACAATTGTGCTTTGGCTCCCTTGAATTGGTTTCATTTTCTTCAGCTTCATCTTGACCTTGCATATGTGCCATTGATGATCTGGTACACACACAGACAACCCCTGGCCTTGTTCTAACCTAGAACAGGAGCTTCTCCATTTCTCTTTCCTCAGATGTAGTAGTATTTATTCTTGCATATTCCATAAGGTGAGCTTATGTGTATTGTTTTATGCTGTCAAGTGGAAACTGACTCATAGCTCGACCCTAGAACTGGTTTTCAGCAGATTGCCCATCTTTTGCTCACAGAGCAGCTGATGGAATCGAACCACCTGCCTTTGAGCTGACAGCACTTTAGTAATACAGCTTTATTGCATATTCAGACCACAGAAGTCGGTAAAATATTCAATTTCTCTTTGTAAATTATGTTTGGTGAGTAAATGTAAATAATCATTGTATTCATTTTTTCTTCCTTGTGGGCATATGGATGTTATCCTACCACTGACAGCATTATACTTGAGAGTAGATCTTAAAATGTTCTTTTTGAGGAGGACTTCAGTACTGTTCCTTTTAAATTTGTTATCTCATTTGAGTATTCTGTATGATTATCTGGTTTGAAGTGGCTAATAGTACTTCATTTTACCTCTCTAGGATATTGATCTTGAAGCATTCCCTTGAAATTTTTATAACTTCTAGCTTTTCTATAGGGAGCTCTGGTGGTCTAGTGGTAAAAAGCCGTGCTGCAATCCCAAATGGACCTGCTTTTAATCCACCAGCTGTTCCGTGGGAGAATGATCACCAGTCTACTCCTGTGCAATTAACTACCTCTGCAAACCTACTGGAGGGTCAGCTAAGGGTCAGTTCTGACTCTGTGGTACACAATAACAACAACAACTTACCTATATTAATAAAATTCCATTTTCTTTTGTGCATTTTACAATTCAGTTATTAGGCATTCGCATCTGTGCCTTCTCATTTTGTGTCCCCAAACCTTGACTACATTCACATCATTAAGGACAACTCTGTCTTGAGGAAACAGAGAAGTTGCTTCCTCAACTCTTATAGCTGTGGATATGATCACATTCAGAAATAGACTTTTCTTTATTATGTTAGGAAGGACTTACCAGTGCACAGTGTTTCCTAAATCTAATTATGGCTGAATTATAATAAGGTACAAAATATACATAGGTTAAGTGAGTACAAACGAGGGAAAATAGAGGCCATATAAAGATCACCAGAGAATTGAGGAATGAATATCAAGATGGATGTGTGTGTGTGTGTGTGTGTGTGTGTGTGTGTGTGTGTGTGTGAATGTGTGTTATAGTAGAAACTGAGACAAGGATCTTTCTAGAGCTGACACAGAAGGAGTCTTCCTCTAGGGTCATCACCTTGAATTTAGATTGGACACACTGGAGCATCATGAACTGAAGAAATAAAGTTCTGTTCCTTTACTCATGATATTTCTGTTATATCGATAGTAGGAAACTAAGATAGACTGCAACATATTTATTCTAAAAAGAAGCGTGTGGTAAAATTAAGTCAGGAACACCAAATTGCACACCAAACTATGAATCAAAAACCTTGAAGATAGGACCAAAGAATCTATGTTTTATCAGTCTATCATTTTGTTCTTTTTTTTTTTTCTTTTCATTTTTTTTTCATTTTGTTCTTTTAAGCTGATAAACTTTGAAAACAAGCACTCTAAACTCTGTGCTATGTAGAATAGCTTAATATTTTTAGGTATTTGTGTACAATGAAGAAGTTAATTCAAACTATTCTCACTGCAAATTCATTGCGTCTTTCAAAACTGAGTCTTGTTGGACATGTAAGCTGAAGGATTTCAGGACATGGAATTTCATCTTCTGAAAAAGGGAAAGTGATTTCTCACCTCACCAACTTGAAGGGCACCAGCAAGCAGTGTGAGGAGCATGGGTGTTTGCCTGTGACTGCTTCTTAATGACAGTGGCTTAATTATCTTTAGAATGTGTTGGTCTCTTTCAAGCACGATATTAAATCTTGTGAAGGAAATGAATCATCAAACCTCTGCTTTTTTGATTGCAGTGAAATTTAGTCTTCAGTTTGAAGATTAAATGAGAAATTGCTTTAAAGCGTTTAGTCCCTGGTGGATTGAGGAGTTTTAAAAAAAAATAAAAAAGTGAAGTTGCCACCTGCTGTAATTTGTCCTAATTAACCAGCTTCTTGCCTGAGGTGGGGGAGTGGTGAGGCGAATGAAGAGACGAAGGAGAGAGTGAGGAGTCTCCTTTCCCAAATGCCCTAAATACTGGCAGAGGCGCAAACTCAGTGCAAAAAGGAGAGTTCTCTAAGAAAGCACAGCGAATGCATTTCCAAGACCAGTAAACCAGGCGAGGACCCAAGAATCCAGAGTGAGTTTGTAAGTTTTTTTGAACTTAGACAGAAAGAGTCCTGATGGCACAATAATTAAGCATCTGATGCCTCACTGAAAGTTTGGGATTTCAAACCCACCAGCAGCTCCACATGAGAAGAGATATGATGACCTGCCTCTTGATTTCTACCTGAGAAACCCTATGGGGAAATTGTTTCATGAAATCACGATGAGTTGGAACCAGCTTGGCCACCCACAACAACAACAACAGTGTTACCAACTCTGTAGAGACAGGGAAGTGAAGGACATCTCAAGACCCACCACTAGGGAATTAGAAGGGTCTCTGGGATTTTATTATTGAACCTTCTTGCTTTACTTAGATGGAAAAGGAAGCTAAATAAGGGAGGATGTGGTTTCCAAGGTCTTCAACCAGCGAGGGGCAAGATCAAGACTGGAATCTTAACTCCATGACCTGAGATTCAGTGATCTCTTCATGGTAGAACACTACCTGTCTTTGGGCCTGTCTGAGGCACTTCACAGCAATGGAAGGTCTTTTTCCAAATCAGAGCTGGAGGCAAAAGTACAGTACAGCTGATTTTGAAGGAAGTCTCTGAGTACCTTATAGGATTTGCACTCAACTACTAATCTAAGGCCTGGAAATCTACTTTTCTAAAGAGGAAGCCAAGGACATCTTATGGAGCAGATGCAGATGAGGACACCATAAATTGGAATTAACTTGATGGTTATGGCTGGAGGGTTTTGGTTGCTATTGTTTTTATTGTGATTTTAATAAAAGTTTGCAGAAAGATTGGGTTTTCATCCCTTCATTAATGCACATTTTTCTCCCTCTCCCTCTTCCAATTCACTTTGTAATGCATGTCTTTTTTCAGATTGTTGACATACATGAAATACCTAATTATACATTCCTTTCAGACAGTCCTTTCCTTCATTTGTTCCCGTACAGTGGTATTCATTGTCTATCTAAATTTTCCCTACTCCCGTTTCCTTTGTCAATTCTATTTTATAACAGTGGTGTTACGTGGTATTTATCCTTTAGTGACGGAGATGTTTCATTCAGCATGATATTTTCCAGGCTCACCCATGTTGTGTAGTATTTTACAAGTTCATTATTTTTTAGTGCTGTGTAATATTCTTTTGTGTGAATGTACCACTGTTTTTCTATCCAACTGTTTGTTGATGGGCAGTTAGGCTGCTTCTATCTCTTTACTATTGTGAATGATGCAGCAATAAACATGGGTACAACCCTGTGATTTACTCCCACTCCTCTTGCTTTGGGTCCTCTTAGATGTTTTACTTCTATTTACTTCTATGATTATCCTTCTATTTTTATAATATTGGTCTTATGCAGGTTGCACAGTTGGGTGGGGTGAGAGTGGGAGTGAAGGAAATGAGAAGGACCCAGTGGGGACCTGAAAAGATTAGGTAAAGATGGTAAAGGTCCAATGATGACTGATTTTATAAAACATAATGCATGGGTTGGAAACAACCCAAGTGTCCATCAGCAAGTGAATGGATAAAGAAGCTTTGGTATATTCACACAATGGAATACTATGCTGCATTAAAAAACAAGGAACTTATGAAATATTATACAAAATGGGTGACCCTGGAGAACATTATGCTGAGTGAAATATCTCAGTCACAAAAGGATGGAACTGACATCAGGATTGGGGGGAACGAAAAAACAAGGGTATAAATGAGGTACACTGCATTGAAACAGATGAGGGAAAGAACTGTTTAAAAGGAATAAATGATTGGGTATTATTTTCATGACAAGAGTCCAAATTAAGAGCTGCATAGTAAAGTGGACCAGGGAGAGGGGGATTGTATAACAATGAAAGAATTTTTTTTTTCTTTTCAAAGAGAAAAGTGAACTAGGGGGATAGCGGGGGAATAGGGAGGAAAATGTACAAAAATGAATTAATTGAATATAAACTTTCATTAAAATTTCAGTTCAAAAAACAATGCATGGGAATGATCGTATGAAACACAATATGGATAAAGAATAGTGTGAAATACAATGTATACGAACTTTGTGAGCAAACTAATACAAAATTTTATAAAAGTCTAAAGTAAGAAAATCAATCAATGAAATAGCACTTCTTTTAAGTGCTAGAGAGCATGATGTCAATGTAATGACAAAGATGTCATAAGCCATGCTATTTTCAATTGCTTCATATTTGCATGAAAGTACATACATGAAGTACAATGGACAATGAATAAGGAAGACCAAAGAGTTTATGATTTTGAATTATAGTATTGGCAAAGAATAGTGAATATACCAATTACTGCCAAGATAAAGAATTTTGTGTGTGTGTGTGTGTGTGTGTGAGTGTACCGTCAAATCAGATCTGACTGGTACAGGAGGAGATTGCCCCTCCTTTTCCCGGCAGAGCATCTGGTGGATTCAAACCGTGTGCCTCTGGGATTGTAGTTGCAGCTCCTTGTCACTAGGCCACCAGAGCTCCCCCAAGATAAATAAATTTGTCTTGTTAAAAACCAAAAAAGCAAAAACAAACCCTGAGTGTACGTACAAGACTCATGCCCTTATCTGAGCCCTGCTCCTTCTGCCACTACCTTTGAGACTTTGAAGAATGCATGAGGCATGATACTAATCGCTGGCATTACGTGAAAATAATTTTTGTTCCTTTCCTCTACCACAAATTCTCAGTTTCTGCAAATAAAACAGGAACTTGGAACACATCTGAAAACCCTCTTCTTGTTTTTATGACAAGGGTTTTCAGCCACTTGAATGCAACTCAATCTAAGGACCTAAATCCCACTGCCATCAAGTCAAACTCATGGTGACCCTGCATTGGGTTTCCAAGGCTGTAAGTCTTTATGACTACCTATTTTATTGTTGTTGTTGTTGTTGCTGTTTTCACAGAACATCTAGTAGATTAAAACTATTGACCTTTTAGTCAATAGCCCAACTCATAATGCACTACTACACCTGGACTCCTTGAGGTCATTCCACTGAAACAACCCACTGCCTTGCAGTTTATCCTACTCATAGTGTGACCCTCCACCAGCCTGAAAATACTAATAGGAATTGCCCATCTTTCTCTCTCGGATAAGCTGGTAAACTCAAACTCCTGACCTTTTGGTTAATGCAACATTTAACATATTCTGCAACCAGAGCTCCTTGAAGGCAGATTGTTGTTGTTTGTTGTTACGTGCTGTCGAGTTGCTTGCGATTCACAACAACCCTCTATGTACAACAGCCCTAAATTCTGCTCTGTCCTGTGCCAGTCACCCTGTGTCTGATACACCCATCCCGATTACCCCTGTCACTGAATCAATCCACTCAGAGAGGGCCTTTCCCCCCTATGCTGTCCCTCCACCTACCAAGCATGATGTCCCTCTCCAAGGACCGGTTCCCCCTTACATGTCCAAAGTATGTTAGATGAAGCCTCAGAATCCTTGTCTCCAAGGAGCCACCTGGTTTAACCCTTTCTAGGATGAATCTGTTTGTTTTCCTAGCAGTCCATGGTACTCTCAAAACTCTTCTCCAGCACCACAGCTCAAAGGCATCAATTCTTCTATCTTCCTTAGTCATTGTCCAACTCTCTGATGCATAGCAAGTGATTGCAAAGACCATGAACTGTATCAGACACACCTTAGTCTCCAGAGAGACACCATTACTCTACAGTACTTTGGAGAGGTCCCTAACAGCAGACTTTCCCATGGCAATGCGCCTTTTAATTTCCTGGCTACTGGTGCCAAGAGTGTTGACTGTGGAGCCAATCTCAATCTCTT
>NW_006399755.1:35148495-35185976 GCF_000299155.1 Elephantulus edwardii | reverse complement strand
AGAGTGTTGACTGTGGAGCCAAGCAAACTAAAGCTGTGAACAATCTCAATCTCTTCACTATCCATTCTGATGCTGCTAATTGGTCCAGTGGTGAGAATCTTTCTTGGCCTTGAGCCATATTGTAGGCTGCAGTCCTTGACCCTCTGCAGCAAGCACTTCAGGTCCTCCTCAGTTTCAGCAAGCAGATTAGAAGCACAATAATATGTTTTGGGTGTTCTTGCAGAGTTCTAATTTTAGCTCTGATTTGCAAACATAAGAAAAGAGTAGAAGGGAAAGATCATGCTTACGGGAGATATTCAGCTTATGTTGTTTGTTGTTGAGCGCAGTCGAGTTGCAGGCGACTCATAGCAACCCTATAAAGGAGACTCCTCAACGCTTGGGTGTCTCTCATTCTCTCTCCAGGTTCATAGGGTTTCCGGAGGCAAGCTATAGTTAACTTTTTAAAATGGAGCAGAATTATGTCTACAGAGGAACTTTTCTAATCTCATATGCCATCTGTAATACAGTTGTGGTGTCAGATAAAAGCTCAAGAGGGGAGGGGAAAAAATGCCAGGGCTAGTGAATGATGTCTGCCGTATGTGCAGAAGGAAAATGTATTCATATAGGAGCCATATATTTGCCAGGTGTGTCCTCAAACAGAGTTCCTAGGTAATTCAAATAGCTAATATACTCAGTTGCTAAAAGGAAGGTTGAAGGGCTTGAGCCCACCCAAATGTTCTTTGGAAGAAAGGCTTGGTGATCTCTGATCTCCTTCAGAAACACCGTTCAAACTATGGAGTGCAGCTCCATAGAGACATAGATGAGGTCACCATGGGTCAGAATTGACTCAATGGCAGTGATTTCTCCACTTCTGCTCTGATTTTTGACTCGCTCTCTTATTGCTGTTGAGTTACAAACAACTCATAGATTACCCTCCATCAGGTTTTGGAGGCTGTAAATGGCACAGGAGGAGATGGGTGGCTCATCTGTCTCTTGTAGAGCCAGTGGTGGATTTGAACTGTGGCTTGTGGGTTAGCAGTGCAACTTTCTACTACTTACACCACCAGAGCTCCCTCACTGGTCTCTGACTAATGACACTGAAAAGGGGAAAAAACAAACAAAAACCAACAAAACTTCAACCTACTTTCGCAGGGCATTTCTTCTGTTTCTCTCTCAGGATCAGCCTCTTGATCTAAACTTAAACTGTCCATCTGTTTGATAAGGAAATCCCCAAGAAAATCAAATGGGAAAGAAACCTTTCACACATAGACCATAAACCATTGTTATACTCTTCTGGGTTTCCCCCTGCATCTTTTACTGTGGAGATTTGCAGCAGATTGTGGCAATTTCAAAGTAAGGACAAATCCTATCACTTGGTTAGGAGATGCCAGGAAAATGGTGCCTATGTAAACCCAGCACTTACCGGTTTAGCAGTAAAGGTGACTGTTACAACTCATACATCCCTACCACTTGCATGCATGAATAAAATGCAGTGTACATGAATGATTGATTGCATGTGGATCTGTTACACACGCACACACAAAACAAAAAACCACCACCCAACAAACGTTTAAAAGCAAGTTGTGTCCACCATCTTATTCTGAAAGAATTATTTGGCAGGAAGATTAAGAGATTTTACAATATGCTGGAATAAATTATTGTTTAATTAAGATTTCTGCCACTTTCTCTGCTCTTGAGTCTTGAGTTGTTGGAAGCTTTGGGGGCCAGAAATCTAGAGCGCATCTCTCTGACAAACAAATCTCATTGTTAACTTTATATATTCCCAAGATCCAAGGACTTTTCAGGTAATTTCTTTTTCTTTTTTTCTTTTCAAGTCAATAAAAAAGATATCTTTTTTCCCCCCAGCCTCTTATACCCACTCCTTTAGTGGATGAAATAATAATTTGCCTTCATAGAATAAAGAACTTTAGTAGGAGTTTCCTCCTGAACATTTCAGAAGTTGGTTATTCAGTCTCTGATGGCATAATGAAAATAAGAAACCACTGTAGTCCTGGTAGACCAGGTTACCTGAGCATTACCTCTGGTTATCTGGTTGTTATGCTTGCTTAAATGCTTAGCCATTAATTTCCCACTCCTGATTATTTTAGATCTTTATTTTGTTTCTTTTTATATGACTGAAGGTTTACAAATCATATTCATTTTTCATACAATTATTCTTAGACATTTTATTTTGTAACTTTGTCATTGATTAAGTATAACATCTAATCGGCCCCTTTGTGTGCATTTTCTTTCCTTTCACCTAACTTACCTCTTTATTAATTTGTTCCCCGTTCTATCCTCATTAACCTGAATCTATGGATGTAAACCTTTCTTTGTTGTTGTTGTTATATGCTTTCCAGGTGATTACAACTCATAGCATCCCTATGAACAATAACCCTGAACCCTACCTTGTCTTGAGCCAGCCTCACTGTCTCTGACACGCCTGTCCCAGTTGCCACAGTTACTATACCAATCCATCTCATCCAGGGTCTTCCTCTCCTGCACTAACCCTTTATTCTCCCAAGTATGATGTTCTTCTCCAAGGACTGATCCTTCCTGGATCATGCCCAAAGTATGTGAGATGGAGCTTCAAAATCTTGCCTCTAAGGAGCAACCGACTTTCGCATTAATTGGGTATCTGGAATTTATGAAGAATATGCCATCAGGATCTAAGGAAGGCTCATCAATAACCTGTGTTATGCAGATGACACAACCTTGCTTACTGAAAGTGAGGAGGACTGGAAGCTAGCTCTTGTTGCAGAAGATCAAGGAATGTACCCTTTGGTATGGATTGTATCTCAATGTCAGGAAAGCAAAGATTCTTACCACAGGACCAGTAGACAACATAATGATGGATGGAGCGGAGATTTAGACTGTCAATAACTTCATCTTGCTTGGATCCACAATTAACATGCTTGGTACCAGACAGGAAACAAGGAGACCCACCTCCCCAAATGTTTGAGAAGCAATGATGTCAGTTTGAAGTCTGAGTGTGTCTGATTCAGACCATGGTCTTTCTGATCATTTGCTGTACATCTGAGAGCTAGACAATGAATAGGGATGACAGAAGAAGAATTGATGCCTTTGAGCTGTGGTATTGTAGAAGAGCATTGACCATCCCATGGACTGCCAAAAGAATAAACAGATATGTCTTTGATAGGGTGCAGACAGAGTGCTCTTTGGAGGCAAGGATGATGAGACTTCAACTCACATACTTTGGGCATGTTGCTAAGAAGGACTGTTTCTTGAAAAGGGACATGATGCTTGGAGTGCTAAAGGGTTGGTGAAGGAGAGGAAGACTCTCAACTGGTAGATTGGATTGGTGACTTCAGCAATGGGCTCTAGTGTGTTGGAAAGTGAAAATAGCATGGAATAGAACAGGGTTCATATCCACTGTTAGAGGATCTCTGTGAGTCATACTCAACTCGATGGCACATAACAACAATAATAATAATAAGGACCAACCTGGTTTCACCTTCTTCAGGACAGACCTGTTTATTCTCTTGACAGTCCATGGTATATTCAGTATTCTCCTCCAGCACCACAACTCAAAGGAATCCTTTTTCTTCTGTCATCTTTAGTCATTATCCAGCTCTCAGATGCATAACAAGCAATTGAGAAGACCATGGTCTGCATCAGGTGCACTTTGTTTTCTAGGCTGACATCATTTCTCTTTAGTACTCTGGAGAAGTTCCTGACAGCCAACTTTTCTAAGGCAGTTTGTCTTTTGATTTCCATACTGCTGTTGGCGCCAAGAGCATTGACCATGGATTTGAACAAGGTGACATTGTTATCAATCTCAATCTCTTCTCCATCTGCAATAATACTGTAAATTGATCTGGTGGTGTGAATCTTTGTTTCCTTGATGTTAAAACCTTTCTTTAGCTTTTTGTAATTATTGTTGTTTTGTGCTGTCGAGTCAGAACTGATTCATAGCTGATCTTTCCGAGGATGTTCCAGAGGCATTAAATTGCATGGGTGTGGATTGGCCATCATTCTCCTGCAGAGCAGCTGGGAGATTCAAACCACATGCCTTCGGGTTGGCAGTGCAGCTACTTTCCACTAGTCACCATAGTGACCTTCAACCATAATTCTCTTTTTTGTGATTGGCTTATCTACTTAGCATAATTTGTTGTAGATTCATTCCATGTCGTGCAGTATTTAATGAAGTTTTGACTGTTTTTAGTGTGAATATACCATTGGTTTTTCAGTCATTTGTCCACTCACGGACACTTAGATTTTTTTCCAACTCTTTGCTATTGTAAATAATGCTACAGTAAACATGGGGGGGGGGTGTTGGTTTGTGTCTCAGCTCTTAGTTCTTTGAGATATAGACCTAATATTTGAGTTGCTGGGTAAGATGGTATTTCTATTCCCAGCTTTCTAATGAAAAGCCAACTGCTTTCCATAGTGGTTGCACCATTTGACATTCCCATTGACTCAAAAAGCTCAAACTCATCACTGTGGAGCTGGGACTGACTTAATAACTGATCCTCCAGCAGGTCTTCAGAGGCTTTAAAGGGCACAAGAGGAGATTTCTCTTCTTTCTTGAATGATGCTACCAGTAAATTTGAACCTTCAGAGAGACACCACTTTTGGGTTTCCACACAACTCCATGTACTAAGCCACCAGTGCACCCTTTCCCCATTGATTAGGGATCTCTGGTAACTTAGTGGGAAAGGTTTGTACTGCCAACCCAAAAGGCACAGTTAGAATTCAGCAGCTGCACCTCTGGAGGAAGATATGCATTCTCCTCCCATAGGAATTACTGCTTCTGAAAATCCACTGGAGGGTTAGCTATGAGTCAGTTGTAACAACAAAAAACTTTTGAAAACTGGCAGTTTGCATCTGACAGTCATGCCTCAGAAGAAAGGCCTGGTGATCTGCCTTAAAAGGTTACCACCATGGAGCACAGTTCTACTCTGCAAACTTGGGAGTATCAGGAGAATCAGAGTCAACCAGACAGCAACTGTTCTAATAGTTACTGTTGTTTGTATTTCTTTAAATAATGATGAAAGATTTAAGTTAGGTATTGAGAAAAGGAATTTCTCCTTTTTTTGCTTACAGTTTCTTGTTCTGCCTCAAAGATAACTTTCTTAGGTTGGGAATGAATACCCCGTCTCCATTGTTCCCAATTTAATCTTTTGCTCCAAGATGTGGCTTTTATCTTTAAAAATGAACTTCCTTTAATTTGTGACATGAAATAAAGATATGGGAATTTCAGCATATTCTTGAAAATAATGGTGAGGCTTGCCACTATTTTAAAAAATTCTCACCAATGGACCAATAAGCAATATTCTGATAGATGAGCTAGAGCTTGAGATTGTCAAAGATTTCATCGTACTTGGATCCATAATCAACAGCCATTGGTACCAGCAGTCAGGGCTTCAGGAGATGCGTTGCATTGGGCAAGTCACTGCAAGGAACCTCTCCAGGGTAGTAAAAAGCAGTAATGTTAGTTTGAAGATTAAGGTATGCCCTACTCAGGTTATGATATTTTCTTTCTTTTTTTTACACATTTAAAAAAAATTATTTTATATTGGTTTGCATACAAAATTCATACACATTGTATCACACGCTCCTTCATTTACATTTTTATACAATGATTCTCATTGTCTTTTATAAACTTTATCACCAGTGAGCTATGCCCACCATTTTCCCATTTTTTCAAATCCCTGCAGATCTTTTCCCATTTCCTTTACCCTGCCTCCCTCCACCCACCAAATTGCACGATTCTATGATTTCTCACCTGTACATCTTTATCCCTCTGCTCCTACTCTTTCCTTCCTTAGATTCCCATACACAGTTCACTATTCTTCCAATTTTTCAATAATGGTTTTATGCAGTATTTGTCCTTATGAGACTGACTTAGTTTACCCAGTATCTTGCCCTCCAGTCTCTCCCAAGTGATGTAGTAAATTTCAAAATTGTTGTTCCTGAGGACTGCACAGTATTCCATCATGTGAATGTGCCATAATTTCTTAATCCATTTGACTGTGTTTGTACATTTGAGCTGTGTCTATGTTCTTATGATTGTGAATAGCTCTGTTATGAACATTGGTGTGCAAATCTCTGCTTGTGTCTTAGTTCTAATTTCCTTGGCGTATATTCCTAGCAGTGGAACAGCTGGGTCAGACAGAATTTCTATGTGTAGCTTTTTAAGGAAACACCCAACTGCCTCAGAGTGATTGTACAGTTTTATAATTTCACCAACAGTATATGAGAATTCCTTTCATTCCACATTCTCTCCAACTTGCTTGCTAGCCTATTTAACTTTACCATTACTACTGGGGTAAGATGGTGTCTCATTGTGGTTTTGGTCTACATCTCTCTCTTATGTGTCTAGTATTTATAATAATGGGTTTTATTTATTATGCCAGTTTATTTACAAAATTCACGTACATTGTTTTCCAGAGAAGACTTCCAATTTCTCTCAGCCCTCCACTCATCAAATTGCACAACTCCATGATTAATCCCCTTCCCCCTGCACATCTTCATATTGCCAGTGACTTTGAATATTTCTTCATGTGTCTATTGGCCATTTGAAAATCTTCCACTATGAAAAGTCCTTCCATGTCTTTTCCCCAATTCGTAATTGGGTTATTAGGCTTTTTCTTGTGGAGGCCCTGCAGTATTCTGTAAACTTTTGTTAAGAGACCCCTGTATGAGTATTGCCAAATGTTTGTTCTCCAGTCAGTAGGTTTTCTTTTCACCTTGGGTTTTTTTGTTGTGTGTGTGTTGTTTGTGGTTTTTTTTTTTAGATTTTTAAAAAATTTATTATTAATTTCAATGAAAATTTACAGAGACTTCAGATTTCCATTCATTCATTGTTGTACTTTTCTCCCCTCCCAACCCTCCCCCGTAGTATATTACCCTCTTGGAAAAGTAAAAGAAAAATTCTTTCATTGTTTTACAATCCCTCCTCCTAGGTCCACTCCACTCCACTATGCAGCCTTCGCTCTGGACTCCTGTAATGACAAAAATACCTAATCACATATCCCTTTTAAATAGTTTTTCTCCCTCATCTGTTTCAATGCAGTATACATTATTAAACCCATCTTTCCCAGTCTCCCCCCAACTCCGAGGTCAGTCCTGTGTTACAACAGTGGCACCATGCAGTATATGTCCTTTTGTGACTGAGATACTTCACTCAGCATAATGTCCTCCAGGGTCACCCATTTTTAATAATATTGCATGAGTTCCTTGTTTTTCAATGCAGCATAGTATTCCATTGTGTGAATATACCACAGCTTCTCTATCCATTTGTTTGATGATGGGCACTTAGGATGTTTCCAACTCCTGGCTGTTGTGAACAAAGCCACTTTAAACATGGGTGTGCATATATCTGCTTGGGTGTCAGTTATGGTCTCTTTGGGGTATATTCCCAGTAGTGGAATTGCTGGGTCAAATGGTATCTCTATTTGCAACTTTTTGAGAAAGCACCATACCACCTTCCACAGTGGTTGCACCATTTTACACTCCCACCAACAGTGAATAAGAGTTCCAGTTTCTCCACAACCTCACCAGTGTTTGTTGCTTGCTGTTCTGTTAAATTTTGCTATTCTGACTGGGGTGAGATGATATCTCACAGTTGTTTTGATTTGCATCTCTCTTAGAGCTAGGGATTTTGAACATTTTTCATGTGCTTGTTAGCCATCTGAATGTCTTCTTTGGTGAAGTGTCTTCATATCCTGTGCCTATTTTTCAATTGGATTTATTACCTTTATCTTGTTGTGGTGCTCAAGTATTTTATAAATTCTGGATATAAGTCCCTTATCTGTGACATTATTCCCAAATACTTTTTCTCAGTCTGTGGCTTCCCTTTTTACCCTGTTGGAGAAGTTTTTGGATGTGCATAGGGATTTGATTCTTAGAAGGTCCCATTCATCTATTTTATCTTCTCCTGGTATAGGAGGTTTTGATCTTTTCAGGTACTTGCTATGCATCTTGAGAGCTGGACATACAGAAGAATTACTATTTTTGAGTTGTGACATTGAAGAAAAATTTTAAATATCCCATGGATTGCCAAAAGAACAAAGAGATATATCTTAGGGAAAGTACAGCAAGAATGCTCTTTGAAAACAAAGATAATGATGCCTTATCTTAAATACTTTAAGCTTGTTGCTAGTTTAGGCTTTTCCTTGGAGAGGATCATCATACTTGGAAAACTGGAGGGTCTGTGAAAGAGAGGAGGAAACTCAACAAAATGGATTGACATAGTTACTTCAGCAATGACTGATGATGAGAATGGTACAGGTTAGGACAGGGTTCTTTTAGCTATGAGTCATACCTGATGGCGTGTAACAACAACTACTTGAAAATAGTGACCTTGAACTTGCCTCAAACTCTCTCCTTTTTCCAGACCCCAGAGCATGAGGGGCGTTACTATGACTGCGATGTCCTTCCGTTCATGGAAATTGGCTCGGTAGCTCATAAATACTACCTCCTAAACATCCGACTGCCTGTCAACGAGAAGAAGAAAATCAACGTCGGGATCGGGGAGATAAAGGATATCCGTCTGGTGGTGAGTTAACTGACAAGAATGTGACACTGGGGGTAGTAGTTTTGGGGCCTGAATGAGTATTGGAAGGAAAACTCATCTCACCCTTGGCGTCATTATTGCCTCAATCATCTAGTCAGAAAACTGAGACTCCTGATGTGATCCTCACAGCAGAGAATGGAAAGTCAGCTAATTTCTGCGATAAGTTACAGAAATAGAAAACAGCTACTGTATACCCATTTATGATTTTATTATAGTGATCACAATAACATAGTAACACCAAGATAAAGTAATTTAGTTGACAGGTTTTGCCTTGCAAGCACACACTGTGTTAGAGGGAACAGTGTATTTTAAGTAAGGACATCTTTCCAGGTTGAACATGAGATTAGGAGGCCAGTTTTTTTTAAAAATTACATCAGAAATACACGGCTTAGGAAAATTGGAAAGCACATTCAAACACATAGAAGAACATATAAATTAACTGTAAAATCCTACCTTCTAGAAACAGTCACTGCTGTTAATGATTTTTATGTACCTCATGAAGATGGCACAGGAATAGGCACTATTTTGTTCTGTTACACATAAGATTGGAGCTAGCTAAAACCATCAGCATACTTTCCTCCTAGTAAGGGTTCTTATATTCAATCCATTTTCTTCCTTACTTTGTGATGCAACATTATCTTAAGACTATAATGTCAATATGCTTTATAATACTGTGTAGCAATCCATTGTATAAATTTAATTTAACCTATTTAATCAATCTCTACATTTTAGGCATCTAGGATAACTCCAATTTTTAAATGAAAACCCATACAGAAAAATCTTTGATCATAATTCTTATAGTTCTTAGCAAAGAGGGTTCGTTTTTCTATCTTTTTGATAACATATCTCTGTAGTTTTGAAGAAAGAGCCAAAGGGAGTTTAAGGATAGCACATGCCGTGAGTATGAAAGTTCTTACATTTTGAAAGTTCAGCAGATTAAATTGCTACGCACTTCTCTTAAATGTATTTGACAGTGGGAAACAATGCTGAAATATTATTGAACTATTATTGATCTCTTTCTAGGGGATCCATCAAAATGGAGGCTTCACCAAGGTGTGGTTTGCCATGAAGACCTTCCTCACACCCAGTATCTTCATTATCATGGTGTGGTACTGGAGGAGGATTACCATGATGTCTCGACCCCCGGTGCTTCTGGAAAAGTAAGAGCTGATCTCAGAATGTTCGTTTTGATCCACACTCCTGCTTTTGCATGTGGCCAAGAGGTGCCAGTCCTTGGAAAAAGACATCATGTGGTGAAAAGAGGGTCAGAGAAAGAGAGGAAGACTCTCAAGGAGATGGATTGGCACAGTGGCTGCCATGATGGGTTTGAACTTGGCTTAGAACGTAAAGATGTTACCAGATATTTCTGTTTTGATCTTTTGTTCGTAGAGTCACTGTGAGTCATAGTTTACTCAACGTCACCTAATATAATGTAACAGTTCAAGAAACCTGTAGATTACTTGAACTAGTGAGTTGACAAGAAGTCATCCTAGATACTTTTTTTGTTTTTTTATTTTCATGTACATATTACTATTAAATCCTAAGGACTCTACTTTTCTTTTTCAGGTATTTTATTCTTTATCTGCTTTTATTCCTGCTGCCAGAGCCAGCTACCTCTCGGTGTTACAGTGGATGAATTGTCCAATTTTAACTAAGCCCATTCTTTCTCACTGATAGGACAGTATTCCTGCAAATAGCTATCTCTCATATAATTTCCCTTTTCATTCCTGCTGGTAACTCCTATCAATATATAAACCTACCATCTCTCACTTTTGACCAAAAAACCCCCTTTGCTAACTTCCCCCTGAAGCCACCACACCATTCTCTGTTCCTCGTTATAGGAAAATTCCTCAAAATTCTTGTTTCTGTTTTTTCTCTTCTATTCTCTCTTAAACCCAATGCATGGGTTTTTGAATCAACTCCTAGGTGTTTGTTTTCCATTTGTTTCACACAATTAATTGCAATGTCTAATCAAATTCTTATTATATATTACCTTTCTGTTCAACAAACTTATCTATTTAATATTTTTTTTCCGCCTTCCCTCTTCTTCTCTTATCCTTAAAACTTTTCTTGACTGGCATGTGGCATTACTAACCATTCCCTTTTTATTCACTAGTCCTCCCCATCCTTTGTTTCTGGTTATCGTCCCTTTTGCTGGACATCAACTATTCAGTTTTATTGTTTCTCCATCTTTCCGACTTCTGAAGCCTTAGAGCCAGGGCTCAGTTCTTGGACTGCTTCTCTTTGTCAGCTACACTTATTTCCCAGATGATCTCATCCAGCCTCATGGCTCTAAAAATCATCTGCACTGTGATGACTTAATTTATGTCCTTGATCCAACCTCCTTAACTCTAAACTCAAATAGGAACACTGCCCACTTCCCCATCTTGGCAAATGGTGACTTCAGGCTCCTGGTGGCTCAGGCTAAGAATTTAAGAATCATCTTTTACTCCTTTTTTTTCTTTCCATATCCACCATCCAATCTACCAAGAAACTGTACTGTTTTTACTGCTACAATCCTAATCTAACTTACCATAATATTCCACTTATTTGAACTAGCCTATTTTCTTTCCTTGCTTCTACCAATTTCCCCTCTCTAATCTATTCGCATCGAAACTAGACTGCTCCTTTTTGAATGTAAATCATCAGATCATGTCTCCCCTTTGCTCAAAGCTCTCTCCTGGCTTTTCATCTCCTTTGCCCTGGTCTGCAGATCCTTCCATGGTGGCTCCATGCCACCTCTGATCTCATCTTCTATCCTGCCTACCACCCACCAACCACCTTCATGGTGTTCAAACATACCTTGTCTGCTCTCACACCCCAGGGACTTGGCACTTTCTGTTCTCTTTATCTGAAGTGCTCTTTCCCAGTTACCTTTGTGGCTCAACTTTTCATTTCCTGCCCAGCTGCAGTGTCTCTTATCTTAGGGACTTTTCCTGTGCAACTTATATAAGAGTGTCTCTATTATTTTCCTTTTTCTTAACTTGCTTTATTTTTCTTTATCATGCAGATTCTTTATCAATATATTGTCTTTTCTCCTATAGCACCTTCTCACTCTGTCTTACAAAAGGAAGATCCTTGTCCAGTTTTTTACTGTTATATCTTTAGCCCCTTGAAAAGTAATTGGCACATGGTAGAACCTCCATGTAAGGATGTTAGTTTATAGACCAAGACCAGATCTTTTCAATCACTTGCTATGCATCTGAGTTAGACAATGAATAAAGATGGCATAAGAAGAATCAATGTCTTTGCATTGTGGCACTGGAGAAAAGTACTAAATACCCTATCGCTTGCCAAGAGAACAGTTAATTATGACTTGTAGAGGGTACAGAGTGCTACTTAGAGGGAAGGATGGTGAAACTTAGTCGCACATACTTTGAGCTTATTGTTAGAAAGGGCTAGCCCTTGGAAAAGAATATTATGTTCAGAAAAGTAGAGGGTCCATGCAGGTGAGGAAGACCCTCAAACAGGTGAATCTACACAGTGACTATAACAGTAGGCTCTAGTGTCAGAGATGATGAGGATGGCACTGGATAGGGAAGGATTCAGATCCATTGTTCATTAGGATATTATGAGTCATGGTCAACTCAGTGGCCTTTAGCAACAACAACAGCAGAAGTTCAATGAATAGTTGTAAGAATTAATAAAGGAATCATGTCCCATTGCTTCAATTTATTATTGGATCCAATATCCTATCAAGATTAGTTTAAAATTCTAGACTGAAACATATGCTGTCCATTATGAGCTCTACCTTCTTTATTTGTCTTGTCTTATTTTCTTTTATGCCCTTAAATGTGCTACATGCAGATTCCAAAATGTAGATTTCCAAAATGTTCCAGGCATTTGCTTCTTAATCCACACTTTCCCTCTATATGGAATGTCCTTTCTTGTCTGCCTACCTTCCTCTTTTACTTTACCCGTTCTCCTCCACCCTCTTTCGTCTCAATGATACTTAACAACACCAAGAACACCTTCTTTCTTGTTTAGCCTTCTCGCATGCTGGCCTGATCTAGCCTCCACTCACAACTCAGTTCAAGTTCTGTCTCTGCCAAAATTAGGCCTGTGCTCATCTCTGTCATGTTTGTCAGACTTTGCTCTAAGTTGTCTCTTCAGCTCGTTCCTCCACTAAACTGTCAGTGCCTGAATGAATAAATATGTCCTATTCATTTAGATATCTGTAGTCCTGACACATGATAAACATGTATTGTATGAATATAAAGTAACATATGAGTAAAGTAATGACACAGTGAATGATATTTTAATAGAAAAGAAAAATTCACTTGCAGTAGCAACTAATTGATAGGGTGGCTGAGAGAGCACTTAAAACAAAAGAGCAGCGAGAAGAATTTGTATTTTCTAGATATTTGGGGTCATTTGAAGGAGCCCTGATGGCTCCGTGGTTAAGGAATTGGACGACTAATCAAAAAGCCAGAGGCAAACCCACAGAACCATTGTACAGGGAAAAAAATAAGACAGACTGTTCTCAAAAATAATTTATATCCTTGGAAACCCTCTGTGCACTTCTGCTCTGTCCTGCAGGGTCTGTAGAAGTCAGAATTGACTCTACAGCAGTGGTTTAGTTTCAGGGTAGTTTATTTTAACAATAAATATGCTTTTGTATAAATCATTGTTAACGGAGGCTAGCAGGGTAATAATAATGTATGGTTTCAAGGATCAGGTTGATAGTAACCTGGATCTCTATTAGAAGACAATTGGTTATATTTAATGAAGTCTGGGTGGAAGCAGAGGGATGAGGATGTGCAGGGGGAGGATTAAGCATGGTGTTGTACAATTTGATGGGTAGGGAGCTGAAGGAAATTGAAAAAAGAATTGTTCTTGAAAACACCACTGTAATAAAATAGGACAAACATGGTGGGATTGGTGAGAGGTTGGGAAAAGAGTGGATGGCTGATGAACACTGCCTTAGAACAGATGAGAGGAAGAACTGTCTGAAAGGGTTATATGATCAGGCATTATATACATGACCACAATCTGAAACAAGGCATGCATTGTGCAGAGGGATGGGGAGAGGGAAGAAAATGTGCAACAATGAAAAAAGATTCAAGCAAAACATTTTCAATTCTAAAAAAATAAAAAAAGAAACACACACACACACAAAGTAATGAAGGGAGAGCAAAAAATATGGTAGAAGTTCTTAATCTGAAATGGCACTAAAGATAATGTTTAGGGCATGAAAAAGGTAAGGTTCAATGTACAAAAGGGTCAAAGTAGCCTCTTCATTTTCATATTAGTGCAGGCTCGGTAGAACATTTTGCAACTCTGTGTAGAAACTTGAGAAAATGAAGAAAATGATCCTGTGGTTTTGTTTCCAATAAGTAACATCTCAATTCCCCAAACTGACTTCTGAGTTGTAAAAACCTGCTTCCAAGATGAATAAAGAGGTTATCTTGGTATGTTTTCACCATCAGAGTCATCTTTGCCCTTGGAATTTCCATGACCTTTATTAACATCCCAGTGGAATGGTTTTCCATTGGGTTTGACTGGACCTGGATGCTGTTGTTTGGTGACATTCGACAGGGCATCTTTTATGCAATGCTTCTCTCCTTCTGGATCATCTTCTGTGGCGAGCACATGATGGTAAGGATCTTCCCTGAGAAGAACAGACTTCACACCTGGCTGCTGTGTGTAGGTTGCTGAACTGACCCCACCATCCCTCTGCCACAATTCTAACTCTAAGCGAGACAGACGAGAGAGTGGTTATAATGCAAGACCTAGAGTCAGACCTTCTTGCCCAAATTCTGCTTCACCATCTGCGTCTAGTTGAGTTGTCCTGGGAGAATGATTTCATCATTCTGAAGTTCCTAAACTGTAAAATGGGATTGGGAGGGCTCAATTATAGTGCTTTATGAGATAAATGGGATCAGAGTATTTATCAGAGGGTATAAGATGGTAATGATGATAATTACTTCCTTAGACTTAATGTAGACATGGCTCCTTTTATCTAGAAGCTTTTTAAAATGGTTTTGTAATGCCTGTAACACTGACCTCTCTAGTCTCTTATCAGTTTTCACAGATTCCAAGTCATAACTGAAGATGACTGAAGGCCCCATGGCTAAAAATTAAAATGGTGCAGTCATCGCATTATGGCTAAGGAGAAACTCCAGCCGGTTTGGGCTTGGGCTAGGCACATGGTTCCTCTAGTAGAATGGACTATTTTAAAATCCCCTTATGGCTTGACCATGGTCCTAAGGACTTGCTGACCTTCCAGGAAGGCATATGAGAGGACAGAGCGTTTCTACCAACGTTTAGAGCTCACATGAGAGTCCTCTAGGCAAGAGACTAGAAGTGAAGGAGGGTCTGGCACGGCAACAGAACAAATAGCCAGCATCGATCACCCATAGTGAGCCTCATCCTTGAACTTGAGGTTTGCCTTTTGCCCTTTCTGGTTTTCTTACTCTAGTTTCTTTCCCCTCCCCCACCAACTCCGAGTCCTTCCCTCCCCCTTAGACTTTTTATACCTTTGTCTAAGAGGAATTGGTCTTGATGGTAATGATACTAAGGAGAGAATGCATTTGTTTTTCTAACCACAGGGGATCTCTCACAAACGTCATTTTAATGCCTCAGAGTGTTTATTTGGTCCTTATGACAACCTCCCCACCTTTGCAAATAGCGCCACTTCCAAAGTTATAATTCACATATGGCTTTAATTCTGAATGAACTCTTTGGGGACCACAAAACTTCCCGAGTCTTCCCGAGTCCTGGGTATAAGGCCTGTCCTTTGTTCCTATTCCATCCAGTTCTTACTGCTATCAGAGCCCTTACGAATGGGCCTTGTAATTATCGGTTTATGTGCCAGTCTCCTCCAAAGAAAAGGAGCTCCTTAAGAACAGAGATTTTTATCTTGCACAGTCTTGGATGCTGAGAGTCTAGCCGGGGGTGACTTAGACTTGGTAGGTGGTCAGCAAGCTCTGCTTGAATGGCTGACTCACCTACAAAATTGCTTTTCATTCCTCTCATCTTTATCTCACATCTCAATTTGATTTTCCTCAGGATCAGCATGAGCGGAATCACATTGCAGGATACTGGAAACAAGTCGGGCCAATTGCCGTTGGCTCTTTCTGCCTCTTCATCTTTGACATGTGTGAGAGGTGAGCATAACGTGCGTGGCTCTCAGAGCTGAAATTCTCCCTCTCATTTGTTTAGAAGGCATGTTCCCAAACTAGAGTGATCATCATGAATCTTTGCTTTGGCGTGAAAGATTTTGGCATGGTCATAGCCACAGATCAGGGTTATGATTGAATTCATGACAAAATGCTATAGATGCAAAATGTTTGGGCCTGCAAAATATTACAGCCCTGATCTACTAGCTGCAAAGTTAAGAATCTGTAGCAAGAGTCTTTTTGCCTTTCTATGAATTGTGTTTGCCTCTGCATTTTGTTTCTCTTTGTAGAGGGGTGCAACTCACGAATCCTTTCTACAGTATCTGGACTACAGATGTTGGAACAGAGCTGGCTGTATCCTTCCTTGTTGGGCTCAGGGTTTTATTTCCTCCTCTAGCTGCCTGGTCTCCACGATCATTTTCTAAGTCACAGCTGATGCTCTTCATATGGGTTTATCCAGGGCTTTGATCCTCAAACCAATGATAACAACACAATTACGGATAATAATGAGAAGACTTAATGCTTGCTCTCCAGCCAGGGTGAGAGCGGGTAGAATGGTGAGGTTACAGCTCATCTCCACACTGCAGAGATCAGAGCGTCTGCTTCTCCCACAGCCTGTCTAAATTATCTATTACACACTTGTTTACGGCAGACTGAAGCATGACTCGCTTTTCCCCGGAGCCACATAGGTTCATCTCCAGGCTCCAGTGAGAGCTTGTTTCTGAAGTCATCTGTGTGCGGGGCTTCTTAAAGTGACCTTGGCATGTTGGCATGCTGCTCTGCTGCTATTCGTGCCTGAGACTGAGTAGAGATAAGACTAAGGTGATTAGTTCCAGAGGACTCACCAAAGCTTCTGATTGGTTGACACACACTGTCTGAGTCATCTTCGTGAAGCAGAAGCTGCAGTCCCTGCTTATCCCTTTTAGGATGCTGGATTTAAATATTTCATCTCTTTGAATAATATGTTAAAGTGCTCAGGGAGAAAAAGACTTTCCCCTGGACTGAGGAGAAGGGCTTGGGCTAGTCTTTCCCTGATGGATATATTATCATGTGTTGGTAGGTATGTATATTGTCCAACCCTGGTGGTTATATTGGTTTGTCTAGTGTCATAAGAAATTTGCCTGAAAATTAAATCAGGAGAGTGGTTATTTTAAAGATGAGAGTTGAAATTCCTCTCTTGTTACCACTTTAAAATATAAGCAGCAAAATCAAGGGAATATTTACACTATTGAGTCTACTTCAACCCTTTTGTTTCACCAATTCTGGCTTACGGTGACCCTATGTGTGCAGAGTAAAGCTATTCCATAAGGACTTCAGGGCTATGACTCTTCAGAAGCAGATTGTCAGACCTGTCTTCAAAGGCATCTCTGAGTAGATTTGAACTGCCAAACATTGTGCTTGGGCTAGTAGTTGAACGCTTAATCAGTTGCATCATCCAGGGACAGTGGTCTAGTGGTAAAAAGCTGTAGTCCCAAAAGCACGAAATTCTAATCCACCAGCTGCTCCAGGAGAGAAAGATGCCAAGTCTTCTCTTGTGCAATTTACTGCCTTTGAAAACCCAGTGAAAGGTCAGCTATGAGTCAGTTCTGACTCGACAGCATACAAAAACACTACCCCAACACACCAAAGGATACCTAAAGTTATTATCTCTGTCTCTCTCTATCTCATTACCATCCATTCAGAATCCACTCTGAGCCAACCCTCTACAGAATTTCTGTGACTGTAAATCCCATAGGGAGAGACTGCCCATATTTATTCTGTGGAGCTGCTGGTGGATTTAAGATACCAAAGAGGTACAGTCTGTTGGGTTAGTAGTGTAACTTCGTTTGAACTATGCTGTCAGTGCTCCCTAAAGTTAGTAGATAAGAATAGGAGTCAAGCACCTTCTTCCCAAATCAGTATGGTTCTCATATTTGTCTTCAGTGGAAGGCCTCAGAATTTCCCTGATGGATCTCAAAGTATTTTGAGTTCCTCTGCCCTGCATCACATGTCTTTCTGCTCCTGTTCCGTTTGATAGGATTTTCTGTGGTGACCAAAACTTGCAAAGAGTACTTCATCTCTGGCTTACTATTGAGTGATAGCCAGTTTCTGAAGTCATCTCAGTTCATGGGACCTTAATCCCATGTTCAAAGATCCTAGAAATGCCAATCCCTCTCATGATTTGGGGGCATCCTAATTTCATTATCATACAACTCCAGAGTTTTAACCACTCCCAACTGTTATCAAACTTGGTTCTCTGGTCCTGGGAAAATCTGTTTCCATAAATTGGGGATGTGATCTGGGCATCTGGATTTTAAATTCCTCATGCCGGGATTCCAAAGCAACTTTTCACTTGATTAGTATTTAGCAACCAATACCTACAATTGCATGCTGTTCAGCTGTATGGTACAGGAAAATCTCCTTGGCACTCTGGTAGCAGGCAGATGCTGTTTTGATGATTGACTGTGGGTCCTGAGTTCAACGTTTCTAACAAGGAAGGCCACCTTCCTCTTTTTACTTGGCTTCAGAAACCAATTTGAAGATTCCCCTCTGTAGTGCTGCTGTGTCCGAAAACCTCCCTCTAACTGTCATTAGAATTTTTGTTGTTGATTGCCTTCGAGTCGAGCATGACTCATAGCGGCTCCATGAGCAAAAGGCCTTTCTCTAACTATCAACATTTATCAAAGTTCATCGTTTCCAGAGACATGTTGTTCAGGAAGTGGATGCCACTTCTGTCATTGGAATACCAGTGTTTAATACTTTGTACCCCTGAAAATTGCATGGATATTTGGAGAGGGGGGAAAAAAAAGTCTTACCAGTGGAACCGGGGAGAAGTGCTGTGCCCTTTGAGCATGTGTCCTTAGCCAATTTGCCATTTCCTTTACTGGATACCTGCAGATGGCGTTTATCATTGTGGCCGGGATTTGTCTCTGCCTCTACTTCCTGTTTCTGTGCTTCATGGTGTTTCAGGTCTTTCGGAACATCAGTGGGAAGCAGTCCAGCCTGCCAGCCATGAGCAAGGTCCGGCGACTGCACTATGAGGTGAGCAAATGTCTTAACTCCTTTTGGAACTCATTGTACTTCCTATCTGTCTCCCATTTGGTGTGTACACACACACACACACCCTCCGTGATTATAAAGTGAAAGACTCTTCTTTCAAATGCGTATTCTCAGGTAGAAGCCATGGGTAAGTTTCAAGACAAAATCTGATTCTGAGAAGCATCCAATGGACCTTTCTAAATATTGGAGTTTGCTGTGGTGTAAATTTCTTTCTGTTCTCAGTAAGAAGTGAACTTGTTCAGCAGGTTCTCCAGCTTTGGGACGGAATGCAGGGGAATATATATGAGAGATTTCACAGTGGTAGGCTTGAGATATGGCTAAGAGTGAGACTAATCAAAATTCTTCTCCAAGAACCAGACTCAAGACTGGCAATAAACTCAGGAGATCTGATTTCTAGCTCGAATATATCACTTCTTTCTTAAAATAACCAGCAGGTGCTCAACTTAAGTCCAGTGATCTCACTTCACAGGTTTCACTCGGCACCTTCAAATCTCTAATGCAGACAACATCTTTATACTTTTTATAGAAATTTTTTTAAAATTTATTTTTCATTTCAATGAACATCTACAGAGATTTTGGAATTCCATTCATTCATTGTTGCACCCTTCTCCCCGCCCCCCCCCCGTTTGCTCCTCTCCTTGAAAAGCAAAAGAAAAACTCCCTCATTGGTACTCAATCCCCCCGCACACACCCCAACCCCATCCCCAACCCCAAGTATAATCCACTCTGCAACCCTCATTCCGTACTCTTACGATAAACATAATACCCTATAATATAATACCTTTAAACTATTCTCTCCCCCATAGACTTCAAAGCTGTAAACATATTTCATCCAGTTTTTCTCAGTCTTACCCCCACCCCGGATCAGCCTCATTCTACAACAGTGGCACCATATAGCATTTGTCCCTTTGTGACTGAGATACCTCACTCAGCATAATGTCCTCCAGGGTCATACCAGTTTACTTACAAAGTTTGTATACACGGTTTTCCCCACTGGATCTTTCTCCTGTCCTTTACCTACCCCTCGCTCCACCCATCAAACAGTCAGGAGTCCTTTGGATTCATACCTAAGTGTCTGCCCTCAGAGACATTGGCTAAATTAATCTATAAAAAGAGAACCAGACCCACATGTTTATATGCAGCATATCTGCACATGCTCTCGTTTGCCATTCAATCAGTTCCAACTTATAGCAGCCCATTTGTTTGTGGATATAGTACAGAACAGGACAGTGTTTCTCTTGTTTAATACATGAAGTGTTTGTCAGAATGCCTAAACAATAGTAGATGTGCCTCCTATCATGCAGATTCCTTGAAATACTGCACTCAGAAGAGCCACAGGCACTTTCTAAAGCATGTTTGTCTCCAGAGCTGGAGTGACACGTGAGAAAATTCAACCCGATCCACTTCATGTTGATTAATATGCACATTTCTTTGTGTTCACTGGAGCAGAATTTTATTACAACCGCAGAAAACTTGGATTTGGTAACTTTGAACCCTTGCAGAGAAGCATAACCAGCTTAGCAGGGAAATTAGCAGCTTCACGACGTGCTGCGAATATCATTTCCCAGGCTCTGGTATTGCTGTTTCATGTGAGATAAGAGCAGCGGAAATATTTGGCCCAAGAAATTTCACAACCACATTCACCTCTGCAGGAGTACTGGCACTAGGTGAATTTATTTAACTTTTCAGGGATTTGATTTTATAGATTAAAAAAAAAGCCTTTTCATGGATTTATATATATTGAGATAAGGAGTGATGGTGACAGGTAACATGTTAAATTATCATTTTCCTCTTTTCTTTTAGGGTCTAATTTTCAGGTTTAAGTTTCTCATGCTTATCACCTTGGCCTGTGCTGCTATGACTGTCATCTTCTTCATTGTTAGTCAGGTAAGTAGAATGTCAGGATGTGACTGCTCTTAGAGAGGTCCCACCATTCCACACTGAAAACTGTAAGAGCCACTGAGGAAAGGATCAGAGAGGCTGCCATTCTGGAAAACTGGGTAAATCATGTTTATTTAGATCACTCTAGTCTGGGACTGGGGACAGGGACAGAATTTTCTTCTTTCATGTCATAGACCCAAGTTCATTTCCTGACCAGCGTGCCCCAAGCTCAGACACTGTCTGTCAGTTCAGGTTTGTGTGTTACTGTGATGTTGACCAAGTGTGAGCAGAGCTTCTAGTCTGTGACTGAGAAGAAAGGTCTGGCAATCTCTTGAAAATCAGCCTGTGAAGTCCCTGCAGAGCACAGTGGTCTGATCCCATTGTATATGGGATCACTGTGACTTGACACCTGCTATTAAGAGCAGCAATCAGAAATTTCTATTATTTGACTAGAGGAGGTGGACTGAATTTCCCTTTCATTGTGACTGTAGGAAGGATTAATTGCAAAATAAAGGTCTGCGGCTAGATTTCTCAAAAAACCTTAAACTTGCTGCTGAAAAGTCACTTTCAACTCATAGCTGGCCATTCAGTAGGTTTTCACTGCTATAAGTTGCATGGGAGGAGACTGCCTATATTTTTTCCCTGTAAAACAGTTGATAGATCTGAACTACCAACTTTTGGTTTACCAGCATGCACAACAGCATAGGGACTATGCCACCAGAATTCCCTGCAGTCATATTTAATCTCAAGAATAAACTTTTTAAATCCTGTAGCAAAATGCTAATGATCAATACATTGATTTGGTCCTTATCTAATTATAATCATAAACATAGACCCTTATTCAGCTGATGCACAGTTTATCGGCCATTCTTTGTAATAATTATATTGACTATTAAGCATGAAAAGTAGCCTCAAAGATTCTAATTATATTGCCTCTTAAAAGTAATTCAAAATGATCTTTCTCTACTGGCTGTTTCCCAAACCTAAGATTCTACCATATTTAAAAACCCAATAATGGTATTGGTGATAATTTTTCAATATTGGCAACTAGTTTTGAAAAGTGGAAAGTACTATTCCAATCTAATGTATTACACACTTATCATTTGCTCATACTTCACAAAATTCTCTGCAGTAAGCAGGATAGGAATAGTTATCCAAGCTTGCTAGCTTGTGAAATCTTTGGCTCTAGAGATTTCCCCAGCTGTACTACTTTCGAGCTCAGCAACCTGTTGGGCAGATCAAGGTTTAATTTCCTTGTCTTTAAAATGGGTAGGACATAGTACCAACTCGCAGGATGGTGGTTGGGGTCAAATTAATAATGTTTGCAAAGTGATTATCATAGAACCCGGCACACTGTAAGCATGTGAATATAGGTGCTGTTTTGAATCGCAGGGAGATTGATTGCCTTGCAAACAAGATTCTGGAACACACATGGGGTCAAAACAACTTGCGGTAACTGGTTAGAGCCCAGGTGACTCTGCTCCTTAGAAAAAGAGTATTTCTGGTTCTTCTGAAGACTACAGTGAATGGGAAAAATCAAACAAATATATATATATATCTCATAAATATTTATATGTATAAATATACATATATATTCATAAGTTCTGTTCATATCTGATAGTGCTAACTTACAACAGTGCTGTATTTGTGTCAGACTGTTTGTTTATAAAACTTTGGAAACTTTACTCTCTAGTCCAAATGTAGTAAAAATATTCCAAATTCTGAATGAGTTTTTTTATTCAACTAGCTGGGGCTCAGTCACCCATATTCAAACAAGGCATGTGTCTGAAGCATGACCTACCCTTGACTAATTCCATCCTGTGACCAAAATGCTTTCCAGTTCCTCCAGCCCCTCAGTAATGCACTGTGACATTAATACCCCTAGTTCTGCAAGGTTGAGAAAGCGGGAGTTCTGCCTGGAGAAACAGAATTTCAAGTAAGATGGGTCCAAGAAGAAAAGACAATGCCAAGATGGGATCCCAAGGAGGCAAAAAGCAAGGATATCTTAGCCCTAACACATGTCTTTACCATTATGTAAATTTTGGGTCATTCTCCACACACCCCTGCCTCTTTCATGTCTTTTCTAAGAGCTCCTTCCACCTGAAGTCAAACAGAGACATTTTGGTGTCCTTTACGGTTACTTAGGGCCACTGTTGTGAAGAAGAATGTGGTGTCAGAATCAGAGGAATACTCATTAACAACCTGCGTTGCTTGTTTAAAGTAATGAGGACTTCATGCGCTTGCTGCAGAAGAGCAAAGACAACGGCCTGCAATATGCGTTACAGCTCAACATCAAGAAGACAGAAAATCCTTACCACTTGACACATAGGCAACATTAGGATATACAGATTGAAGTTGTCATCTATTTTATCTTGCTTGGATCCACAATCAATACCCTTCGTACCAACAGTCAGGAGATCAGGAGATGTATGGCATTGGACATGTCTGTTGTCAGGGACTTCTCCAAATTACTGAAGAGTAATGGTATAATTTTCAAGACTGAAGTACATAGGGTCACTAAGAGTTGCAGGTGACTCAATAGCACATACAACAACAAGGTGTTATGTGCCTGAAAGCTGGACAATGAGGAAGACAGAAAAATTAATGCCTTGGTTTTGAGCTGTGATGTTTGAGAAGAGTACTGGTATCCCATGGACTCCCAAAAGAACAAACAGATATGTCTTGGAGAAGGTGCAGCCTGAATGTTCCTTGTAGACAAGGATGGAAGAGCTTCATCTCACATACTTTGAACATATTACAAGGAGCAGCTATTCCTTGGAGAGGGACATCGTTCTTGGAAAGGAGGAGGGTTAGTAAAAGAGAGGAAGACCCTATATAAGATGTATTAACACAGTGGCTGTAGCAATGGGTTCAGATGTGTCAGTAATAATGAGGATGGCACAGGATAGGACAGGGTTCAGATCTATTGTTCATAGGGTCACTATGAGTCACACTTGACTCAACAACACCTAACAACAACCGCAAGGCAAGAATTAATAACCTTGGTTATATGGTCATAATTTCAAGCCAATTTCTATTGGCCACCATCCTCTCTAAGAGAGAAAGATGGGCCGTCTCCTCCCGTAAAGACTTAGAGCCTGGGAAAGCAGATGGAGGATCACCGTGAGCCAGAATCAACCCTGTGGAAGTAGGTTTGGTTTTGAGGCTGGAATGAATCATATACATGCTTAAACCAAAAATTCAAATCCATTTCCATCAAGTCAAATCCAGCTTAGAGTGGCTCTCCAGGTCAGAGTTTCAAGGGAATTCCGGGGGTATAGTCTATAGGGAGTTATGCTGCTAAGCCAAAGAGGGGTGCCAAATGCACCAACAGCTCCTTGAGAGAAATTTGGGCAATTTCCTCCCATACAGTCTGCAACTTCTGAAAACCCACGAGAGGGTCAGTCAATTCTGACTTAACAGAAATGAGAGGATGGGGTGAGGGTGGGGGTGGGGACTGCCCCATATGGTTTCCAAGGATGAAATCTTCTCAGGAATAGGGTGAGTTTAAGTCACCTACTTTTTCTTTAGTTACTATGCTCTTAAACTCTGTGCCATCAGGGCTTCTTTGTGTACATGCTTAATTATAGATTACACACACACACTCACACACATACACACACCCCCCCCCAGTTGTCTCCAAGTTAATTTGTACTCATGGTGACCCCATAGTCTGCCTAATAGAACTATGCTTCAGTGGCTAACTTTTTGAAAGTAGATCTCGAGACCTTTTATGTCTAATTAGTGTGCCCTTATAAGCAAAGAAGACTTTTCTTCCAAGGAGTCTAGTTTGTTTGTGGCTTCTCTGTGGAGAAAAAGATGCACATTCCGTTGCCCCAGCATTGCTAACATGGTTTCAGCCTGGGCTGGCTTTTTATATCTGCTGCGAAGGTCCACGCAGGGTGGATTTCAACTCTGAAGAGAGAGCAGTGAGGGTTTTTGGATTCCATTAGCTCTTCACATTCTTCCTGCTGACTTTTTTTTTTAAAAAAAGGTCTATTTATAGACATCTAAGACATTTTCAGGTATAACTCACAGTGTCCCAGGTACTGTATTAATATAGTCATCAGAGGGTTTATTTTTTAATGTCATTTTGGAATGTCTCAGCAATGATCTCACCTGAAAGAAAACCTATTGGGTAACTTTTTGAAATGGATCCCAGCCTTAGGTGAAAGGAATGTATTAAAACTCCCATTATCCTCTCGGGCTTGCTGGGAGAGCTTGCATTTTAAAGCCCCATGAAATATAATACGAGGGGATCTCGCCAGGATATTGAAGCTCTGAGGCCAGGAATGAAAGGCTGGTGGAAGCTGTGGAATGCAGTGACCTTGAGGCTTTGTAGCTGGGTACTGAGATGCAGTCTTTTAATGCCTACTATTTTAATGGCCTCAGTCATAGCAACCAAGATATGGTACATCACAGTCTGGTATTTCAGCCACTTTCCTCTGGGGGAAGCAGCAGGCGGGGGTGGGGGGGGGAAGAGGCGTTCCAATCAGAGGTGGCAGGCATTAGGGAACAGCTGTGCAATGCAGGGGGACAAGGTCACCGACCTTCACTAAGGAAGCCCCCAGGTGCCTGACATTTGGTCAAGCCACATGCAGCAAACTCCCAGAGAAACTGTCCCCAGCCCTTTTTGTGTGTGTGATCATTTAATTCTGTTGCAGAGGAAATGTTTCCAGTAAGAGGGCTTGTGTCTGGGATGTGGATATCTTGTTGTTAAGTGGAATGTTGGTTGTCAAGACTACTGGGTGTAAAGGGATTTGACCTTCACTTGGCTCCAGGGGTATAATTGGGTGGTTTCACACAAAAGTAAATTGTTCCAATGTAAAACCAGGAAAAAACAGAGACTTTTAGAAATACAGCTTATACAGAGAGAGATTTCTTTCTTGAAGGGGAGGGGGTGTATAAGGAAATTGAAGGTACCTGATGTTTCTCTCTGAAAGTTAAAAAGAGGTAACTGTCACTTCTTGCATTGGCATTAATAAAATTTGGATTTACAAAGACTGCTCTGTTGAGGCTGGTTATTGTGGTACCTATTGGTGGGAATTTGCTCAGAGCTCAGGATGTCCCAGGCATGAATAATTGAATGAGGAGAGGGAAAAGCCAGGCCCAGTCTTCCAACAGTAGAGTCACACTATATGCACAGTTCATTTATGCAAATGCGTCTCCTCGCCCTCAGCAGAAAATAGTGCATTTAGAGATTACAAATTAAATCGTGCCCTTGATTCCAAACAGCATGTATGTATCCCAGAGCACACCCAAGATGGGAGCATGAATCCATTGCAAATTAGTATGTTAGAAATGGATTCTATTAGCAAAATGTAATTTTAAAGGAGAATCACTGGGATGAGGTACTCATATGGCCTTCATAAGGTTCTTATACAGGAGCTGAGACTAATGGAGGATGCTATGGATTCACGGTTTGGAATTGGGAAGGGAGTGTGTCAGGCTTGTATTCTCTCTCTATACCTATTCAATCTGCATGCTGAGCAAATTATCCAAGAAGCTGGACACTGTGAGGAGGAGTGTGGCATCAGGATTGGAGGGAGACTCATTAATAACCTGGGTTATATAGGTGACACAACCTTGCTTGCTGAAAGTGAGAAGGACTTGAAGCATTTGCTATAGAAGATCAAGAAATGCAGCCTTCAGTATGGATTGCATCTAAATGGCAGGAAAACAAAGATTCTTACCACTGGACCAAGAGGGAGCATCATGATGGATAGAGAGGAGAGTGAAACTGTCAACAGCTTCATCGTGCTTGGAGCCACAATTAACACCCTTGGTATAAGCAGTCAGGAGATAAGGAGATGCGTTGCACTGGGAAAATCTGCAGTCAGGGACTTTTCCAAATAATTGCGAGTAGTGATGTCAGTTTGAGGACTAAGGTGCGTCTGATTCAAGCCATAGTCTCTGATTACTAGCTATCTGAGAGCTGGAACATGGATAAGGATAACAGAAAAAGAATTAATGCCTGTGAGCTTGGCAAAGAATACTGAATATCTCATGGACAGCAACAGAACAAACAGATATGTCTTGGAGAAGGTGCAGCCAGAGTGCTCTTTGGAGGCAAGAATGATGAGGCTTCACCCGACATACTTCAGGTATGTTGCTACGAGGGGAAATTCCTTGGAGAAGGACATGATGCTGGGAATGAAAGAGGGTCAGCAAAGGAAAGGAATACCCTCAACCAGGTGGATTGATATGGTGACTGCTGCAATGGACTCTTGTGTATCAAGAAGTGTGAGGATGGCATAGGATAGAACAGAGTTCACATCTTTTGGTCATAGGGTCTCTATGAGTCTTGCTCAACTCGATGACATCTAACAGCAACAAGAACATATATCATTAGGGAGCTCTGGTGGCTTAGTGGTAGGGGACAATGCTGCCAACACAAAGGTTAATGGCTAGAATTCACCAGCTGCTTCATAGGAGAAAGATGATCAGTCTCCTCTCCTGTGATTTACTACCTCTTAAAACCCACTGGATGGTCAGTTAGGAATCAGTTCCAATTCCACAGTATGCAACAATAGCAACAATACATCATTATATTTAGAGCACTCTTGGTAACAGCAGCCAGGAAATCAGGAGACGAATTACATTGGGAAAGTCAGCTGTGAGGGACCTCTCAAGAGTACTGAAGAGCAGCGATGTCAGGCTGGAGACTAAGGTGCACCTGATCCAGGCTATATAGTCTTTGCAATTACATGCTATGCATCAGAGAGTTGGACAGTGAATAGGGATGACAGAAAGAGAATTGATGCCTTTGAACTGTGGTGCTAGAGAAGAGTGTTAAATATACCATGGACTGCTGGGAGAACAAACAGGTTTGTCCTGGAGAGGGTGAAGCCAGAATGCTCCTTGGAGTCAAGGATTCTGAAGCTTTGTCTGACATACTTTGGGCATGTTGTAAGGAGGGACTGGTCCTTGGAGAGGGACATCATGTTTGGGAGAGTGGAGGGTTACCCAATGAGTTGGATCAATTCTGTGAGTGGAGTGGTGGGAATGAGTATATCTGAGACAGCGAGGTTGGCACAGGTTAGAATGGTGTTTAGGGCTCTTGTACATAGGGTCGCTATCAGTTGCAAGTGACTTGATGGCACATAACAACAGCAACATACAATACATTGCTCTATACTACTATATATTATACTAAGAAGAAAGGTCTGGCAATCTGTTTCCAAAAATAAGCCAGTGAAAAAACACTGTGGATCACACAGCGTATTGTCCAATATACTGCTGAAAGTTGAGCCTCCTAGGTTGAACAGCACTCAAAACAGGACTCAAATTACTCATGTATATGCCAATGGGCAACATTTTGCTCCATTGTATGTGTGGGCTCTATGAATCAGAGCCAACTCCACAGCAATGAATAGCAACAAAGAACATGTTAACATACAGATTTGAATATAAAAAAGTTTGTGCCTGTAAACTTTATGATTGATGTATATACCAGGGACAATTAAGTACATTTTCCAAAGAAATTTAGACTTACACAATAGTTACCTCATAATGAATTGAAGCTCAACATCAAGAAAACAAAGATTCTCACCATTGGGCCAATTGGCAGCATCATGATAGATGGAGAAGGGATTGAGATTGCCAACAGCTTTAGTTTGCTTGGCTCCACAATCAACACTCTTGGTACCAGCAGCCAGGAAATAAAAAGAGAAATTGCATTGGGAAAGTCTGCTGTCAGGGATTTCTCCAGAGTACTAAAGACCAATGATGTTAGTCTAGAGACTAAGGTGCACCTGATCCAAGCCATGGTCTTTGCAATTACTTACTATGCATTAGAGACCTGTACCATGACTAAGGATGATAGAAGAAGAATCAATTCTTTTGTGTTGTGGTGCTGGAAAAGAGTGTTAAATATACCATGGAGTGCTAAGAGAACAAGCAAGTCTGTCCTGGATAGGATGAAGCCAAGCTGCACTTTGGAGGCAAGGATTTTGAAGTACCATCTGACATACTTTGGACATGTTGCAAGGAGGGACCAGTCCTTGGAGAGGACATTATGCTTGGAAGCATGGAGAGACAGTGCAAGAGAGGAAGACCCTCGATGAGATGGATTGATTCAGTGACTGGGGTAATGTGGATAGGTGTGTCAGAGAGTTTGAAATTAGCTCAGGATAGAGCAGAGTTCAGAGCAGTTGTATGGAGGGTCACTGTGAGTTGGAGTTGACGTTACGGCACATAACAACAACAATGATAAATTCAAAGAGTGGCCACCATTCAAGGTTATATCCCCACTCTTGTGCTGCATAATAGTTAAGGACACATTCTCTAGACTCAGAGACCACTATGTGCCTTACCAGTTTTTGAAACAATATTTCATCTCTTTGTGCCACACTTTACCCATGTGTTAAATTGAAATATTGCCAGCCTACCTCATGGACTTGCCATCAAGACCAAATAAGATATTTCATTTAAATTATTAAGGATAATGGCTGGAAGATCATTAGTGTTGAATAAATGTTGTTGATATCATTATTATTACAGAAATAATTTAGCCTTGCTAGCATCTTTGTTGACTTTGTTTTAAGTGACGATGAATTAATATAGTCAAGAGTAATATTTAAAATGAAATAACACTTATTACCCATTTGTATCTCCTCTCATTTTAAAATACCACTGTTATAGTATTTGCTGCACTTTTTTCCTCTTTATTTTACAGTCAAGTTGTTGTTAAGAGTTACGGTTCCTGATGCCCCTTAATACCTCCATGTGTTTGCACTTACGTTCCAATACATTTGCTCTCATCCATTCAAAAACTAGCTATTGAGCACCGCCTTACTCACAAACAGGTTTTTTCTTGTATTTGGATGGCAAGAATCTGTGTATCAGAAGGTGCTCTAGTGACGTGTGTTGTGTGTGATAATGAAAGAAAGGTCAGAATTTTGAATCTACCAGCTGTTCCAGAGGAGAAAGGTGGATAATTTCAAATCTCCTGTAAAGATTTATGGGCTACAAATCCCAATGAAGGGTTGCAAGGAATTGAATTGACTCAATGGGAGTGGATTTGGCTTTAATATATTAATAATCCCTCCTCCCTTCCTTATATGTATTCAGAATTACCCTCTATGCTAACTAGTTACTGTTGTCGTTGTTAGGTCACCTTGTCCTAGCTTATACCATATACCATCCTCATCATCTCTGACACACATCTCTTCAACGCCTTGCTGAAGTCACTTTGTCAGTTCACCTCATTGAGGGTCTTCCCCTCTTTCAGTGACCCTCCACTTTTCCAAGCATGATGTCCCTTTCCAAGGAGTAGCTTCTCCTAGAAACATGCCCAAAGCACATGAGGCAAAGTTTCACCATTCTTGCTTCCAAGGGACATTCTGCTGCACTTACTAGTTATAAAATTGAGACATTCTGTATTTAGGGAGCTCCTCTGGTGGCTTAGTGTTAAGAATTATCCTGCCACCCCAATGGCAGTCCTAATCTAACTGGTGCTCCATGGGAGAAAGATAGGCAGTCTCCTCCCATCTCAGGCAGTGAGATTTACTGCCTCTGAAAATTCACTGGCAGCTCAGCTGTGACTCCTTAGTCCATAACAACAACAAAAGGTGCAACTAGCTAGCTCACTTGTCCACTAACCTAAAGATTTGGAGATGTGAGTCCAGCCAGAGGCACCTTGGAGAAAAGACCTGCTGATCTATTTCTAAAAGATCAGCTATTAAATCCTATAGGGCACAGCTCTACCCTGACACTCCTGCAGTTTCCATGATTCACAATTGACTGAAGTCACTGGTGTATGTTTCTTATTGGTTCGTTTTTGTTACTTATAAGAAGAAAGAATGACATTAGGGGACATTTCTAAGAATACCTAATGCTAGTGCCTGAATACTGCTGCATCATCCTGTAATAACTATACTTATAAAAATTGTTCCTTGCAAACAAAACAAACCAACACATATATATTGTTCTATACTACTATATATTGTTGGGATTATCATAAAATACTTTTGTATAATTTTTCTAAAAAAGATTTCATGGTGGTAGTTTATTTATGAATCATAAATAGCAGCAATAATGCATTTACAAAACCAAGTGAAAAATGCATTAACAAAACCAAGTGAAAACTGGCCAATCTGTAATGGTCATTGTGGTTAACTGACCTTTCAGGTCTCTCAAGAAGACATACCCATCTGGTGACCTTTGCTATCCCTTGAGCACCAGTGGGTGATGGGTTAAACAGGACCCCCCAAACACACTCCAGCATCACAAGAAGAAAGTGTAGTCACCCTGCTTGTTAAATTGATCAATGTTTAGATCTAGTATGATACCTTACAACTTAGAAAGGACCTCTGGAGGAAGCTGGTGTAACCCAGCCTCATTGAGCTGTCTAGGGGACAATTGTCTGATACTTTCTTCTTGTTAAACTTTTCTGTAGCAGACATAGTGGTCAAAATCATTTTATTGATCTCAGAGCTAGCAGAAATTTTTAGACACTCAACAGTTCCGTTGACAGCTCCCAACACAATCCATATGTCATCAGATAACGCTTTGAAACGATTACCAATCCATTAGCAGTTAAAAGTAGCTTCTGTATGTATCTTGTAAAATTGTACAGCATATGAGAGCTTTAGAATTATGTTCATGAGTGGATAAATAATGATTTAGTCAATATTTACCATGTGCCAGACAATGTCTAATTTTTTTTTCCTAAATTAACTCTCCTCAGTAAACTTGGCAATTGGTAGGCATCATCTCTTTTTTACACTTAAAGAAACTGAAGTGCTGCATCTTAATAATTGTTTTACTTTAAGACAAAAATTAAGAAAGATTATGTGGCCACAGTGGGGAAATGCAGGATCCACTCTGCAGGGCTAACTTGCGTCATAACTGAAAGGTGGAGGCTCCTAAGAAAGAGGACAGACTCAGCCATTCCATTCTGAGAGATCTACCATCAGAAACGCTGCACAGTATGCTTCTACTATGCCACACACAAAGTCATAATAGAAGTCAGATTCAACTCAGCAGCAACTGGTTTTGTCTGTGTGGTTTAAATTGTTCATTTAGTTGATGTCTTTGAGGGGTCTGTGATGCATCAGGCACTGACTATTACCAAGAAACTGAACCAAACCTGTGGCCATTGAGTCAATTCAAATTCACAGTGACTCTGTTTGTTGTTCCTTTGTTGTTAGGTGCCGTCCAGGTGACAACAACTTCAAATGACTCTACTGAACAGGCTAAAATTGCCCGTAGTATTATCAAGACTATAAATCTTTATGGAAGCAGACTGCCCCTTCTTTCTCCCGTAGAACACCTTGTGAGGTCCAACAACCAGTTTTTTTGTTAGTAATCAAATACTTTAGCAGCAGAGCCACTAGTGCAGAAACATACCTATCTTTGCCTTCAGGGAGTTTACATTTAGCTGGAAAGACAGAGAAGAAACAGTTATAACTGTGTAGAAGTGCTAGACTCTAGCATATTTTTTTAAAAATATAGAATAAAAATGCATTACTGTATAAGAAGAGATTGGTAACTGTGCTCAAACACTAGTGCCTAGAAAGAGACTTGAATAGGCTGATGGTGAGAAAGAAGACCCTTCACATGTGGAAGCCCCTGGGCCATCTGCACAGCCTGGGTTTATATCCCCAGGTGAAGGGAATGGGTGATTGAAGCAGGAGTGCTGTGGTGGTGTTAGGTCCCATCACGTCCACCGTGACTCATAGTGACCCTATGAACAATGGATCTGAACTCTGTCCTATCTTGTGCCATCCTCATCTCCTCTCGTATACTTGACCCCACTGTTAGTCAGTGTGTCAACCCATCTTGTTGAGGATCTTCCTTCCTTTCTCTGATCTTCACCTTTCCCAGCAGGATGTCTTTTTCCCCCTAAGGACTGACCTCTCCAACAACATACCAAAGTACATGAGAAGAAGCTTCACCATCCTTGCCTCCATGTGCATATAGGAAAAAGCACTCACTGATTCTAATCCCACCAAGTCTCTTCAAATTTAAAATGCCAGGCATCAAAAAGAAAAGAATGCCTGTAATTCAGTATAAAAATTCTTAAATTGTGTTCCCTCCAAGAAACACATAGCAGCCAATACTTAACTTACGATGCCAACCGTAATTATTATCCCTCTCCAGATTCACCCATGACCCTGAGATTTATAGAATCTCAGGGTCCCTCATTTCTCAGTGTGGTTTTGGGTTTAGAAATTCCTGGGAGTATTTCATCAGCTCATTGGTCTTCATCAGGGTATTTGTATCTTGAGAAGCTGCGTAGAGTAATAGAGGAAAGAGTTGGAGCTCTACAGACAGTTTGTATCCTGGCTGTAATCCATTTTTTCAAAAGTACTTGTCCTCTCTAAACCTTCGTTTCCTCATCTGTGAGTGGAGATAATAATAGTAGCTATTTCATCTTGATGAAGAGCATTAAATGACTTAATGCCCATAAAGCTGTTAATGCGGTGATCGTCACCTGGCTGCACACAGTATTTAATGAGGAACCTTTAAAAATATTGATGCCCTCAAGTCTCTGACTTAATAATCGTAGAGTATGGACTGAGCCTCTAAGTGTTTTTTTTTTTAAGTTTCCCAAATGACTCTAATGCAACCAAAATGAGAACCACTAACTTTGTGCCTCACACGTAGAACCCCAAACCAAACCCATAGGCAGCAAGTTGAGTCTGACACTTAGGATACCAATATAATTGACTCAAATTTCTCCAGAGGTTTTCCAAGGCTCTCAATCATTTTTGGCAGCAGGCTGAACTATCTTTCTCCTGTGGAACTGTAGTTGGGATCCAACTGCTTTAACCAAAAGGAAGTCTGACACCTAGAAAACCCTCAGTTAACCTTAATGCATATTGGTATAATTCACAGTAAAAAATTAAATATCTCTTCATCCTTCCTGAATGTAGAAGGAAAAGACTTTGTATTTGCATTAGTTGGGTTTTGCATTGGTATTGTGTGGGTTTCTTCTCTGGTATATGTGAATGTCACTATCTTTTTTCCATAGGTGACTGAAGGCCATTGGAAGTGGGGCGGGGTCACAGTCCAGGTGAACAGTGCCTTTTTCACCGGCATCTATGGAATGTGGAACCTGTACGTCTTTGCTTTGATGTTCTTATATGCACCATCCCACAAGAACTATGGGGATGACCAATCCAATGGTGAGTTCCAAGCTCTTTAGCACAACTTAATTCAAGTCAGGTAGTTTTGACAAGGTGACTAAGGCTGTAGGCTCATCCAGTCAAACCTTTTCCACCAGAGTGCTTTGAATACTGGCTACAACGAACAATGCTACTGGGGACACAGTAGCCATAGCTCAAAATATAACAAAAGCCAAAGAGTTCTTTAAGTTCCTTAATTTTGTATTATTACTGAAACTTTTGCACTATAGAATAGGTCATAGTTTTAATCCATACCTACAATCTGCCTTCCTAAACATATCAGCAAACTTGACTGTTGCAGTCTACCATCTATTCATTCTTTGAGTTTGAGGAGCCTGATCCTAAGAAATGTAGAGAGGAAGGACGGACCCTGAGTGTAGAGTATCAACATGCTTCCTTCCACTCCTGTTAATTTTTCTGCGTGCTTGTTGACCCAACTCCAAACCAATGCCCTTTCTCTAGTCCCCACAGTCTTCCTGACTTTTAGGCCTGATGTGTGCTGTCTTTCCTTGTGTCAAAACCCCAGAACTCTGATATGTAGGTACCTTAGGTAGCTTCTCCAATCCTGTCATTTTATGGATGAGGAAACAGACTCAGAGAAGGGACGGTCTTTCCTAAGGTTTCTCTTCTAGCCATGGCAGAGCGAAATGAGAAGCTGAGAGCTCCTTTTTCCCTACGGTGTGTGAATCTAACTTTATCCTTTCTTCCCACCTTTTCTGTCATAGCAAGGTACATACTATTCCAAAAACCAAAGATGAGTGTCCTCTAATGAATGCCTTTCACCCTGCCTCCGGCCAGAGGGCAGGGCTTCAGATCTGTATGTTTTACGCTTCTCCAATCACTAATGTAAGCCTTGCTCATAGTTAGTGCTGTTTGAATGAGTAGATCATGTGTCCAGCCTCCGTCTGGACCAGTGGAAACCATACCCATCTTTATGGCTCCTCCTGGAAACCTATTGCTAATCACCCCAATTAGAATCCAGCAAATTGTGGCCAGTGAGGTATTGTTTCCAGGAAATCTTAATAGGTCCCAGTAGTCAAATGAGTCTGAGAAGTTCCGAGTTGACCAGCATTCATGAAGTTTGTGCTACATGGTATCTTAGTGACTTTAGTATATTCATTTGTACTGTGAGCTTAAGGGGACTGTTGTTACTGTTGAGTACTATCAAGTCAGAACTGACTCATAGCTGACCCTCCAGCAGGTTTTCAGGGGCAGTAAATTACATAGGAGCAGATAGTCCATCTTTTTTTTTTCCAGAGAGCAGCTGGTAGATTAGAACCGCATACCTTTGGGTTGTCAGCACAATTCCTTCTCACCAAATGACCAAAGCTAGTAACAGAATATCCTGTAATTATAACACTGTTTGGCTTTGGAACCCCTTTTCTGAACACTTTATCTTTTGGGACAAGTGTTCTAAAGAATAGACCTTGGGGAATATGACTTGACATATCCTATGACATACACTATGGAAGCCCCCCCTCCCCCATAGTAAATAAATTGACCTAAATATTTTCTCTCTTGATGAAACATTAGCTACTTAGAAGCAAGGAATAGTTCTTCAGTATGCTTTAAAAATGGTGAGTTAATGATGGCTTATAAAAGTTCTACTGTATTAGCCATCATATTTCACAGCTGAGTCACTGATACAGAGAGGGAGCAAAAAGGTAGAAAGTTAAAGGCATGAGAGATGGAGATAGAGAATCAGGGAGAGTAAGATACCTGTGCTGAGCATCGGGGATGGTAAAGTGGGTCCAACCCCCATGTAGGTGCTGTGCTGTCATTGCATCCAAACATCAGAGACCTCACTTTCCTCCTACTCATTGTGATAAAAGTCTCTGGACATGCTCACGGTCAAGTGCAACTCTGACCGGAATAAATGCTTTTGACTGATCTACCCCCTCCCAAGACTCAGTCTTAATAGGAACTCAGTCCTTTTTAGGAGGTTTGTAAACTAAGGAGCTGCCCTTTTCACTCCCAGAGATACTTCAGCTTACTGTCCAATCTTATTATCACCCTGCAAAGAACATGGGAGCATGCGGCCTCACAGTGGACCTCCATGACTCTAGCAGGAAGGGTTGCTGGACTTGTGAATAAGAATCTTGATTTCACTGTAGGATCTCGGTTAGCTTTGGTCAAAATCCACATGACCTTGTCTTGATTTTATGGTTGATCCCAATTAGATGAAGTTCCTTACTTCCAGGGAAATAACTACATAAAGCACGCGGTGGATGTCCTAGGATATGGAAATGATGAGTAATAGTTTACTAGATACCTGTACTGCCTTTGTAAATTGTGGCCTTATTGATTCTGATTCTTGGTGACCTCTGTTTGGAGAGTATTCTTTGTTTGTTTAGCATTTTCCTTTTTTTTTAATGAAAGCTTACTGAAAACATGGATTTCCATTCATTTATTATTGCACATTTTCTTCCTACCCGCAGTCCCCCCAGCAAGTTCACGTTTCTCTTTCAAAAATTCATTCATTATTGCACAATTTCTTCCCCCTACCCAGTCCACTTTGCAATGCACCTCTTATTCTGGACTGTTGTCATGCAAATAATGCCTAATCATATATTCCTTTTAAACAGTTCTTTCCCTCATGTGTTCATTATTTACCCCCTCTTTTCTTAGTTTTCCCCTAACCCCAATGTCAGTCCTGTTTTATAACAATAGTGTTATGCAGTATTATTTTTTTTTTGTGACTGGGATATTTCATTCAGCATAATGTCCTCCCGGGTCACCCGTTTTGTATAATATTTTATGAATTTCTTGTTTTCAGTGTTGTGTAGTATTCCATTGTGTGAATATACCATGGTTTTTCTATCCATTTGTTTGTTGATGGGCACTTAGGTTGCTTCCATCTCTTTGCTTTATAAATAACACACCAATAAACATGGGTGTGCATATATCTTTTTGGGAAGAAGTTCTGGTTTCCTTAGGGTATATTCCCAGTTGTGCATTTGCTGGGTCAAATGGTATTTCTATTTCCCACTTTTTGAGAAAGCACCACAGTGCCTTCCATAATGGTTGTACCATTTTACACTCCTACCAGCTTTTGTCATTTGCTGCTTTGTTGAACTTTGCTATTGTTACTGGGGTGAGATGATATCTCATAGTTGTTCTTATTTGCATCTACCTTAGAGCTAGCGATTTTGAACTTTTTTTTTTCATGTGTTTGTTCGCCATCTTAATGTGTTCTTTGGTGAAGTGTCTATTCATATCCTATGCCCATTTTGCAATTGGATTGTTTATCTTGTTGAGGTGCTGGTATATTCTATAAATTCTAGATGTAAGTCCCTTATCAGATATGCCATTACCAAATATTTTTTGCCAGTCTGTGGCTTTCCTTTTTACACTATTAGAGAAGATTTTTGATGTGCCTACGGATTTGATTCTTAGAAGGTCACATCATCTATTTTATTCTCTCCTGGTTGTAGGTTTTTCAGGATGCTTGGAAAACTGTTCCTGTTGTGGATAAGGGCTTCTAGAGTTCTTCCGAGCTTTTCTCTGCTGAACTTCATAGTCCTTGGTTTTAATTCTAGGTCTTTGATCTACTTTGAGTTGGTTTTTGTGTATGGTTTGAGGTGTGGGGTCTTGATTGATTTTTTTCTACAGATAGTTTTTCAATTATGCCTTTTTCCAGTTCTGTTAATGTTTGTTTTGTATATTTTGCAGCTCTATCATTTGATGCATAGATATTTATTATGGTTATGTCCTCTTGTTCTAATGACACTTTAAACACTATTTAGTGACCTTCTTTGTCCTTTGTGATTTTTTTTATATGGTGAT
>NW_006399755.1:35105849-35146940 GCF_000299155.1 Elephantulus edwardii | reverse complement strand
CCCCACCCTTTTTTTATTTTTAGTCTTTCTTTATCTTTACTTTTCAGGTGTGTCTCTTATAGGCAGCATAGTATGGGGTTTTGTTTTGTTTTGTTTTGTTTTGTTTTGTTTTGTTTTAATCCAGTCTGCTTAGAGTAGAGTTTTCAGGGCTGTGACCTTTCAGAAGCAAATCTTTAGGCCTGTCTTCAAAGGCACTTCTTGGTGGCTTCAGATCACCAACCTTTGAGCTAATAGTCGAGCACTAAATAGACATAAGGAAACTCTGGTGGCCAACTGAGTAAGGAACTGTGTTTCCCACCCAAAGGCGTACAGTTCAAATCTACCCACTGCTTTGCTGGAAAAAGATCAGCAGTCTCCTTCCATGTAATTTATTGCCGCTAAAACAGCTGGAGAGTGAGCTATGGGTCAGTTCTGACTCGATGGCAAACAACAACACATATACATAAAGTCTTCTAACTATATTTGTTCCATAACTAATGGAAAACTGCTTGAGTCCTTCTGTATGGGATCTCTCAACTACAGATGATCTCTCAAAGTCCATTCAAAACATGACATTCATGATTCTCTTTCTTCTTGCTAGCAAGGAAGGGATAGAAGGGCACATTCAACCATTAAGGAGCATCCAAGCGGTTCTATCTCTCACAGGTCAACAGACTTCAAATGTTGGTGACATTTTCCAACCTCTAATATCACTGTACAATTAGGAGGCCTTGGCAAGGGCATGATGATGACATATTAGCACATGGAGTCAGGTTCTGAATTTAAGAGCCAGTTGTTATGCAGCTCACATCAGGACTTCTCCCCCTGAACAACTGCAGCCCTCCTCGACTTGAAGCCTTGCAATTGAGAGTAATAGCATTTGATCATTTTCCCCATCAGTAATTTCTGTTGAAGACATTTTGATCTGAAATACCATAGGAAGCGTGAAAACTAGTTCTCCACCAGAGTGCAGATCCTGCAAGCTCTTGGCGAGGGGCATACGGAAATACGCATGGCTGGTGCTGTTCCTGAGACACACCACCAGCTGATCCTAAATCTCTTTCAGTGAGCAAAATAAGTTTCTTGTGAGAAAGAATTGCCTTATCCAAAATATCATTGAGAACTTCTTCTAGCAACTTCTGTGTAAAATCTTTGAGGCCCTATGCTAATTACAAAGACAAAAGCCCCATGATTTTGCAACTGTGTGATGATGACATGATCAGTTGTGACTTCCAGCACCCCCTGGGTCTCTGGCAGATTTTGTGCTTGTCGCTTTCCTATATGGTGCCATGCATAGCCCTGCACTTTTGGAAAGTATCCTTTTCATGGTAAACTTTCTGATCTTCTTCCTTCCCATTTTTCTTCCTTCTCTCTTTCAGTTTCTACCTCTCCCACTGCCACTGGACCATGCAGTACATCCTAGGAATTGTAGAGCATTTGCCAAGATTTTGGAACTTTTTGGAAGGAGCTAATTTGAAGTGTTACATGAAACTTAAAAAAAAAAAAGTTGAACCTGTCAGATGATACACTTTATCATTTCATAGTCCCAGTTTCTGGATGGCATTTCTTCCCTCCCTCAGACCCTCATGCTTATTTTCCTTTCTCCTGCAAAGTTGGGGTGGGTTTTTCAGTTGTGGGTTTGTGTTGTTTTTTTTCCCCTCGGTTTGTTTGGGCTTCGTCCCTCCCTACCACTTACTTCTAAGGTTCAGCGCCAGGAATTTAGATCTCTTGTTATAGAGAATGAATCCCAGGTGTGTGGAACTTCTTGCTTTTGTGAGCTAGATCCTCGAGGGACTGCTGGGAAAAGTCTATTTTCAAGAACTTGGCAAGCAACTGATGCTGCAGTACAGGCCCCAGGGGATAAAGAACGAGCAAGAACCAGTGGAGAGGGTTGTTTAGTTTAGATGGTGAAAGGAGAAGCCAAGGCCGTGCTTGTCAGGAGAAGTCGGTAGGAAAGACTGGGAGGCAGAGTGGAGGCTGCTGCCTCTCCCTTTGGGTCGAGGAACAATGGAGGAATGAAAAACCGAGCAGGTAACAGGTTCACGAGGGAGTTGTTTTAAAAAATACATTTTCTCAAATATATTTGTTTTCCATTTATTGTGTGGATGGAATACATTAAGTCACTCTTATAAGTGAACCACGGAACATCTCAGTACCTATCACCATGCTCAGTTGGATAAGATGGAATGTGTTAAAATTTCAAGGAGTTAGAAAAGACACAGTCCTTGCTCTCAGGGAGCTATTAGTTTGTTTTGGGAGATCAGACTTCCTCATCTGCTGCCTGAAACACAGGAATTGGCAGGAAAGATCCAAGCAGGAGAGATTCACCCACAAGCTTGGGTGATGCGCCTCTGTGCTCTTGGTTAATTCACCACAGCTAGAGTGTCAGCATGCATATGCTTACATGAACTGTTTCCAGTGTCTCTGTGCACACACAACTATGTACAAACCTACATACTTTTTTTTCCCTTTAGCGGGGGGATATTTTAGTCACTTCTCCTTCAATTAGCATTCACATTTTCAGCCTTGCTGTGATCTTGTCATTAAAAGTTCTTCTCTCAACCTGTTTCCATAACCAATTTGTGAATCATTTTGGATGCTTTCCCAGGCAGAGACAAATTGCAGAAGGCTGATGTTAACCTTCAGCCCAGAGTGAAGTCATCATCTCTCAGGCCTGCAGCAGTGATCCTTGCCCCCAGTCCTGCCCACCAAAAAAGCAACAGTCCAAACCCATTCAGTCCCGGATTTATGCTTTTCAAACAAGTTGGAGCAGGTCATGAAGTTCATCAAATCGTGATAATAACGTCTTGTTTTTGTGTTCTTTTCATTTGACTACAAAATCTTGTTAGAAGATTTTAGGGAGAAAAAGCAGGAATTGGAACCCTTGACTGGATGACTGTGGTAAAGACTACAGGAGCCCCCTTAATTGCCAGCCAGTTCCCTCTGTTTGCACTGAATGCCTTCTGTCTAACCACTTGTCAGCTAGAAGCAGCATCAGCAACTTTGGGCTTTCACATTTTGCTAGTAACCATGTGATGTCAGTTTTGCTTCCTGATGCCACCTGAAATGAGGCATTCATTTTGCTACTTCAGTAAATATTTGACTTGCATCATGAGGATGTCCAGTGAATGGCTTTTGTTGATTCAGTTCCTCTGGTTGCATGTTAAATGTCCTACCACATGACCAATCCACCTTTTGCTTGATTTGGAGCAATGATGGAATTTCTGTCAACATCCAGACTCTGAAATGGGTTGGAAGCCACCTTGGCCCATTCTCCAGTGCAGGTGGGAACCGGTGCCCTCTGCTGTGCTGTTTACATGCAGGCACTCTCTGCCTCCTGCTTCCTCAGGCTGTTTCTTGCTCAATCCATTTAAATAAGGTCCCCGATTCTCAGAATTACTGTCAGTCCCCCATGAGAATGGGCACTGAAATCGCTATGTGCTTCCTGGGATTTTCTTTAAAAACTCACATTTTTTTGTGGGCCCCCCACTTTGCACTTGTAGTTGCTGGGCACTGAGTACCTTGCCTCACCTCCTAAAAGTATTTTGGAAGCAGACAGGATGTGGTTGTCCCCAAGCCTGGTGTAATCCCCGACTATGATTGAAAGGGAGTGGAAAGATGACTGAACCAAGGATTTCCTGAGTCCTGTGTCACTGAGAGCATTCTGGCCTCTCTCCAGAGAGGATCATCAGAGCTGAGGCTCAGTGTGGACCAAATCTGGGCTGTGTACCTTGCCTTGGTCACTGAGAATGGAATTAGTTAGGTCCAAGGTTCAAATCTACCAGTTGCTCTGTGGAAGAAAGGTGGGGAGTCTCCTCCCATAGAGATTTACAGTCTGAAAAACCCCATGGTCACTATGAATCTGAAGTACCTCAAAGGCAATGGAAGGTTTTGTTTTGTTTTGCATGAACACTAGAAGATTTCTGTCCCTTTCCAGATTCTTTGAAATACCCTTGATATAGCAATTTTCCTTCTTTTTTTTTTACTAAAGTGGACAAAGAAATACTGTTGATTATCAAAAGAATGCTGTCAGCTTAAGGAAGCTGAACTCAGTGTGTCCATTCCAGGCAGCTGGAATCAAGCAGTAGATATATATCCATGGGTCTACCATTGTAGGGACAGTTTATTGCCCTCATTCACTGAGATTAAATAGAAACACTCTTCTGCCAGAAGAAACAGTCCAGTAGCCTAGCCGTTGAAACTTCATGTGTGTCAGAGTGTGGAGAACAGCAGCTGATTCTATGAAGAAGCTCCATCTTTTCAGTTAGTCTTAACCATTTGTATCATCCACAAATTCCAGGAGGAAATAAGCCTTAATTAATTATTGTTGTTAAATAGCTGAGATGAACTCATAACTGGGGAGAAAGACCCAAGGTAAATCTTGGATGTCTTTTCTTTCTTAACTCTTCTGCCCCCTTGACTAGTAAGAAATACATCAGAAGGAGTTTTTGTTTGTCTTAGTCAGAAAGACAGAGCAGTGGGGGCTTAGTTGTAAGGATAACTGCCAACCCAAGAGCTCACAATTCAAATCCACCAGCTGCTCCTCAGGAGAAAGATAGGTAGGCTCCTCCCATGATGGGTAGGCTCCTCCCATGATGGGTAGGCTCCTCCCATGATGGGTAGGTTCCTCCCATGCAAGCTATAATTCAGTTCTGACAACAACAATAGTTTGGGAAGAGACTTTGAGCAAGTTCATGCTCTGAAGAGTAGGAGCCAATGAGAGAAAAGGAGAATAACAAATGATGCAAAGGCCTAGGTAGAAGTGAGGGTTTGGAGACAAAAGGAGACCTCCCGACTCCTGATTGACTGCCAAATCCTACCTCCATTCCCTAAGAACAGTTTAGCCAGAAATATAATAAAATCACATGCAAACCATAGATTTTGCTACCTGGAGTCCTGTTGACGTGGTTCTTCAGCTCATCTCTGTTGTGACCAAGAATAGAAATTAATTGCTATTTGAACCTTAATGTCTTCATCCGTAAAATATGATGCCCATCTTATCAAAGACATACAGGGCATGTTAAGCTCCCAACAGTGCACCAGTAATACATAAGCTGTAAATTCTCTCCACTCACAGTATTATGCCGAACAATGCATCCTCATTATTAGATGGAAATATTTATAGCTGGAATGCCTTGCATGCAGGCTTCACACATCACGCTGGTAATGTCATGAGCTGTTGGAAGCATGGCTATTTTTTTTGTTTGTTTCAACTGGTTTTATCTTTTTTAGAGTTGATATCCTTTTTTTAAAAATTTTTCTTATTTATTAATTTTTTTAATTTTAATGAACATTTACAGAGATTTTGGATTTCCATTCATTCATTGTTGAACTTTTCTTCCTGCCCACCCCTCCCCCCCAGTTCACTCCTCTCCTTGAAAAGTAAAAGAAAAATTCCTTCATTGGTATACAAGTCTCCCCATATTCCCCCACCCCCCTGTACTCTCCACTATGCAACCTTCATTCTGGACTCATGTCATAACCATAATATCCAATCATATATTGCTTTTAAACTGTTCTCTCCCTCATCTGTTTCAATGCAATTACATAATTTATCCAATTTTTCTCAGTCTCTTCTCAACCCTGATGTCAGTCCCGTTCTACAACAGTGGCACTATGCAGTATTTGTCCTTTTGTGACAGAGATATTTCACGCAGCATAGTGTCGTCCAATGTCACCCATTTTGAATAATATTGCATGAGTTCCTTGTTTTTCAATGCAGCATAGTATTTTATTGTGTAAATATACCAGAGCTGCTCTAGCCATTCATTTGTTGATGGACACTTAGGTTGTTTCCACCTCTTTGCTATTGTGATCAAGGCCACAATAAACACGGGTGTGCATATATCTGCCTTGGTGACAGTTATGGTTTCTTTAGGGTGTATTCCCAGTAGAGGAATTGCTGAGTCAAATGGTATTTCTATTTGCAACTTTTTGAGAAAATACCATATAGCCTTCCACTGTGGTTGCACCATTTTACACTCCAACCAACAGTGACTAAGAGTTCCAGTTTCTCTGCAACCTCGCCAGCATTTGTTGTTGTTTGCTGCTCTGTTAAAGTTTGCTATTACTGGGGTGAGATGATATCTCATAGTTGTTTTGATTTGCATCTCTCTTAGAGCTCGGGATTTTGAACATTTCTTCGTGTACTTGTTTGCCATCTGAATGTCTTCTGTGGTGAAGTGTCTGTTCATATCCTGTGCCAGTTTTTCAATTAGATTATTTGCCTTTATCTTGTTGTAGTGCTTGAGTATTTTATAAATTCTAGATGTCAGTCCCTTATCTGACATGTCATTACCAAATATTTTTTCCCCAATCTGTAGCTTTCCTTCTTGCTCTGTTGGAGAAGTTTTTGGATGTGCATAGGGATTTGATTCTTAGAAGTGGAAGGAAGCATGGCTATTTAAGGGCAGCATCATTTAAAGGTTGAGAACTTGGATTCTAGAGCCTCAGTGCCTGGATTTGGACTCAGTAGTCACTGTTTGCCAGCTTGTGTCTTGGGCATGTTAGTCGACCACTGATTACCTTAATTTCTTCATCAGGAGAATGGTAAGAGTATCTTTCAGAGGACTGATGTGATGATAGCCAATATGTGACATGTTTGGAAAGATGTCACAGGCATATGATAAGCACATTTAAATAAAGAAGTCACAGGCATGAATTCCGTCTCTTCAGGTGATCTTCAGGCTCACATACTTTTTCTGGGACCTGCTACTTGGAAACAGGAACTTTATTTTAAGGTTAAAGGAGAAATTGCTTTAGCTCAAAACCTCAATAGAATTGTACTCTGGTGTCTGTTTCTAAGAAGTCTTCAGTGAAAGGGATTCCTTAGATAAAACACTTGGAGGTGATAATGTGTCCACTGGCTTGGCCAGGACTATCTTAGAAATGTTTATGGAACACACAACGTCCAGCTTTCCAAATGGACTTTGTAATTCTGATGACTCCTACCGATAGGCAAATCTAGAACTGGCTGTGCCCAAAGAATGTGAGTTTTACTATAGGGGCTTGACTGAGGAGTATCCTGGCCCAAGGATGGATGTAAATTGAAGAGTTTAAGACTAGGTTACTGATCTACTGATACCTATTAGAATTTTCTCTATCTTCAGTTCTGTGGCTTAGATTATTACCGAAACAGCCCCATGTGCCATTAGCAGTCCTCCAGAACAACTTCTGGCGATGCAGAGGCTAGGGAAGCTCTTGAGTAGAGAGAGTGACAAGCCAGCATTTAATAATATGATAACTACTGCATAAACACTGAGATTGTGGTTTACAATGATGAAACATGTGGCACGTGTGGAGGACACTGGTAGTCACCCTGCAGGACCAGTAGAAATGGTGACTTCTGTTGCTTTGAGACCATCAGGTTTGTGATGCCTTGATTTGAGATTTCTAGTTCTGACAGGTCTGACAGACAGCAATTTGTGGAGTAGTGAAAGATAAGTCATGCTTTGGACATGTTGTGAGGAGAGACAGGTCTTTAGAGAGGGACATCATGCTGGGTAGAGTGGAGGGACAGCGCAGGAGGGGAAGACCCTCTATGAGGTGGATTGATTCAGTGACCGGGGTAATCGGGATGGGTGTGTCAGAGGCAATGAGATTGGCACAGGATAGAGCATGGTTTACGGTTGTTGTACATAGGGTCGCTATGAGTCGCAAATGACTCAACAGCACATAACAACAACAACAGTTCTGACAGGATAATGACTAGGGACAGCATGTTAGACCGATCAGTTGGGCTAAGGCTTTCTTCTAAGTCATGGGATGCCATCCCAGCTGAAAACATTGTTTTATAACACAGTCTCAGAAAATAAGAGACAATACCATAAGTGAACAGAGGCATATTTAGCTTTTATTTCTCAGTATGTCACCCCTAAATTTTACGTGTACCCACATATGACGCATCTAACTGAATGTGATTAGTTCTCAACTTTTTCATTTCCCTTTCCTAGTTCTACATTCAAGCAGCTGGAGTGGTGCTGTGGTTAAAGGATTTGGCTCTTAATGAAATGTTATCAGTTCTAACCTACCAGCCCTTCCACCAGAGATGGATGAGGTATCTTGCTCCCATAAGCTCACAGTCTTTCTCTGTGTCCTCCAGGGTCACAAAGTCAGAATCTACTTGATTAGCTGTAGAAAGTTTTACATTCACTTAATTGTTCTAAAAGGGGCTCTGACAATGTAGTTAGTGCATAGGGAGCTCCTAACCCAAAGATCACATCTTCCCAGTGGTTCAAATCCATCCACAGGAGAAAGATGGAAATCATCTCCCATGCAGTTTATAGCTAATGGAGGCCCAGCTGCAAGGAGGTTTCAACAACACAGCCCGCGAATTAGTGAGAATTCATTATTCTATAGGAGGTGGCCATCTGAGGATTTAACCTTCAGAAATGTGCTTTCTCCCCACCTCCCGACACCACAGCCCAACTGAGAAAAGGCACATTATTTCACCTTATCAGATGAATCATTCTGTCCATTCAAAACACAGAATAGTAGAGGGGAGGAGAAAATTCTGAGCACATGTCTGTAATTCTTCCTTCAAAATGAAAATTTGTGACTGTTCTAATGTATTGCATATATGGCCTTGCCCAATAAAGGCAGATCTTGTTAACCACGCATGATGTAGCCACTCTGGAAATTCCTCACAATGGCCTCTACTCTCATCAGCCCAGAGGCACGTGGTACTTGCTTTGCACACAGTGTGGGCCTTCAAGTCAGATGCTTCTCCAGCTCTTCTGTGTCTACTGTACCCCCTTGGGACTTGACCTCCCAGTGTCCCCATCTGTGAAGTCAGTGTGATTACAGAACCTCCCTCAGAAGATCATGTGTAAAGCACTTAGGGCAGAGTCAGGCACAATGTAATCTCCCATTAGATGTGAGTAATTGCTACAGATAATATCTGCAGTGATCTAACCTGTACCTCACTGGTGACGACTGTTCTCTGGGAGATATGCTCTATTAAAGAATACTGCAAGGGCCAAGTGGAAACCCTGGATGTAACCTCTTGTGCATTTGATAAGCCCTGGTTTTCTCCCTGGCCTCAGAGTGCCTGGTGGTTGGGATGGTTGTTAGAGATGAATTTTTGCTTTTTTCTACTTTCTTCTTAAACTCACGTCTAACACCCCAAACCCCTGTTTCAGGTGATCTGGGCGTCCACAGTGGGGAAGAACTCCAGCTCACCACCACTATCACCCACGTGGATGGACCCACCGAGATCTACAAGTTGACCCGCAAGGAGGCCCAGGAGTAGGAAGAGGCTACCTCCCCGCCCCCAGCCACTCTACCTGGAGTGGGGAGTGTGCCCAAGAGAGCTCAGAGCACAAGCATATGCCCCTGTCTCTTAGCTGTGGGACATTTTGTCGGTTTGCCTTCTTATGGTAGCCTTCAGAGGAAGATTCCTGCAGCCACTAGTGCGTCGTGTGATAACAAAGCCTATGTATGACACATTTTTGGTGACCATTGTTAATTAGTGACATAGGAACATCTGTAGCAGGTGGTTAGTCACCTCGTGTCAGGGGTGTATCCTTAGGGGATGGTTTGGGCCAGCTGTGGGGACTGTACTGTGTCAAGTGGAATATTTGACTCTTTTTCCTGTTTTAAACTCTAGGATAGATTTTAAACATCTTTTGCAGTCCAAGATAGACTGGGGTCATAGTCTCACCCCTAGTCCATGACCACTTTTTTTTTCCTATTTATATCACCAGGTAGCCTCTTGCATTAATATTTAAGTTGCATCTTTCTTTTTTATGGCATAATGTAAAATAACTGAATTTCATCAAAAAGTCTATTACACCAGGGGCATTTCAGCTTTGAAACCAAATCTTGTGTAACCAGTACTGACTAATCTGTTGGATGTGGGTTTAAAAAAAATGTTTGCTAAACTATTCAAGTAGAATTTATTGTATTAAATGGCCTTTGGGTCTGAAATGCGCTTTTTTTTAAAAAAAAAAAAAGCCTCTCGCTTAAATGTGTCTTCTTTTGATAAGATGCTTCAAACAGCCTCCAAAAATATCAATTTGGCCATTTAAAGAAACCTGTATCTTACTGTATAGATGCACATGCACACATTTCCAGCTCATACCCATACCCACACATTCAGATTCTTGTTCCTAATGTGAACCTGAGGGACCAGGGGGTGGTAACATGGAAAAAGCTTTATTAAAAAAAAATAAAAATAAACTATTTTTGCCATCAAATCAGAGTTTTGGGGAATAGCAGGGAAATAGAATAAATGTTTCTGTCCTGGGTTGTTCATTTCCCTAGAACAGTGATTAACTGTGGTCATGCACAGCAACAAAAATGAGAGACAAGTTTACACACTTTGAAAACAGCCAGTTTTGTTGTATTTCACACACTGCCTTGGGAGGGGTCACGTGGTGTAGCAAGAGAGAAAGAACACGGAATCAGAGGCTGGAAGGCACAGTTTCCTGTTGACCTTGTTTGAGCTATGTGACCTGGCTGTCCCTTCGCCTACACACTGGCATGAATGCCCTTTACCTGCTTCTTAAATTGCAGGGGGGGAAATATTAAATTAGTTAATGTGTGTTGGCATGCATTATAAATTACAGGGAGCTCTGGTGGTGTAGTCCAGAGGAGGTTACTCTCCACACCCAAAGGCAGAGCGTTAGAAATTCTGTGATCTCAAAGTCAAACTCTTTCAGTACTCTATAGAATGCCACCTCTTCCTCTTGTCCAACAATTGGTGGTTTCCAATAGCAGTTGAGCACTGATCCACTATGTCACGACTCATTCACAGTCATCAGAGCTGACCCTAGCTGGCTTCCATTAGGTTTCTGAGGTTGTAAATTACCCAGAGGAAGACTGTTCATCTTTTCCATGAAGCGCTGCTGGTGGATTTGAACTGCCAGAGAGACCTGGCTTTTGGGTTAGTAGGGCAACTCCCCATAGACTAGGCCACCACAGCTTTCTATTGCATCACCAGAATTCCTTAATTACACTGCCAACCCAAGTTACATGGTTTGAATTCACCTGCTGCTCCATTCCTCCTGGGGGATTTAATGCCTCTGAAAACCTGCTGGAGGGTCAGCTATGAGATAGTTTTGACTTGATGGCACATAACAACAAAAACTTTCTGAAAAAAGATCTTTAAAAGTTAGAGCTATCTCCTTAAAGTCTAAAAAGCACAATTTCATCAGTATGATGTTTTTCAGATAGTGAAGCCTGGGTTCTGTGGCATAATCTGTTAGCCCACATACACAACTCTCCCATCTCTCTTTCTCCCTGACTGTGGCAATAACCACAAGACGCAGGAAGGTAGGATATGAGAATGGTACCTTAAGGGGAGAGACCAATACTTGTACTTCAGGTAACTGCATACAAGCTTTTAGCCAGGGGGTACCAAAGTACAGTGTAGAATGCTGACTTGGTGGATGCTAGATATAAGGGAGCCCTGGTGGCCTAGTGGTAAGAAACTGCACTGTAATTTCTAAGGCATACAGCTGGTTCGAGGACACCTGCTGCTCTGTGGGAGAAGGCTAGGCCATCTCCTCCCGGCCAATTAACTGCCTCTGAAAACTCATTGAAGGGTCAGCTATGGGTCACTACTGACTCTGTGGTAAACAACAAAACAGATATAAGGGAGCTCTGCTAGCCTAGTGGTAAGAAGCTGTGCTGCAATCCCAAAGGCATATGGTTCAAATCCACTAGCTGCTCCATGGGAGAAAGATGGGCTGTCTCCTTGCATGCTGTTAACTTCCTCTGTAAACTCTCCAAAGGGTCAGTTCCAACTTGATGGTAAACAACAACAGCATAAGTATATAATAGAACCAACAGGGGGCAAAGTTACATAAACTTCTTAATGGTAACCAGATATGCTGAGAGAATGAATTGCTGGGAGCTTTTCCAGTAGCTTGGTTATGTAAAACCCGGGAAATTGGCTGTGGTATAAAGGTGTGTGTTTAGTTTTGTGCCATTTTATCACATATACTTAGGTAAAGGAAGAAGATGAGCAGTGATAATAGGAGATAATTAAGTCTCCTTGGGCCTTCATGGATTCTGGTAATTCTTTGATGGCATTTCTCTTGCTCTCACTGCCATCAAGTCTGGAGATCATAGCTGACCTTCCAGCAGGTTTTCAGAGCCTGTAAATCCCAATGGGAAGACATTGCCCATCTTTTCTTCCCCAGAGCAACTGGTAAATTCAAACCACTTTTGGTCTGCACCCTGCGCCCTACCTACTAGATGGCTTACGGTCCATTTATTCAGCATTCACTTCTCAGTCATCTGCTACAATGGCTAGAATCGAGCACAGAATGTACCTTACAGTCTAACAGGGGCAATGAATAAAAAGTATGTCTACTATGCCCTGTCCAGAGGATGGGGGGAGAGTTTATCTTTATGGCATTAGTAAAGACTTAAGATATGCCTTAAAGAGGTAAGATCTGTCCAAGGCCAAAGAGAACAGTGCTATAAATATCATAGAGGAGGGTTTGGAGAAGCCTGGTCGACATGCATGGCTGAGGTGAAGAAGGCTTGGGAACAGCAGATAAGCCTTGTCTTTGTGTTCACCAGGATGGGCAGAGTCTTTGCTGCTTCGACGTAGCCTCTGGGTTTTAGGCAGAGACAGGAGATGATTAAAATTTACACTAGAGCTCTGAACAAGACCAGTGAAGAAATCACAAGGACTAGAACCAGAGTAATAGCAGAGGACCTGGAGAAGAGGGAGATTATTTTGGCGGTCAGATCAACATGGTTTAGGTGCTCTGGATGTGGGCTTATTAGGAAAAGCAAGCCTTTTCTGAGTGAGAGCATAAGTAGGTCCCTAACAAAATGCAAGATTCTGGGGAAGACTTGGCGGCCCCATTGTTCAGCTGTGGTGGACTAGTGGTAAAGTGCCGCACTGCCAATCCAAAGGCACAGAGTATGAATCCACCAGGTGCTCTGTGGGAGGAAGAGGGACCGTCTTCTCCCGTGTGATTTCCTGCCTCTGAAAATCCATAGGAGGGTCAGTTATGAGTTCCACCCCGTGGACACAGTAACAGCACTGTTGTTCTTATGTACCATAGAGTCAGAACAGACCCATAGCAGACCCTCTGGCCGGTTTTCAGAGGCAGTTAATCACACAGGAGGAGATTGCCCTTCCTCCCGTGGGGCATCTGGTGGATTTGAACCACGCACCTTCAGAATTACAGTACAGTTACTTGCCACTAGGCCACCAGAACTAGTGTAAATAAACATGCTTCTACCATCTGGAGGATGGTGGTAAACTGCTGGAGGGTCAGCTGTGGGCTGGTTCCAACCCTGCGGTACACAACAAACAACAACAACTACCACCAACTCTCTACTTGTGGTTAGAAATCAATCCTAACCACAAAATGATGACTTCGCTAAAACTTTCCTGTTGTAGAGAACCATAGAAGAGCTGGATTAATCCGAAAGAGTGGGGCATCAGGCCAGCTCTAAGAGACCTCAGCAATGGGAATTCATGGACTTTTCCTTCAAATGGCACCACGTATTAACTAACATGTTGTCCAAGTCTTTGTCTCTCTCACTTCAAAACTAGGAGAGTGTACTTAAATGGCCCGGTCTCAGCCAAGCGTCCACCACAGTGCCAACCAACCGAGTGTGTCCATAGGATCAGGTCAGATACCCCTAGGGAATCATCCTAAGGCTGCTTCCAAGGAGTGAGGAGTCCCTTCTGAGCTGAGTAAACAAATCAAAAGGTCCATAGGACTGGGCAACATGGTGAGTTTGGGTTTGCATGGGCTAGTTTTGAAATCCTTGGAAGAAATGCCAAGCTATAATTAGAAACGAGAGGTTGTACCAGGGAAGTCTGAAAGTAGTTAGCACTGAGAACTAGAAGTTTAGCTGAGAAAGCATCAAATAAGAAGAAAGATAATCAGGAAAAATGAAGTGATTGAAAGAGTCACATTCAAGAAATTACACAGTGACTCACTTGCTGACTATCATCAAGTCGGTTCTGACTCAGAGCGGTCCTCCACTGGGCTGTGAGGTTATGAGTTGTAATGAGAAGGGATTCTCCATCATTCTTCCAAGGATGGCTGGTGGATTTGGACCAGCTAAAACACATGGCCTTTGGGTTAGCGGTGCAACTCGCTAGGGATCAAACCACCAGAGTTAAAATTGGTTTATCATGATGATATGGGATGTCAGAGAAGCCAAATAAAGAACAAGATTCATTGAAAAGCCATGTTATATATCCTGAGAGAGGTTTAACAACACCTAGGAAATAAAAAAACCTTTGCCTTTGGTGGTTTAGGTGTGTATCCCCATGTGGCAAAGGCGGAAAGGAGTTGGGCAAAGGCAGATGGAACAGAGTCCCCGGCTCACTCATGAGATGCGAGGAGGGAGGGTGGTTACTTCAGAAGGAATTAGAACAAAAGGAATGTTTGTCTTCCTGAGCCTGAGAGAACTGCACTGAACTTATCCGAGGGAGAAGAGCCAGCGAAGGAAGAATGAGAGGCCAAGTACGCTTAAAAGAAGTCAGAGATTTGTGATCCAGAAAACAAATTGCTGAGCGGTGGAATGATGCTTTCATCCTGGAACAGGAGAGAAAGAACAGATGGAGGGTAAGGGAGAAACTTGAGGACAGAAGGAGACATGTGTAGCTTGTCCTTCAGAGTGGCCTATCTTCTCCACAAACGGGAGACAATGGTTGCAGTTCCACTAACGAAGTCCTCCAGCGAATACATGAGTTCTACATTGAATGTTGAACACAGCCATTTGCAATCAGTGGAAAGTTTGAGAAACTTCAAAGAGGTGAGGAGATGGCCTTCTCTTAAAGGACTAAAGCCTGGGGGGGGGGAAATTATTAGCATGTATACATCACTTCGAAAAATCATCACACAAGCTAACACACACACAAACCAACTTCATGTAGCTCTGAAGGATGTTTCAGTAAATAAATAAACAATGCTTTAATAATCTGTTTTAGAAAGAAGGTATTTCATTAACAGACTGAACAAACAAAATAAAGTGGCTATTTCCAAGAGAAAGCAATCAGTTTTGTTTGACTCTTGGAGTTTTTATTTCACCATGTTGTAGTATGTTGTGAGATGTGGTCAAGTACAAGAACAACTGATGTGAACCCCTGGTCTACCCTGTGCCATCTGCAAAATCTCTGACACTGAAGCCCATTGCTCCAATTCCTGTGTCAACCCATCTGCCCAAGGGCCTGCCTTCTTTTTCCACTCCTCCACTTTCCCAAGCTTGATGTCCCTCTCCAAGGAATGATGTCTTCTAGCAACATGCCCAAAGTATGTGAGACAAAACTTTATCATTTTTGCCTCTGTGGAGCCCTCTGGCTGCGCCCTTCCTTCAAGAGATACTTGTTTGTTCTTTGGGGCATCCATGGGATCTTCAGCACTCTTTTCTAGCCCCATCGTTCAAAGGCATCAGTTCTTCTCTCATTCATAGTCATTGTTCATTTCACCATTGGAAAGGAAAAATGTCAATAATAATGGTTCCATATGTAACTTGTACATATTTCTAATTATGTTTCAGAGTTGAGATAAGATAATCTAAGATACTTGATTTTAAAAAAAATGACCCAACAGAGTGTGGAAATTATCAACCAATATCACTAATATCACACACTAGCAAAATCCTGCTGAAAATTATCCAAAAATGACTGAAACAGTACAGTGACAGAGAACTACCAGAAATACAAACTTGATTTAAAAGAAGTTGTGGCACTAGAGACATTATTGCCAATGTCAGAAGGATTTTGGCAGAAACAGAGTACCAGAGGAATGTCTATCTGTGTTTCATTGACTATTCAGAGGCATTTGACTGTGTGAATAACAACAAATTGTGGCTAACTCTGATAAGAATGGAATCTCTGAACACTTGATTGTGCTCATGCAAAACCTTTATTCAGACCAGGAAGCAATACTCGGAACAGAGCACTGAAACACTGCATGGTTCAAAATCAGAAGAGAAGTGCGTCAGGGATGTGTCCTGTCTCTATATATATAGAACAGATCATTAAGGAAGCAGAGTTTTACGAGGAGGAACATGACATCAGGATTAGAGGTAGACTCTTCAACAACATGCGTTATTCAGATAACACAACTTTGCTTGCTGAAATTGAAGAAGACCTGAAGCACTTGCTGCAGAAGATCAAGGACTGTAGTCTTCAATATTGGATTGAAGCTCAACATCAAGAAGACAAAAATTCTCACCACTAGGCCAATTGGCAGCACCATGATAGATGGAGAAGAGATTGAGGTTAACAATTACAGCTTGCTTTGCTCCACAATAAATACTCAGTAAGGAAACCAAAAGACAAATTGCATTGGGGAAATCTGCAGTCAGGGACCTCTTCAGAGAGCTGAAAAGCAATGATGTTAGTCTAAAGACTAAGGTGCACCTAATCCAGGCCATTGTCTTTGCAATTACTTGTTAAGCTTCAGAGAGCTGGACAATGACTAAAGATGATAGAAGAATCGATGCCTTGGAATTGTGGTGCTGGAGAAGTCTTGAACATACCATGGACTGCCAAAGAAACAAATAAGTCTATCTTGGAGACAGACTTATTTGAATTGTGGTGCTGGAGAAATCTTGAACATACCATTGTTGTTGTTGTTGTTATGTGCCGTCGAGTCGTTTCTGACTCATAGCGACCCTAGACTGCCAAAAAAATAAGTCTCTCTTGGAGAGGGTGAAAACAAGTTTCTCCTTGGATGCTAAGACTTTGAAGCTCTGCCTCACATACTTTGGGCATGTGGCCAGGAGAGACTAGTTCTTGGAGAAGGAAGGGTGGAGGGTCAGCTATGGGTCGATTCTGACTTGACGGCATACAACAACGTAGTGTCTCAGAGAGAGTTCTGATGCTTTAGAGGTACGGAGTTGTACTGTCAATTCTAAGGTCTCCTGTATAATTTACCATCTCTGAAAACCCACTGGAGGGTCAGCTATGAGTTGGTTCTGACTCAGAGGCGCAGAACAACAACCCAATGTCTTGGAGAAAGTACAGCCAGGGTGTTCATTAGAGTCAATGAGAGTTCAAATTCATGCCACATGTTTTGAGCCTGTCGTCAGGAGGGTCCAGTTCTTGCAAAAAGACATCATGCTGGGGAAAGCAGAGATCAGTGAAAGAGAGGAAGGCCCTCAATGAAACCGATTGCCACAGCAATAGCTACAGTCAGCTTGAGCATGACCTGGTCATAAGGCTGCCTCGGGATAGGGCAAGGGGTCAATTTGTTGTTCCTGGGCAGGGTCACTGTCAACTCTGTGGAATTTAACAGTAACAACAACATACTTACCATTTCCCTCAGAGCTGCTGGAGAAAGATGTTTTCAAGATTCACTGTTATGATAGCTTGTAACAGAACTTCTCTTTATACCTGAATAATACTTCATTGTATGCACATACTAACTTTTCTTTAGCTACCAGCTGTTGGTAGATATAGATTTTCTCCCACTTTATCTATTGTGAATAATGCTACAATCAACATTGGTTTACAAATAAAAAAAATTTAAAAAAGACATTTTTACTGGGGCTACACTGAAAGAAAAATCAAAGAAATGTAGTAATATATTTGCAAGTGTGTATTTTTCTCCGTGTCTATGATTTCTGACTGGATTTCAAAAGAACAAAAAAGAAAGTATTTTCCCCCTTTAGTGTTTTACAACATCTTTACTTTTAAGCATTTCAGTGAAATTAATAGGTAACTATAAAATATAGAGTGATAATGCAAATATTTGATTGAATTTCAACTTTTCTGTGTGATTGTTAGGCTACTGCTTCATGTAACACTAGAGTTCAGCCAGATAGAAAGTGGATATCATCACATTTATTATTCCTTTCTGTAAATATGAAAATACATTTAAAATATAACATGGTTTCTTAGCAAATTGCATATGCAACCAATAACAAAGTCAAAGTTCCATGAAATGAGAATGTTCTGGTTTTGTCCTTGACATAGAAACAGAAAATATGCATTCTTGGATAATTAACCTTGCAATTCTTTGGATATCCCTCTAAAGGAGAATTTAGGTGACTTCTGAAATTAGACAACAGTAAAATATCACCATCATTTTGTTTATACCCATTGGCTGTTCTCTGCTAGTTCTTAGAACTGGGCCCACAATTTCCCAGACTAAAGAGTTAGAACGTATTTTGTTTTTCCTTCATGTGAAATAAACACATGAAACAAACTCTCTGAGGATAATATTCTTGTCATCTATGGCAATGTTTTAAAATAAAATGAATAGTTTCTTTAAAAAAAAATGTTCACAGTCTGGGAAATCTGATGAAGGGTCGCCATGAGTCAAACTTGACTTGATGGCTGGGGCTTTGGCTTTCTGACTTATAATTACGTCCCTCAGCAGACATGTCATGGTGCAGGTCAGACGCTGTGTTCACATCACCACCTCCTTCAACTCCCATCCTGCTTCCAGAGCTCTATATAGTGCCACCAATCATTCTCTGTCTTCCATATTACAGCCCTCAGCCCATGTCACAGATCTAGTGCTCTGCTTCTGTCTTCTGCCTGTCATGAGGTCCCTCCAGACCTCTGTAAGATTGGCCCCTTCTGTAAACAATCTTACAGTGTGACCCTCCCACCAAGACCTCTAGGAATAAGACTATCAGTCCCCTAGGACTGCAAACCCACAAACTTCTTAGTCCCACTGAGTTGATTACAAGCCAGTGCTGTGACTAGCCAACTGACCGATCCCTGCAAGCTGCTTAAAACTCGAATTTTTTGCTGGGGACCAAACACACCTCATAGCTGACTCTTCAGTGGGTCTCCAAGGCTAAAAGTTACACGGGAGGAGGTTACCTGTCTCGTTCCTTCAGAATCTCTGGCGGATTAGAATTGCCGGAGAGGCTCAGCCTCAAGTTAACAGCACCACTCCCTACATACCAGGCCACCAGAACTCCCTTGTAGATGGGAATATCATTTACAAGATTTTGACCTGACCGAAAATTTTGGGAAAACTACAATCCCATGTCTACAGGGATCATAAATAAGAGTGACAGGGTAGCTCCCCTGACCCACACTCATGTCCAAGGATTCAAAGGCCTAAGATGCCACTAGCTTTTCATTTTAACTTTCAGTCAATGCTGTCAATAACATATTCTGTATCTGAGTCGTGTTTTCAAAACATCCCTGTATTCCTGTTCTAGCTCACTTTCTCACAAACACAGTAGAAAAAGTATCTCTTTAGCTTTTATAAGCAAAGTTTGAAATAAAATTAGAAGCAGGTAAGTACTTACCCTGTGTAAAAAGATATTCCTTTCAATTGCTGGAGATTTTACAAATCTATATCCACCCAAGGCGTGAAAAACCTGCTGTAACCAAAACCCCATGTCTAGTGTTCCCCCTTCTCTCTCTCTCTCTCTCTCTCTCTCTGTCTCTCACACACACACACATTTCTTGGTAGTGGTAGTAGGTATATTAATGAGTCTGTAAAAACTCTCAAGTGGGTTTTTTCAGAGTCAGTAAGTAACAAGGGAGGAGAGTGCTAATCTTTCTCCCACTGAGCACCTGGGGACCCGAACCACATGCCTTTGGTTTAGCAGCACAGCTCCTTACCACTGTTGTTATGTGCCATTAAGTCACTTGTGACTGATAGCAACCCTGTGCACAAGAGCTCTGAACCCTGTCCTATCCTGACATCTCACTGCCTCCAAGAAACCTACACCATTACGTTAGTTACTGTGTCAGCCCATCTCCTCCAGGGTCTTCCTCGTGCACTGTCCTTTCATCCTCCCAAGGATGATGTCCTTCTCTAAGGACCAGTCCCTTCTGGAAATATCACCAAAGTATGTGAGACAGAGCTTTAAAATCTTTGCCTCCAGGAAGCAACTTGGTTCCACCCTCTCCAGGACAAACCTATTCATTTTCCTGGCAGTGCATGGTATGTTCAATACTCTCCAGCATCACCACTCAGAGGCATCAAGTCTTCTGTCATTTTCTAGCTCTCTGATGCATAGCAAGCAACTGTGAAGACCATGGCTTGGATCAGATACACCTTACTCTCCACATTCACATTATTGCTTTTTGTCCCTGACAGCATATTTTCCTAATGCAAGTAGTCTTTTGATTTCCTGATGGCTGGTGCAAAGGGTATTGATGGTGGAGCCAAGCAAGCTGAAATTGTTAGCAATCTCAATCTATCTCCATCTATCATGATGCTACCAATTGTCCCTGTGGTGAGAATCTTTGTCTTCTTGATATTGAGCTTCAATTCATGACCTTTTTTTAATTTTTGAAGAGTTCAGGATTTTTTATCGAACATGTTACAAAAGGAGATTAGTCAAAAAGACCAAATCCCATGTCATCATCAGACTCTTCAGATAGTCCTTGACCTTTTGCAGGAAACGTTTCAGGTCCTCCTCAGTTTTCAACCTTAATTTTTTATGTGTGTGTGTATATATACACACACACACACACACACACACACACACATATGCATACATACATATATATACATGTGACAGACAGAGACAGCACGAGAGAGCACAAGACTACAAGCTCTGGTAGCCCAGTGCAAGAAGCTGCACTGCAATCATGGAGGCAAGCGGTTCAAATCCACAAGCTGCCCTGCAGGAGAAAGATGGACAATTTCCTCCCATGCCATTAACTAACTGCCTCTGAAAACCTGCTTGAGGATCAGCTATGGGTCAGTTATGCCTTGATGATACACACAATATATGTATTTATATATAAATGCACAAGTACCACACACACAAACACATACATGCACACTATTGCGCTTAACACACTTTGTGTGAGTTAATTTTTTAATAGGGAATTTGAGAGCTTACAAAGTTATCTTTAGTATTACCTCCTCGCAGTGATGATCAGACTTCAGATATAAGGAACGAAGTGAGGTTGCGAGAGGGAACATGACTTGCCCAAGGCTGTGTGTATATTAAAGTGGCTAAGCTGGAACTAAAAAGAGTCTTCAGTCTCCAAACCCCACTGCCTTTTAAGTAGCATATTTGCAGCAGACAAGCCGAGGATTTTGTTTTGAGCTTCAACTTTCATCAGAGCAAAATGACCTTATTGGGAGATTTTCGTCTAGAATTAAGCGAGGAAAAGAGAGTGCGCTCTCCTGCTCATCCGTGGCAAACGTCTGCCCTCATCTGGTCAAATGGAAAATGGCAGCAAGTGCTAAGAAATGTGGCGTTAACAGTCACAGACCTTGGATGTTGGGAAATAGGTAATGAACCCACGATAATAATTGTTTGTTTGTTTGTTTGTTTGTTTTTTAGCAAATTCAGTATTGCCTCTAGCTTTCACTTACTCTGAGGTCTTCAGGGCGGTGGGGTACCCCCCAGACGCATTGAATTGGTTGACTTCTGAAGGAAGCCCTCACCAACCCTGAAAATCAACAGAACTTAAAAAATAAAAGCTCTAAAACCCCAAAAGCCTCAATTCGTTTCTGGCAAGTTGAATCTACTTATAACCCTCCATTGAGTTTCTCCACTGAGGCTGTAAACTGAAGAGGAAAAGAGCCCAGCCCTCCTGCAGAGATGCCGGATTCGAACCTTGAGGGAGGCAGAGCGGTTCACCCTTTGGATTAGTAATACCACTCCTGTGGATTAAACCACCAGAAGAGGCCATAAATTAGTGACGTCCCAACAATAAATTATTGACTGCCAACCAAAAGGTTGCCAGTTGGAAGCCACTCAGAGATCAGATGATCACCTGACAGACATTGAAACCCCTATGAAGTGTAGATGACTTGACTGTTGGCTTGGTTTTTGGAAGTGGAGGAAAGAAAGTGGCTGCACTCCAGCCTCAGGGGTGTTGCTCAGACTCGTCTCCTGAAGCTCCACACTCATGAGCGGCTTCTGTGTCCAGAACCCTTCCCATGAGGGTGAGACTGTATAGCAGCTCGCCTGAAAGAAGTCAGCGAAAGAGAGAGAGAGTTTAAAGTTATATCTTTATTCAAGCGGAGCTCCCGGGAGAATCCTCTGTCCTGAAGGGGCAGAGCAGAGAAATCGCAGCTTCGGGGGATTGGGATGGGGTTTTTATAATGGGGTCTTCCGGGAAGAAGGGAGTTGCATTCCATTTCTTAGTTTACAGCCTGTGGTAGGCTCCGGGTGGTTGGCAAGGTCGTTAGTTCACCTTATCAGCCTCACTCGAGGCCATCCAGCCTGGTGTTTGCATTCTTGTTCCCCCTCCTGCCCCCCCTTGCCCGGGCCTAACAGAGATTAGGCAGGTCTTCAATCTTCCTAAAAAAATACAGGAGCTCCCTTCAGTACAGCACCTTTCGCGATGGGAAAGTCTGCTGTTAGGGACCTCTCTAAAGTACTCAAGAGCAACGGTGTCTCTCTGGAGATTAAGGTGAGCCTGATACAGGCCATGGTATTTGCAATCGCTTGTTATGCATCAGAGAGTTGGACAATGACTAGAGAGGACAGAAGGAGAGTTGATGCCTTTGAGCTGTGGTGCTGGAGAAGAGTACTGAATGTACCATGGACTGCCAGGAAAAGAAACAGATTCATCTTGGAGAGGATTAAACCAAGCTACTCCTTGAAGGCAAGGATTCTGGGGCTTTCTCTGACATACTTTGGACATGTTTCTAGGAGGGACGGGTCCTTGGAGAGGGACATCATGCTTGGGAGGGTGGAGGGACAGCGCAGGAGGGGAAGACCTTCTGTGAGGTGGATTGATTCGGTGACTGGGGTAATTGGGATGGGTGTGTCAGAGGCAGTGCAGTTGGCCCAGGACAGAGCAGGATTTAGGGCTGTTGTGCATAGGGGTCGCTAGCTATGAGTCGCAAACAACTCGATGGCACATAACAACAACAACCACCACTCTGACAGACTGGAATTAATTTACATAATAATTGGGAAGGACAGGGTTTTCAGCAAATTGGGAGGAAGAGACAGTGGGAGAGACTCTTGATCAAGAAGTCTGCGAGGCTGCCACTTGGGAAGGGCTCTAGGCCAGGACCTGGAGATGCAGAGTGCTGTGGGATCCGCTACGAATGCTCTCCTAGAAATACATTTAGGGAGCTCTCCGGGCCTAGTGGCAAGAAGCTACACTGCAATGGCAGAGAACCGTGGTTCGAATCCACCAGATGCTCTGCTGGAGAAGGAGGGGGAAAATTCTTCCTTTACCACTCAGATCTGATTTGACGGTACACACTAAAAATAAATTAAAAAATAATAATAATAATATAAAGAAATGCACCTCTGAGCAGGAGACATTGTGAAAGCGGTAGGCAGGGGCTGAAGGCGCTGAAGTCACTGTCCACGCGTCCTGGGCCTCCCAGGGAGCTGGCTGCTAGCTGCTAACTACTGTTCTGTAGTCTGGAATTATAAAGGAATTGGGAGCCCAGAGTCCAAAATCTACACTGATTCAATCAACACATGAGCCTCGTCTGTGGGTAAAGGAGACAGAGACGACCTGGTGTGAGTGACAGATTGAAGGCCTGGGTATTGCTCTAATTGTACAGCTAATTAACTGCGTACTTGGCCAAGTTACAGTCTCTCTCTAGGTCTAGTTTGAACAAACCATATGCTGTGTTTATTGCACTGTACTTGGCAGCGTGAACGGCTTGGGAAGAACAGTGTCTACGAATATTCTAGACTGCATGGTTGGAGGCATGGGCTGTAGTTACAGAGGTGAAAGTGAGGAGTGTGGTGTGGGTAACAGTCTGATCGACAACCTGTTATGGAGGACGCAGGAACAGGGAGCATTTTCTTAGTTGTGAGTAGGCTTGCCTTGAGGAAGCCACGAGTGACCTAGTCCGTGGTTGTTTATGGCTAAGCTAGAAGTCACACCTCTCAGAAGTTTGAATCCTGTTGTGGCTGAGGGGAGGGGCGAGAGGGGGGCAGAGGGAAGGAAATGGTGTAGATACAGTCTTTTCCTATACAATTTATGTTGCTATGTGCCTTCAAATTGTCTACGACTCACAGCGACCCTATGAGCAATGACTCTGAACTTCGCTTTATCCGGAGAGTCTGCCTTCATATGTCTGACATTTCACTCAGGGTCTTCCTGTCTCTGACTAGCACTGACTACCCTTCCAAGCATGATGTCATTCCCCAAGGACCTCCAACAGTCCACTGGAGAGTCAGCTATGAATTGGTTATGACCCCACAAAAGAAAGTTTATTACCTTGCCAAAATCCTAGAAAACTTCCAGGCTGACATAAGTCCAGGCTCATTCTAAGGCTGCTAATAATAGCAGTAATATAATTGCTTGACAAAGAGGGATGGATGGGTGGGTGTGGTTGGTGAGGAGAAACAACCGGGGAAAGGAGGGAGGAAGGAAATTGAAGGTAAGTGGGAGAACAATTCTGTCAACCATTCCAATCCTCACAAAGGTGATCAGAAGATTAGAATTCCGTTATACAAATGATTAGAAGAGTAGAACTCAGTAATACACGTGCATGCCATCTTTTAACCCACAACCCTCATTAGAAGGGGCAGTCTTGTAAATTTTCAGTCTAACATTGAAAACCACCCTTTCCCACGAGTATCTTTATAGCTATCTGCTGCCCTCTGTTGGCCAAAATGAATAATGACAACAGTTTTATCTGATAAATCCTCATTTTGCATGTTAAAGCATTCCTATTAATGCTCTAATAATCCAAACAAAGACTCCTGCCATAATGATATTTGATTCAATAATAACAACATCTGCGAGGTTATGTGATAGTGTTGGAAGAGCTCTGGTGGCCTAATGGGTAAAGAGTGCCCTGCCAACCCAAATGCAGAAGGTTTTAATCCACCAGCTGCTCTGAGGGAGAAGAATGGGCAATCTCCCCCTGGACCCTTTATAGCCCCTCAAAACTCCCCGACGGGGTCAGCTATGAATTAGTTCTGACTCACTGACGCACAACGACATTGCTTTATGCCGTCGAGTGGCTCCTACTTGCAGCACTGACAAACCCTCTGAAATAAGTGGAACGCCGCTTAATCCTGAGCCGTCCTTACCATCTCTGCTGTGCCCCAAACCATTGAGATCCCTGTGTGATCCCAGGGAATGCACGCCGCGAGGGCTGCCCACATCCTGGCAAGGCCGGCCTTCCCTTTCTTTCCATTCTCCACTATGAGTGTCAGGGAAGCCACAGGTCAGACTTACTCTCTGCCCTGCTGCTCCGGATCCTATCTTCTGACTTCTTTGTGATCCCTGCTTCTCCAGTTCAGCATTTAGTAGGCACAAGGTAACATGGAAAGTTAATAATGAAACCAAAAGTTTTCCCCTGTTTGAGTAAAAGGGCAAAAATGGCAAATAACATACAAGGCATCGAGCCAATTCTAGGACACTGTTGACATTCATTGGCCAAAAAGACGGGACCCCAACTGAAATAGGCAGCTAAGCATCAGAACAAAGGAGGAAAAAAAGATCTTTCTGTCATTGTTATGTGGTGGGGAGTTGCCTGTGACTCATAACCCTATGTTCAATAGTTCTGAATTCTACCCTATTCTGAGTCAATTTCACTTTCTGACACACCTACCCCCAGTTACTGTGTTAATTCATCTCATCGTGGGTCTTTCTCTTCTGTGTTGTCCCTCCAGCCTTCCAAGCATGATGCTTTTCTCCAAGGACTGGTCCTTCCTAGCCATAGGCCCAAAGTATGTGAGATAGAGTTTCAAAATCCTTGCCTCCAAGGAGCAGCTCCATTTCAACCTCTTCAGGACAGACCTGTTTGTTCTGTTGGCAGTCTATGGAATGTTCAATATTGTCCTCCAGCACCACAGCTCAAAGGCATTGATGCATTTTCTAACCTTAGTCATTGTCTAACTCTCCAATGCATAGCATGTAATTGTGAAGATCATAGCTTGGATTAGGTACACCTTAGTCTCTAGACTGGCATCATTGCTCTTTAGTAGTCTGGTGAGATACCTGACAGCAGAGTTTCCTAATATAATTAATCTTTTTATTTTCTGACTGTTGATGTCAAGAGTGTTGATTGTGGAACCAAGCAAGCTGAAACTGTTAACAATCTCAATCTCTTCTCTGTTTATCATAATGCTGCCAATTGGCCCAGTAGTGAGAATCTTTGTTTTCTTACTGTTGAGTTTCAATCTATATTGAAGTCTGCAGTCTTTGACCTTCTGCAAGTCCTTCTCAGTTTCTGCAAGCAAGGTTGTGTCATTTACATAATGTAAGTTGTTGAGGACTTTTCTTCCAATCCTGAATGTGAAGCCGCATGCCTCCTCATAAAGTCTAGCTTCCCAAATGATCTGTTCTGCATATAGATTAAAAAAAGGTATGGGGATAAGATGCGTCCCTGACATAGCCCTTTCCATGCAGTATTTCTTCGCTCTATTTTGATGACTGCTTCCTGGTCCGAGTATAAATTTAGCATGAGCACAATTAAGTGTTCTGGGATTACCATTCTTCTCAAGGTTAGCCACAATTTGTTGTGACTCAAACAGTTAAATACCTTTGCATAGTTAATGAACCACAGATAGACCTATATTTGGATTAGGAAGTAGTAGTCTGAATAGAGCAAGGAAACGCTGCATGGTTCAGTATCAGGAAAGATTTGCATTAGGGATGCATCCTATCTCCATACCTTTGCAATCTATATATGCAGAAGAGATCATTCAGGAGCCTGGATTTTATGAGGAGGAATGTGACATCATATTGGAGGAAGACTCATCAACAACTTGCATTATGCAGATGACACAACCTTGATTGCCAAAACTGAGGAGGACATGGGTCAATGTGTGCTGCAGAAAGTCCAGGACTGTAGTTTTCAACGTGGATTGAAGCTCAACATCAAGAATACAAAGATTCTCATCACTGGACCAGTTGGCAGCTTCATGATAGATAGAGAAGAGATTAAGATTGTTAGCAACTTCAGCTTGCTTGGTTTCACATCAATACTCTTGGCACCAAAAGTCAGAAAATCAAAAGATGAATTGCATTGGGAAAGTCTACTGCCAGGGACCTCTCCAGAGTACTGAAGAGTAATGATGTCAGTCTTGAGACTAAAGTGCCCCTGATCCAGGCCATGTTCTTCACAATTACTTGGCATGCATTAGAGACATTAACTAAGGATGACAGAAGAAGAATCGGCCTTTGAGTTGTGATGCTGGAAAGAGTCTTGAACATACTGTGGACTGCCAGGAGAACAAACAGGTCAGTCCTAAAGAGGGTGAAACCCTGCCTGGAGGCAAGGATTTTTGAAGCTCTGTCTCACACACTTTAGACACATGGCCAGGAGGTACCAGTCCTTGGAGGAGAACATAATGTTTGGAAGGGTGGAGGGACAATGAAGGAGATGGATTAACTCAGTGACTGGAGAAATGGGATTAGGTCTGTCAGAGACAGTGAGGTTGGGTCAGGATGGGGCACAATTCAGAGCTGTTGTACGTAGGGTCACTATGAGTTGCAAGTAACTTGACAGCACATAAGAACAACAACATATGAATAATTGAATGAAGACAAAATTTTTTTTTAAAAAAAAGGATCCTGGTGGGCCCAGACTCCCCTCTTGTTTGTCAATGTTCACAGAATAGCAGTAATAATAACTGCTCTGTAGTGCACACTAATTATGTACCAGAACAACGTGAAGGACCATTTCTCACCTAATCCTTACATCTTCATGATGCAGAGACTTTTGCTCACACTCCTTTTAGATGTGCATGCTGGAGCTCAGAGAGGTTGAGTCACTTGCTCTGTGTCACACAGCCGGCCCTGAGGGATATGTCTCAAGAATTCCATTATCACCACTCTGTACCACCTCCCGAACTCATGAGATGGAAGACCATCATCAATTGACTCTGCCAGTCTAAGAGATTATTCAAGAACGAATGCATACTATCCTGCTCAAGCTCTCTCTGTTGCCGACATTATTGATAGGTCAGAAACCACTCTGTAATTGCCCTTCTGTGGGGCTTCTGGGCTGTCAATCACATGGAAGGAGATGACCTAGCTTTCTCCTGTGGAGCCACTGGTGGATTCGAACTACCAGAGAGGCATGGCCTTTACGTTAACAGCACAACTCCCCTGAGACTACTTCTCAGGACAGATCCAACTTTTCCTGGGTTTCGTCTGAGCATGCATCCGAGGTTTTGGCCTCCCCACTGGGGTTATGTGGTACGCTGGAGTGACTGAGAGGGAACAGACCTTCAGGGGACCTGAGGGCTGTTGTAGAGGGACCACATCTCAAGGATACCCTGGGCAGGACCTGGGTGCCAGAAGCCCCAGGGGAAGCAGTCTGCATGCAGAATGAGGTGCTAGGCAGCTTAGAACCTGTCCACAGCCTTAGAAGGAGAATGTAGTTATTTGCACTTTAAAAGGAGGGAATGAGACCCAGGGAAGGAGGTTTCTCAGAGGCCACATTGCTTCTGGGAATAGAGCCCAGCTGGCCCAAATCCAGGTTATGTCTGACCTGCACTTCGGCACCCTACTGAAGCCTCCCACAAAGGCCCCAGAGGAAACAAGAACCCCTGCCAGCCTCAGGTCAACCATCAAGGTCACTCCAGCTTACCCCTGCTAACGTAGGGTTCTCACACACCTGAAGTGGCACCAAGATAGGGGACAGAATACACACCCTCCTAGAGGAGATTCTGCTATCTTAATTTAAATTATTCTGGAAGGAATGAATCCATAGTGTGCACATTGTCAGGCTGGGACTTTGGGACAGGCTCCCAACCATGGGGTCAACTGGCTGGGATGGGAGACATAGGGGCCAGCTGTCTCTGCCAGCTGCTAGCACTTAAATCTCAGAAGTCGCACACAGTACCTGGTAAAATACATAGTGAGTGGACCACCTTGGACAAGTTTCTTCACCTCAGTGCTTCAATTTCCTTATCTGTATAATGGCAGTTATACTGTTTCTCTCATTGCATTGTTGAAAGAAATGCGTTACTATATAAAAGCATTTAAAACAATGCTTGAGTTAAATAAACTAATAAACGTTAGTGATCATAGTCATCCGTATCAGCAGTCAGGAGATCAGAAGATGTATAGTATTTGGAAAGTCGGCTGTCAGGGAACCGCTCCAAAGTCCTGAAGAGCAATGATGTCAGTCTAAAGACTAAGGTGCACCTGATTCAAGCCATAGACTTTCCAATCATCTGCTATGCATCTGAGAGTTAGATAAAAAATAAGGATGACAAAAGAAGAATCTATGTGTTTATGTTGTGCTGAAGAAGAGTGCTGACTATCACATGGACTGCTAAAAGAATAAATACATATGTGTTGGAGAAAGTACAACCAGGATGTTTCTTGGAGGCAAAGTTAATGAAGCTTCACCTCACATATTTTGGGCATTCTGTTAGGAGAGGCTATTTCCTGGAAAAAGACATCGCGCTTGGAAAGGTGGAGAGGGTCAGCAAAGGAGAAGACCTTCAGTGAGATGGATTGATGCCGTGTCTGCAGCAATGGCCTAAAATATGTTAGGGATGATGAATACAGTGCAGAAGAGGACAGAGTTAAGATCTATGTTCATGAATTCATTATAAATTGTACTTGACTCGGTGGCACTGAACAACAACAACATCATAGTCATCATTATCATAGATAATGACACCTGCCAAAATTCTCAAACTCCCTCATCACGAACGCAGAATGCTCTTGTAGGCTCTTGACTTACTCTAGAATCCACTGTTTCCTGTATATATCCTTACACTGCAAGATAACCAGCAATTAAAAATTATAGTGAAGGCTTTAGCTTATTTTCCTTGTGTGGTGACCATTTTTTCATTAAGATTCTCCAAGAGTATTGACACAGACAGAGATAAGCAGAGATGAACCCAACCTCGAGAAGCAGCAGGCCTGTGTCCCAACATCCCTCTTGCTAGTTGACCCTAGAGCTTAAAACCTGGCCCAGAGCCCCAGCCTGACAGCGGGCACAATCCAAATTTGTGCCTAAGCGAAGCTGCCAATGATCGTACCTGAGCACCTTCCTTCCCACATAGTTTAAAAACAAGAAAGCTTAACCTCCTATCTCCAAAGGATTCACTACCATTTTCCAAGTTTGCAGTTCACTGGGCACTTGGTGTCACGCGCCTTCAAGTTGACTGTAATTCATAGAGACCCTATGGACAACGAATTTAAACCTTCACCTGCCCTGCACCGAACTTACAGTCTCTTTCCATGCTCAAGGCCACGGTCACAGTCACTGTGTCAGTACATCTCAAAGAAGGTCGGTCTTTCTTTTGCTGATGCTCTACTTTTCTCAGCATGATATCTTTTTCCAAGAATTGGCGCCTCCTGAAAACATGCTCAAAGTAAGTGAGACAAAGTTTCATCATCCTTGCCTCTAAGGAGCACTCTATGCCTCCTCCAAGAGCAACTTGTTTGTTCTTTTGACAATTTATGGAATGATCAATACTCTTCACCAAGACCACCATTCAAACACATCACTTCTTTATTGCTGTTGCTGTTGTTGTGTACTGTTGAATTGGAACCGACCCATAGCTGACCCTCCAGGGGGGTTTCAGAGAGGCAGTTACTACACAGGAGGAGACTGCCCATCCTTCTCCTGTGGAGCAGCGGGTAAATTGGAAACTGTGCCTTTGGGACTGCAGTGCAGTTTCTTCCCAATAGGCCACCAGAGCTCCTTATTTTTGGTCATTATTATTCATGGGCCAACTTTCAGATGTGTAGGAAGCAATTGAGAAGGTCACGGTTTGGGTCAGGCACATCTTAAGTTTGTAAATTGACATTCTTAGTATTCCAGCATTTAAAAGGGGTCCTTGGAAGCAGATATGCCCAGCGCAAATTGCCTTTTGATCTCCTGACTGCTGCTACCATGAGTGTTGATTGTGGGTCCAAGAAAAAGCAAATCTTTTCTCCGTCTATCATGATGTTGAGCTCTGTGGCCTGGTGTGAAAAATTTTACCCTGGGCAACTGACTGGAAGTAATCTACTTTTGTGCCTTAGAAATCTATATTTTTCTTCCTTAATGAAATGTGTGTGTGTGTGTGTGTGTGTGTGTTTATCACACACAAGTTGAACTTTATTATAAAAAACAGCTGGTAGTATATTGATAGAGAACTAGAGAACTGCCAGAGATTCAAGCTGGATTCAGAAAAGGATATGGAATGAGTGGTATCGCTGATGATATCATATGAATCTCGGCTGACTTTAATTGTGTTTTATTGGCTTTACAATGATATTCAACTGTGTGGATCATAATCAATATAGATAACCTTGAGAAGAACAGGACTCCCAGAACACTTAATTATGCCCATCCTGTATGAAAGCTATGCATAGATCAAGAAACAGTTGTCTGAACAGAATAAGGGAACACTGTATGGTTTACAGTCAGGAAAGGTGTGCATTAGGGTTATATCCTTTTTCCATACCTATTTAGCATTAGGGGGCTCTGGTGCCCTAGTGGTAAGAAACTGCACTGCAATCTTGAAGGCGTGCAGTTCAAATGCACCAGCTGCTCACAGGAGAGATGGGCATTCTCCTTTTGTGCCTCTGAAAACCTGCTGGAGGGTCAGCTATGGGTCGGTTCTGACTGAATGATACACCACCGCCAGCATAACAGTTTAACGTTAGACTAAGCAAATAATTCAAGAAGTTGCACTATATACAGAAGAATGTGGCATGAAGATTGAAGGAAGACTCCAACAACCTGTGTTGTGCAGACAACACTGAATGTCAGTCTTATGGAATCGTTACAGTCGTGTCCAGCAAGTTTGAGGAGCACTGGGGTCTTTTTGGTTTTATTTTAATTGTAAATATGTATACACACACACACACACACACACACACACACGCGTGCTCGCGCACACACACACACCCCATTTGACATCTCAGCATTCTTTATATCTCAACATTAATTCAATGGTATAAATTTTATTTATCACGTTATACAAACATCACCACAACTCCCTCCAAATTTCTACCAGCTTCTGTCGGGTAGACATTACAGCTTTAGCTGACTGGATTTATTAATCTGGAAGGGGAAAATGGGCCATGGTCTTTCTCCACTGACTCCCATCCATTCTGCTATCTGGGTTTTTGAGGCAGCCTGTAGGACTTGTTCTTTTGAGACGTTGTTTCCCCAACCTTCTCCTGCACACTCTTCACCAGGGAATTTGTTAAAATAGTTTCTTTTCTTGGGGTTCTTGGGAGGAGTTTGAGGCTCTGCAGGTCTCAAAAGCTCCCAGGTGAAGCTGATGCTTATGCCTGCAAGGACTTAAATATCCTTTATGTTTAAGATGGTAATAAAGGCTGTCATATAAGGTTCTTTAATCTAACTGCTCAGACATAGTTTTAGATGATAGTAAAAGCTGCCTATGTAAAGCTCTTTATCCTGCCTGCTAAAAACTGCTTGTGTAAGGTTCTTTAACCTGATTGCTCAGATACAGTTGCCTAAATTTAGGACAATAGTAAAGCTTGTCAGTGTAAGGTTCTTTAACCTAATTTATTAGCTAGCTGTGAGACTCTATTCCAGGAACTAAGGATTTGCAATCAAGTCTCCCTGACATAATAATAAAAAAATTACCTGAATGGAGCACCATCAGCAAAGAAGCCTGCTGACTATATAGTTTGAATATCAAGCACAGGACATCTAAAAGCCTTCATGGGAAGAAACATTATGGAACAAACAACCTCATTAAATCCCTGGAAACTTCCCTCCAGAACCCTTCCCACATTCCTTTCCCATGCCTACTTCCTTTGGGGACCCATTAAATGGCCTGGCTTGATGCTGAGATGTCAGGATACAGTTATTTTTGAGGGTTTTTTTCCCCTGTGTTTTGTTTTCATTTTACTAGTTTACAAAACACATTGTTTTCCAGAATAGGTTCTCCAATTTCCCTCACCCCTTCCCATAAAATTGTACAACCCTATGAGTAATCCCCCCCCACCCCGCACATCCTCGTCCCGCTGCTTCCTCCCTCTCCCCCTTGGATCCTCATACTCATTCTACAATAATGGTTTTATAGAATATTTGTGCTTGTGGAACTGAGTTCGTTCACTCAGCATAATGCTCTCCAGTCCCTCCCAAGTTAGATAATAATTTACAAAACCATTGCTCCCGCATGCTGTGTGATATTCCATCATATGAATGTACCATGATTTCTCAATCCATTCCTTTGTGGTTGGACATCTGGGCTATTTCCATGTTTCTGCGATGGTGAATAACACTGCTATGAACATTGGTGTACAAGTATCCTTTGATGCTTCAGTTCGCTTCTTCTCAGGGCATATTCCAAGTATGTGGAATAGTTGGATCATACAGAATTTTAGATCGCCAGCATCTGAATAAAGCACATTTAGAAGATCAATCCTTGTCTTGGCTTGTAGTGAGAGGCAGCAAAACACCATCTGTTTTTCTGGTTATGGTTGTTAGTCCTCAGTCTACATGATGATCAATTCCATTTGAGGAAGACATGCCTGCTGGATTCACTAACCCAAGAGCTCCTGTGTCAGCACTGTCTCCACCTCAACACCTGCTGAGCTCCTTGTATCCTGTGAAAAGGGGACTCTGAAGTTACCCGGACTGGAGGGCTCTTGAAGGTAAAAATTTCTATCTGTTTGCTTGGATCTGTGCCAGGGACACGGAAGTGCTCAGTAAATAGCCTGTGAGTAAATGCATTACTTGAGAAATGAACCTTTTTCAAGGTACTTACATAAATACTTATTGTGCTCTGTCCTGGTGCCTTCTTAAATTTGTCCAGCACTTCTACAAACTCATCAAAGATTTACAATTTGTTTAAACTGTCTCTTTTCTTAAATTCATGAATATGACTCAACCAACTTTTCCATGAGGCCTCCATCTATAGGGACAGTGCTGAACTGAAATGGAAGGTGTATGACCAATGTGAGGCTGGAGGACTCAGGGTGAGGGAGCCCAGAGCATCAGTGGGTATGGTCCCCAGAAACTTACAGAAAGAGGGTGCTTCCCACCTGATCCTACAGCACCTAACAACAACAACAACAACAACAACTTCCAATGAACTGAAAATCTTGTTAGGAAGCAAGCTACCCAGTACATGAACTGTCCCAACAATGGCAGGTGGATGTACAGTGAGTGCTTTTCACTGACTGTGCTGGTGTGACCCAAGAAGACTTAACAGAGGAGCTGAAATGAGAACCTTAAAGTCTGGTAAAAGGAGAGAATAAAGCAAGAATATGTAATAGTGGAGAGCCTGAACTTCATCAGAATTATTTAGTAGGCAATGACTAACATAGTCTTCCTTGAATAGAAGACAAGTCACAGCATATTGCAACCAGGGTAGAGAAGCCTTGAAGATCAGGCCACAAGGACAAGCCCCTGTAAGTTATCTTGGGCTCATTTCTTTAAAACAGAGATTGGGATGCCAGCAGGGCCCCCTCACTGTATGTTTGTTTTAGCAGGCCATGGGGAGTCACAGAGAGACAGGCTCCCAAGTGAAGCCCCATAGAGTCACGAGATTGGGAGAGAGCAAGAAGGTCTATGGCTCCACAGCGTCTCCACTGCATCGGATCGCCTGGCCAAGGAAGTAAGTGAAAGCTGCAGTGTGGTTCTCACGTCTTTCATCTAGCTGTGGACTCTGGTCTAGTGACGACCCAGGGTTCACAAATATTTACATGGATGTCCTACTCCATCCACTCACATCTCAAACTTATTGCAGTGGAGTAAGAGCTGACTTTACAGCTGACCCTCTCTGACCAGTTTCTGAGGCTATAAATAGCAAGAGAGGAGACCGTCCATCTTTTTCCCAACCAAGCAGCTGGTGCATTCAAACACAGAGAGTCTTTTTTCCTCCAATAGGCAAGGCATTTTTCTCCATGGAGCAAATTATGCATATACCCAGAGAGCCCACTGGATGGCACTGTTGGGCTTTGCACAGGATCTTTACAAGTCCAGAACTCAACTGTTTTCTCAGAAAGCAGTTCCACTAAAGCAAGCCAGTAGTCTGCTTCTATTGGGCTGCCCTAATGAGCTGGCCAGTACACTTGCAGCGTCAGGAACTGTCAATTGCAACCAAATTCCAACTAAATCTTGCAGACAGTTTAACTCCCAAGCAGGGAAAAATGCGAGAAGAGTACCTACAGTTAAAAACGTTAGGACAAGCAACTTATCTGTTGGGGTCTCGGAGTAGAGACCTACTATATGTCTCATAAAGTATTCCCACCATCACCGGAGTCACCACCACTCTCACAGGCTCTCCTAGCCCTAACGACCTCACAGCATCCACTATAGGATTGCACAATTTTATTGTTATTATTGTTGTTGATTGCCTTCGAGTAGAGCACGACTCACAGCAAATCTATGAACAAAAGACCTGAAGCCTTTCTACAAGTATGGTCTTTTCTTAAAGTTTCTAGAACTTCCAGAGGCATGTTGTTCAGGAAGTGGATGCCACTCCTGCTTCCAATCATTGTTAATATTATACTGAATTTTTATTTTTTACCACTATCAGTAGTGTATAAAACCGTTACCCCACTGTCCTCACACATTGCGTTATCTAACATTTCCCAATCTGTTGTTGGATGGACTCCTAGCTGGCCATGGAGTTTTTAGCACAGTTTAATCTCCCTGGAGGGAATCGCCCATCCTTCTCCCATGCAGCAGCTGCCTGTGGAATTGCAGTGCAATTTCCGAGAGCGCCCTTTCCCCAATCTAGTGTGCATAAAATAGCAAGTCATTGGTCTGAATTTTCATTGCCCTGATTGCTAGTGAAATTAAAGGTGTTTTCTCCAGGCCTCTTTGCTCTCCCCTTCCATGAAATTCTGATCTAGATCTTGTTTCCATTTTGTTGTTGCTATGGAGTTCTCCTAATTGACATGGTGTTGATGTGACCCTTCCACAGATTTTCAGATAAATCTCACAGGAGACTGTCCATCTTTATCCTGCAGACCAGCTGGTGCATTTGAACCACATGCCTTTATGTTGCCAGCACAACTCCTTACCACTAGGCCACCCGAGGTCCCTAACTGATGGGTATATATTTACAAATATAATCCGGAAATTTCTTGCCAAATAGGTCTAATTCAAATGTCTTCAAGAAAACAAAGATTCTCAACACTGGGCCAATTGGCCCAGTATGGATGGTGAAGAGATTGAGATAGTTAACAGTTTTAGTTTGCTTGGCTCCAAAATCAACACTCTTGGTACCAGCAGCTGGGAAATCAAAAGACTAATTGCATTGGGAAAGCCAACTGTCAGGGACCTCTCCAACTACTGAAGAGCAATGGTTTCAGGCTGGAAATTAAGGTGCGCCTGATCCAGATTATAGTCTTTGCAATTGCGTGCTATGCATCAGAGAGCTGGACAGTGAGTAGGGGTGATCGAAAGAAAATTGATGCCTTTGAACTGTGGTGCTGGAATGATGACTATACCATGGACTGCTAGGAGAACAAACAGGTTTGTCCTGGAGAGGGTGAAGCTGAGCTGCTCCTTGGAGTTAAGGATTCTGAAGCTTCATTTGACATACTTTGGCAAGGAGGGACCAGTCCTTGGAGAGGGATATCATGTTTGGGAGGGTGGAGGGACAGCTGGCCTCTAAAAACCCACTGGAGGGTCAGCTATGGCTGGTTCCATCTCAATGGACAACAACAGGCCCAAAATTTGCTTAGGGGGATTGTGTTTTTATTCCCTTTATGGTGTCTTAATGACATTAACAGAGTTGATATAGCAATGTTTTCCTTTCTGGGTTGGAACCTTTGTCTTTTCAAAGAAATCCTTTTCTAATTTTCTTCTCAAAGCTTTAGAGCTTCATATTTTATAGTTAATAGTTTAGGAAATAATTTTTTATCATGAGAAATAAGAACCTTATTTCATTTAAAAATATGGATAACTAGTAATGTCAGTACAATTAATTGAATAATTCATCCTTTTAGCCTGTGATCTATGATTTCACTTCCTTCATGTAGAAACTTGCCATTTATGTGTGTACTATTTCTGATTTTAAACTGCCATTGCCAATTTAATGATCCTGACCTCAAAAATCATACTGTTTTAATTACTTTAGCTTTCTGTTAAGTCTTGCAATCTATTAATGCAAATTCCTTTCTCCTGTTTATCTTCAAAATGCCTTGGCTATTTTGGGGCATTCACTCTTCCATCTAATGAGATAATCATATGCTGATAAAATCATCAGCACTGAGTCACTTTAGTTCTGCTATTTTCAGAGTGGTGACCATGGGTAGGTAGATTATGTACCTATTTTCTTTTTCTCTTGTTAAAAATAAGAGCATCTACTTCATAGTCTTGATGTGAGGATTGTGGTTGTTGTTAGGTGCTGTTGAGTGGAGGACAACTCATAGTGACCCTATGAACAAAAGGTCTGAACCTATCTTCCGCCAGCCTCACACTTTCTGACATACAAGAGCCCATTACAGCAGTCACCGTGTCAGTCCACCTGGTTGAGGGTCTTCCTCTCCTTTGCTGACCCTCCACAGTTCCCAACATCATTTCCTTCTCCAAGGAATACCTCCTCCTAGCAACATGCCCAAAGTATATAAGGTGAGAAGTCTCTTCATTCCTTTCTCAAAGGAGCACTTTGGCTTACCCTCTCCAAGACATTTCAGTTTGTTCTTTTGGAAGTCCATGGGATGTTCAGTGTTCTTCTCAAACACCACAGCATTAAATGAGATAAAGAATATAATGCATGGAAGAGTGGCTGGCATTTGAGGGGTTCCCAGTAGATGGTGGTGGTTGTTACATGCCATTGAGTGTTATGTGCATATTATTGTTGTCTCTGTTAAATCAGAATTGACTCATAGCTGACCCTCTACTGGGTTTTCAGAGGCAGTTAATTGCACAGAAGATTGCCACCTTCCTTCCAAGAAGCAGCTAGTGGATTCGAACCAACTGCCTTTGGGTTGGCAGCTCAATTCCTTACCACTAAGCCACCATCGCTTCTTATATGACTGAGTAGAAGTGCCAGAGGGTTTTTTTAGGCTATATTCTTTTCTTTTTTTTGGCTATAGTCTTTTCTGGAGCAGACTGCCACATCTTGCTCGCACAGAGAAGGTGGAGAAGGTGGTGGGGTCCAACCACTCACCTTTGGGTGAGCAACTGAGAGCTTAACTGAAGACTGACCATGCACAGCATATCAAGTAAAGGGAGCTGAATAACAATGCTTTATGCAGAGAATTGTGTCTCGCTTTCATGAACTGAGTTATTAGTCATTTTTATTTCTAAATAATGAGATGATTCTATAATTTTCCTTATCTTAATCTATATTTTCTCAATGTAAGAATTGTTTAAGGGGAGCTCGATGGCCTAGTGGCAAGAAGCTGCACTGCAATCCCAGAGGTGCATGGTTCGAATCCACCAGATGATCTGCCGGGGAAGGAGGGACAATCTCCTCCTGTATCAGTCAGATCCGATTTGATGGTACACATACACAAAAACAATAAAATAAACATTAAAAAAAAGTTTAAAAAACAAACTTAAAAAAGAATTGTTTAAAGTTTAAAAGCAAACATATTTAGAATTCAGTCATTTTCAATTATAAGTTTCTGAGAGCATCTTATTGTGCTTCTAATACCTCTTTTAGGGGAGATGTGTTTTTAACAAAGTCTGAGGGGTTCGAGCTGGTTGTGAGGGACTTACCCAGCATCACTTGACATTTAGTGTCTCTGGTTCTTGGGCATTAAGTGCACACACAGACACACACTCATTTGAAAACACACATGCATTGTCACAGGTAGTATCATCACATTGTAACAAACCAAATCAGCTTCACATGGTATGCATATTCCTTGGACTGGGCAGTCCGCATGCATGAGAAGCACTGAGCTCCCTCCAGAAAAACATCTAGAACTATTGATGAGCTTGTGACAGGTTCGCAGATTCCCCAAGAAGAGTCTCTGGAGTGGAGTTTGATCAGTTTGCCTCTTGAGGGAAATTCTACTATGCTTTTCCGTCTCTGACTCTGGATGTGGGACTTTTTACCTCTTGCCCATAGGTGCTGCCTTTATCCTCCAAACTGTGTGCTGGTGAGGGCCGAACTGCAGTGGTCACCATCCTGAGGACACCATCTCCCAGGCCCACTCTCCAGGCTCCCTGCAGGTCTCCTGGAACCTCCATGCCTCGCAGACCCAGCCTCTGGGAAAGCACTCCAGACTGCCTCTCTGGTAGTCATCAGGACGGGCTGACTTGCCCTCTCATTTATCTGTTTGTGAGTGAGTTCCTCTAAGTGCCTTTTAATATAAACCACTTAAGAATGCATATATTTATGTATTGACTTTTTAAGTCTAAAACATTGTCAGAGGAGTGACTAATAGTGGGCTTTGGCTATGATTTTTTTCCAGCCCGAAGGGTACCCAGGAACTCTGGAGATTAGATATACATGTACTTGGTTTTCATCCTCAACTTTGACTATGGTGGTCAGTGTCACGTTTAAGGTCATTACTATGAAGACAAAAGCAGAAACATCATTCTTTCTTACCATCTTTTCTCTTTGCTCTTGTCTTAAGTCCCACAAGCCCTTCTTTTCTCATTTGAAGCTGATGCTGTTCCTTCTTTTCTCCTTCCTTAGTGGACTGGACTATCTGTGCCTGCTCTTCCAAAATCCAATCTCTAATATGGCTGTGATTCCCATAGTAGCAGCCTCACAACTCTTCTCCTCCTGCTTCCTGTTGCTGTTGTTATGGTAACAGCTCTGAAGCCTGCCCTGTCCTGAGCCAGTCTCACTGACTCTGACACACAAACCCCCCTTTCTCTAGTTACTGTATCAATCCATCTCATCTGGGGTCTCCCTCTCCTGTGTGACCACCCTACCAAGCATGATGTCCTTCTCCCAGGACTAATCTCTCCTGGTCAAACCATGTGAGATGGAGCTTCAAAATCCCAGCCTCTAAGGAGAAACTTGATTTCGACCTTTCCAAGACAGACCTATTTGTTGTCTTGGTGGTCCAGGGTATGTTCAAGCCTCTTCTCCTGTTTCCCAGGTAACACTTAATTGAAAAGCCTTTATCTAAGGCTGGAGCTGCTTCTACCTGCATTCTGAGGAATACACCCTTTATGCTTTTCCTCAGTTATACCGGGTACCTAGTTTCATGTGACTGAGCAAAGCACTGACAGAAAATAAAAATCTCTTTTCACCTGGGGTTTGGGTCTTGGGGATCCAGGACATCCTACGCTGCCTTCTACTATCATTTAATGGCTTGGAATTTTCTAAGTTGCCACACAGGACCATTTCCGCATGATTCTAAGTGTCTTATAAATCTGATGCTAGGAATCCTAAGATCCTACACTTCAACGTGCTTGGTTTTGTCCCAATAATGAAATGTCCCAAATAGTTTTATCCCCCTAATTTGGAATTAGCAGTCCCCAAAGAACTACAGTTTTAGGATTCTGAAGTAACTTTAAAAGAAGTCCTTTTCTCATCTCCACACCACAATAAGCACTGCCTCTAGTCACTATGCTATAGCCTCCTGGATTTCTGAAAGAGATTGTGTTCTTAAGTTTTCCTCATTTTCCTGCTCCATTGCCAGGACCCCGTGGTGTTTCCTCTGACCTGCTCTTTAATCCCTTTAGCTTTTGGTAAAGTGGTTGGAAAACACTTTATAAAGGCATAGGAATGCATAGCAATGGGCACCAACCTACCTGGGATGTTCTTTTCTCTTCACCTGCTCCCCTCCATCAGTTCAGCCCCAACCCTTTGGAAGCCAGAACATGCATTACTGACAATTGAAAGCAATTACAGGATTTACAAATTAATCACAGCCCCATTGGTTCCCATAGCAACCATCCCAGAATCACAAGATGAAATTATTCCATTGTTCTATTGAATAGCGCTTACTAATTAGAAGTCTAGCCCACAGGTCATAGTATCCACCCTGCTGTGGGCAGAAAGAAAGCTGGACAGAGAGGCAGGAGACCTGTTGGCAGGGCCACAGCCAAAGCAGAAGCATATCCTAAGACACTGGTAATACTGTCCTAGCAAAGACGAAGGTCCGCACGAACACAAAGGAAAAGGGAGCTATCAGTGTATCTGGGTGCTTAGAAACAGTAGATACAGTACAATTTAAGACAAAGAGTCAATTCATGGAAGGTAGAGGAGAGGCCCAACAGAGGGTGGACTTTAGGTAAATAATAAAGCAACAGAGCCAGCCAGAGCATGAAGGGAGTCTTTCGCAATGCACCTACTTTCCTGCTAGGCACTAGCAGGACTGGGAAAGTGGACAAGCAGTAGAGGGATGTGTTCTCAGCTTCTCTTCTCTTCTCTTCTCTTCTCTTCTCTTCTCTTCTCTTCTCTTCTCTTCTCTTCTCTTCTCTTCTCTTCTCTTCTCTTCTC
>NW_006399755.1:35103692-35105714 GCF_000299155.1 Elephantulus edwardii | reverse complement strand
CTTTTCTTTTCCTGCTATGGTGCCATGCTCCCAAGCCAAAGGTGGGTGACTCTACTCTGCGGCCCTCAGGCCTGCCTTTAATTGTTTTTGGTGAAACATTCGTCTAGGTCATGTAACCCTGGTCTGTCCACTTGCTGTAGAGAGGTAATTCGTGGTTGCGGTGAAGCTGAACACTGTGACACTGATGAGTCAAATGCGAGAATGGTTACCCAAGGCGGACAGTGTTTGGTGAAGCTCTCCGATTACAACAAGCTTGGAAGCAGGAGTGGCAACCACTTCCATAATAGTTTGCCTCTAGAAACCCTATGAACCTGGAGACAGGATGAAAGTTATACAGGAGGTGTCCAGGACTTTCGTTCATAGGGTCGCTAGGAGTCGCCTGCAACTCAAAAGCACTTAACAACACACAACAACAACATGGTGCCACAAAGAAAACTTTGAGACTGCCTTGCCCCACCAGAAACACTTTTTCTTGTCTACTAGTGTCTTTTTCCAATTCACAAACACATTTGTTTTTAGAAGAAGGTGGTTGTTGTTGTAGTTAGGTACTGTTGAGTCAGAACTGACTCATAGCTGATGCTCTAGGAGGTCTTCAGTGTGGGAGAAGATAGCCATCTTTATTCTGAGGAGCACCAAGTGTATTGGAACCATGTGCCTTCGGGGTCCAGTGCAACTTACCAGTGTGCCACCACCGCTCCCTTAGAAGAAGGTAAATAATAAAAGCCAAATGGATGTACAGCCAGGAAGAGAAGTGAAGTGCTAATTCATACGACGGCATTGGATGAGCCTTGAAAACATTACATTGCGTGAAAGAAGTAAGTCACAAAACAATGGCTAATATTATATGATCCTGCTGATGTATCTAGAAGAAGAAAGGAGTAGAAATGAAAGTTCCCTTCTAGAGCTGAGCAGGAAAGAGAGAGTCATTGTTTAGGGGACACTGAGCTTCTATTCAGATGATGGAAAATTTTTTAAAAAGGATAATAGGAATAGTTGAACAACATGTTGTTGTTGTTGTGTGCCATTGAGTCCAAACCAAGCCAAAGGTGACCCTCCAGTGGGTTTTGAGCAATATGATAAATAATTCATGATCCTGTATTGTACATGCATGTGAAGAATGTTGAAATGACAAGTGTTTGATCTCATGCATATTTGACACAATTTAAAAAATATAAGGAAATATAAAGATGATGTAATGATACAAATTTGGAATCCTCCTGGGAGAGTTGCCATGCCCTCCAGCACCTGCTCTGGGCTTTGCAGGATTTGGAGGGAGAGTGGGGAGGAGGCAGGTGGCTCCACCTTGTGATGAATTAGGTAGGATCCTAGAGCACAGTGGCTCTCAATAGGGGTCACGGTGCTTCTCAGGAGGTGTTTGAACATTTGGTGGAGTGAGGGCTTTGGTTGTAACAGTTATAGGGGGAAGTGCATGTGATGCTACTAGGTTTTAGTGGGTAAGGGATGAATCTGCTAAATATCCTAAAATAAGGAAGACAGTTCCACACACTTCTAACAACTCCCCTGGGAAGTTATGCAGGTGAAAGATCTCAGTGGTTTTCTGAGCCTAGCATCTAATCTAATTTATAAAATTAATTAATTAATTTACATGGCTTAGTATATTCTGAATTTTCCAGGAATTCAACTCCCATTTCAATTGAAAGAAGATTGCACTTTGTTTGTTTCGGAATTTCACCAAGAATTGTTTACTGCTTCAAAATATTCCTTTATCAGTGACAACTGCTTCTGGTATTTGAGCAAACATTACAACACATCTGCCTGTTTGCATGTATAGCTGTCATGTCTACACTGCTTCTGCTTCCATATATGCAAACCTGCTTGTCTCTTCATGGCTTTTGTATTCAGACAAATGATCCCCATTTCAAATGTTAAATATAAAGAAAACAAAAAAGTGGAAATAGTAAATATTATTTGGGTCTTAATTTCTTTTAAAAACTTACATTTTTAAAGTAGGAACTTTGTTATATCTTTGTTGTATCCTGTCTGAACATGTTCACTTTGATG
>NW_006399755.1:35100483-35102072 GCF_000299155.1 Elephantulus edwardii | reverse complement strand
GCAAATGACTCGACGGCACATAACAACAACAACAAATGCTATCAGCTAGTGGTTTGGTGATAGACCTCCAGGCAGTGCACCTCGAGAATACCCAGAGCCCATCTCTCATGGGAGGCTTACCTGCTACTATGATACTGAATAGATTTCAGTGGAACTTCTGAACTAAGACTAGGAAGATAGAGCTATTGAGCCACCTTTAGAAATCAGACAATGAAAACCTAGTAGATCCCAATGGTGTGACCATGATTCAGGTGGCTGACTCAAAGGTAGCCAACTATAACTCTATCAAGTAAAACTTCTAATACCATGCAAGGTATTAGAAGGACCGTCTGCTTTACCTGCTCTATCAATATGTGAACACCTCAAAGTGTGATTTTTTCTATAGAACCAATCAACTTAAATATGATTAACATTTATGTAGAACAAAATTTGTACAACAAATTATTCTTTGACAACATTTCTTAGACCAGTCCTATGACTCAGGAATTCTACTCTAGGCAAATACAAAACAGAAGTGTGTACATATAAAAACCAAAAGACATTACAGGAACCATTACAACACCATTACTTATAACAGCCCCCAAACTGAAGGCAAACCAAATATCCATCCATAGTAGAAATTTTGAGCACTCACTGAAGGAACTACTCTACAGCAATTATAATTAACGAACCATAGAAACATATAGCGAATCTCACAACTACTATTTTAATAAATCCAATACAAAATAATTCTTATTTTATTATGCCACTTAAATAAAACAAAAACCTAGCAAAACTAAACTACTGCTTTATAAGTATATTTAGTAATTAAGTGGAGAGAGAATAGTTTTAGGAAAGGAGTTTTGAGCTTGGTTTTCAGTATGCTGGAAATGTCATTTGTTATGGTAAAACACTGAACTATATACTTATAATTTTTACCCTTTTATGCATATTTCAATACAATGTTTTCCTTCCACTTTTGTTTTTTATTTGAGTCAAAATTTAACAGAGCAGATTGTTTGTTTCATTAAAAAATTAATACATATTTGTTTTGTGAGCTAATTATGATGCCTACATTATAACAGTGTTCATCCCATTCTCTTGCTGTGTTTCCTGTTTCCATGCATCCTCCCCTGAGAAAATGCTACCATTCTGTTGTTATATGGCTGAATTTTCTAAGGATTCCTCACTAATATAATTATTCATCTCATAGGAATCAGTCTAACTACATCTCTGGAACGACTCTTTGGAGACACTCAGTATCAGTAGTCAAATCTAGGCCAGGGGCAGTCTATGACAGAGCATCAATTACTCATGTAAGAGTTCAAACTGAGGTCAAAGAAAATTAAAACAAGTCTATAAAGAACCAAAATATGATCTTGAGTCTATCCCATCTGAATTTAAAAATCATCTTAAGAATAGGTTTGAAGCAATGAACACCAGTGGTCAATGTAGGATGACATCAAAGACATCACTCATGAAGAAAGAATAAGGCAGTGGAGGAAGAAAGAGGGGAAAGAAAGAGTGAAATGGATGTCAGAAGACACTCTGAAAATTGCACTAGAGCATCAAGAAGCCCAAAGAAAGGGAAAAGACACTGAAGTAAAAGA
>NW_006399755.1:35092653-35096358 GCF_000299155.1 Elephantulus edwardii | reverse complement strand
AAGATGATAGAAGAATAATTGATGCCTTTGAGTTGAGGTGCTTGAGAAGAGTCTTGAACATACCATGGACCACCAAAAAAAACAAGTAAGTGTGTCTTGCAGAGGATGAAACCAAGTGTCTCCTTGGAGGCTAGGGTTTTGAAGCTCTGTCTCATATTTTGGAAACATGGACAGAAGGGACCAGTCCTTGGAACAGGACATCATGCTTGGAAGGATAGAGGGACAACAGAAGAGATGATGACCCTGGATGAGATGGATTGATACAGTAACTGTGGTAATGGGGGTATGTGAGTCTGAGTCTATGAGACTGGCTCAGGCCAGGGAAAGCTTCAGAGATGTCGTATATAGGATCATTATGACTCACAGGAGACTCAATAGCACATAACAATAACAGACACCATAATTGTGGTCTGTTGGCAAGAAGCTGTGCTGTAATCCGGAAGGCACTTGGTTTGTGGCCACCAGCTGCTCCACGGAGAAGGAAGGACAATCTCTTCCTATGTGATTAACTGCCACTGAAAACCCACCAGAGGGTCAGCTATGGGTTGGTTCCAACTCTACAGTATACAACAAACAACAAACACAATACTTAAGCAAATAATTTGTGAAGCCTGAAAAGGAATGTGGCATAAGGATAAGAGGAAGACTCATCGACAACCTGCTTTAGGCAGATGACATAACATTGCTTGCTGAAAGTGAGAAAGGCCTGAAACTTGCTAGTGATTAAAGACTGCAGCCTTCAATATGGATTACATCTCACCATCAAGAAAACAAAGGTCTTTACACCACTGGGCCAGTAGGCAGAATGATGGTAGATGGAGAAGAATTGAAATGGTCAATAATTTCATTTTGCTTGGTTGCACAATCAACATGCAACATTGAGCAACTCTCTGTCAGGACCCTCTGAAGAGCAATATTGTCAGTTTGAGCACTAACGTGTATCTGATTCAGGCCATATTCTTTTCAATTACTTGATGTGCATCTGAGAACTGGACAGTTAATAAAGATGGTAGTAGAAGAATTGATGCCTTTGAGTTGTTGTATTGGAAATGAGTGCTGAATATCTCATGAATTGCCAAAAGAACAAACAGATATGACTTGGGAAAGGGTGCAGCTAGAGTGTTCCTCTCATACTTTGGACATGCTGCTAAGGAGAGGCTATTCAAGGGATATCATGGTTGGAAATGAAGGGTCAATGAAAGAGAGAAAGACTCCCAGTGCGGTGGATTGACACAGTGATGAGAGCAGTGAGTTCACGTGTGTCAGAGATGATGAGGTTGGCACAAGATAGAACAAGAATCAGATCTTCATAAATGTCTCTGTTATTCTAGGGACATTATAAATCATACTCAATTTGATAGCACCTAACAACAACAAAGAACTTATTCTAGGTTTCACTTGTCTCTATCGGTAATCCTGGTCTTCATGATTTTAATTTTTGTTCCATAGTTCTCTCCCACTCTAGCAAGTATCTTCTATTATGGTCTTTTTCAGAGCTATCAGCAGTGGTATCCAGCCACCATATAGTTCTTGTTTTAGAATTGTGGGGACTGAAGTTCATGTGGCCTGTTAAGCCTTTGGATGAATAATCTCTGATCCCCCCCCCTTCTTTATTCCTGACAGGGACAAATATTTGCACAATAGATGGCCACTGGTAAGCTTTTAAGACTCCATTTGCTGGATACGTTACTCTGTCTTTGTGGACTATGACATACCAATTGACTTTTATGTCCCCTGTGACAATGAAAAAAATTTTTTAAGTATAAAATTACTTACGGAATTGTTTCACAAAGCTGTTTGTTTACACTATCACTTACCATGATTTTAATAGTTGATGTGTCAATGTATAAGACAAAAATTATCTTTGGTCACTAACTACTAGTAAAAGAAAATAAAAGTTGTAATCATTAAAGAAAATGCTACACAGGGAATATAATCTGAAAATTTTGGACAAAAGTAATTTAACCAAAACAAAACACATAAGAAGAAAGCACCCTGCATAGATGAAGCCTTGATGCCTTATCCTTGTTTATGAGGGTCTTGCTGGTTCATTCCCAACCTACACCACCTTTTGTTTCTGGTCACACTTTGCCTTAATCCTGCACCAAAGAGGGCCCTTTTTGAACTGACTGAATAATAGTGGAATTTAAACGCTTCCAACAACACAAAGCTGCAGGATGCTGTGATTCATCCAGAGTGGTTGCAGCTCTTGGAGATCCTTATTGTAGAAAGAACATAGCACCACCCTTCTGTGTAGTCATCATCGGATGCTGACGCTTATTTGAATTTTAGCTTTTAATTTGTAGGTATGTGCTTATTAACAGGGCTATTTTCCTCCACAGGGTTTTGTTCCTGTTTTTCTGCTGCTGCTGCTGCTGCTACTGCTGCTGTTGTTATTACGAGGAAAATGGAAAGAGTGGGATATAAAATACTCCCTTCTCTGACTTTCAGATCTCATATAATCTTGCCTCTAGCTACCTGGTCAAACCTAGCTCCCACTGATCCCCTAGGTGGTTTCTGTAATACAAATCACCACTGGAAAATGCCATGTGTTACCTGTTTTTTCACATTTTCCTACTTATTTCTACCTAGACAAATCAATTCTGCCTGCAAGTCAGTGCTTAACTGTTACTTCTTGTAGAAAACATTGTTTTTAACTCCATGACTTCCATAAGCACTCCTCTCTGCTCATTCTACAAGCAACATATAGATTATATTGTCCATAGCTCCCATCAAAATGTGTGGTCTGACAGAGGATTGGTCTTTCACTATGAATATGAGCATCCAATAGATAGTCTTTGACACTGGAAATATTGGAATTTTGTAGCATATTAATTGTGTTTGTTTAACATTTAAGTGTATATTATTTTGTGTCACACACAACATATATATTGTTGTTGTTGATTGCTGTCAAGTTGAGTACAACTCATAGCAACCCTATGAACAAAAGGTCTGAAGCTTCTTTATCAAAGTTCATAGAGTTTCCAGAGGCATGTTGTTTAGAAAGTGGATGCCACTCCTGAGAAAAGAAACTATTTGATCATTCTCATTGTGGTGGTGGTTGTTAGTTGCTGAGAAGATGGTTCTCAACTTGGGACAACTTTATCCTTAACAAAATACTGCCCAGTCCTGTACTATCCTTATGGTTGCAGATCAGATAGTTATGATCCATAGGACTCTCAGTGTTTGATTTAAAATTGCTGTTGTTAGGTGTTGTCTAGTCAAAAACAACTCATAGCAACCCTATGAACAAAATATCTGAACCCTATTCTGTCCTGCGCCATTCTCACACTTCCTGACACAGAAGAACTTATTGCAGCAGTCACTGTGTCAATCCACTTGGTTGAAGGGCTTTCTCTCTCTCGCCAACCCTCCCCTCTCCCCAACATCATGTCCTTAAAATAGATTTTTAAAAAGTAGCCATAGAGTAGCTGCTGATCTTACAATGAAGAAGAATTTGCTAATAATTTTAATACTATTAATGCTTCCATGAGGAGAGAAGAGGTGCTGTGAAGAACTTTGCTCTATTCAGTACATCATGTTAAGAAGAATCAAGAAGATAGAAAATGAAGCCATTTATACACCAAGTATTTATCACTTGCTTACTATGTGTCAGAATGGGTGAAAAACGAAAAAATTAATCAGAGATGTTGACATGATTTTAACATTGTTACAGTTCACAACACACAATTTATATGATGCATG
>NW_006399755.1:35087637-35091587 GCF_000299155.1 Elephantulus edwardii | reverse complement strand
CAGTGGTTGCACCATTTTACACTCCCACCAACAGTGAATAAGGGTTCCAGTTTCTCCACAACCTCCCCAGCATATGCTGCTTGCTGTTCTGTTAAATTCTGACTGGGGTGAGATGGTATCTCATAGTTGTTTGGATTTGCTGGCTGCACCTTTTCCAAGACATATATGTTTGTTCTTTTGGAAGCCAATGGGATATTCAGCACTTCTCTCTAATACCACAACTCAAAGGCATCTATTCTTCTTTCATCCTTACTCGTCTGATTCTCAGATGCATAGAAAGGAATTGAAAAGATCATGCACGGCCTGAATCAGGCACACCTTAGTCTTCAAAGTGCCATCACTGCTCCTTAGTAATTTGGAGAGGTCCTTGACAGTGGACTTTCCCACTACAATGTCACTTGATTGTCTTGCCTGCATGTGTCAAAGGTTTTAATTGTGAATCCAAGTAAGATGAAATAATTGACAATTTTAATCTTTTCTCTGTTTATCATGATGTTGCTTGGTGAGGATTTTGTCTTTTTGACATCGAGATACAATCCATATTATAGGCTGTAGTCTTTGATCTTCTGCAGCAAGTGTTTCAAGTCCTCCTCTCTTCCAGCAAGCACAGTCATGTCACCTGCACAATGCAGATTGTTGATGAATCTTCCTCTGATCTTGATGCCAAATTTTTTCTTTATAAAGTCTAGCTTCTCAAATGCTTTTTTGAACATACAGATTGAATAGGTATGGAAAAAGAATATAACTGACTTATATGTTTCCTAATTTTAAACTATGAAGTGTTCCCTTGCTCTATTTGTTCAATAGCTTTTTGGTCTAGGTATTGATTTCACAAGAGTACAATCAAGTGTTCTGAGATTACCATTCTTCTCAATGTTAGCCACAATTTGTTCCAATCCACACAGTCACATGCCTTTGCATAATCAATAAAGCACAAATAGACATTTTTCTGACAGTCTTTGCTTTCAGCCAAGATCCATCTCTTTCATTATTTCAAGAACATGTATAATTAATGTTCATCATATTGCACCACATATCACATCCTGTTTCCTTGTTGTTGTGAGTTCCCCCCACTGTGTTTTATTATTACCCTTTTGTGTTATATAAATATCTAACTGAATACTTTTTTCTAAGTGATGCATAATGCTTCTAGAGGGAAAGACCCTTCTCTGTCAGTTCCATCATAGTCTCTCATCTCCACCACCTCAGAGTAAAATGTGGCTTCTGTTAGTTGGTGCAATCCCTTGAGGCTAGGGTATAAGTAGTCACTTACATAGACTTGACATCTAGGAAAGTATCCAAAGAAGTATTCCAGGTCATTTAATTAAGAAGACTGTGCTGGCAGCTCTTTAAAGCTGTAATTAGTGCTAGTCCACAAATCCTCTCTGCCTTCTGAGAATATACCTAATTTCTAAAAAAAAAATCTTTTCTTAGTCCCAAAGGCCTCTGTTAACTCTCCAAATCTCCAAAGAATTTCTGGAGCAGTAATTATGTTTTAGGATGTGCACCTAGGGGAACCGGACTGGACAATAGGGACAGAAGTACTTGTCCTGGCAACATGTCTAATTAGCTGGCACATCTTAGGCAAGTTCTAACCTCCTCCTGTGGTTAAGTGGTTGAGTTCTGGTGTAAGTTTTCTTGGACTTCAATCTCAGGTCTGCAGCTTTCTAGCTGTTTAACCTCAGGCAGATTGTTCACCTAGGAAACGAGGAAATTGGACCACAGATGATTTTTAGGACGGATTCCAATTCAGCTCCTGTTTCATCCATAGATATTTTCTTGGCTCTGTGTGTGCCCTTCTGGATCTTCTGTTTGGAATTCAATTTTCTCCATGAGGTCTACTCTCAAGCTTTCCTTTAGACAGTATATCTTCTGTGAAGCTTTTCCTCAATTCTCTTCCCACTGAAGATTGGAAGAAAGCAACATTTTCTTTTGGTTTTTTTTTATTTGTGTGGCTTGGTTTGGTTTTTGTTTTGTTTTGTTTTGTTTTTCATTTTATACTGGTTTGCTTCAGGTGACTTGAAGGCACATAACAACAATGACAACAGAATTGGTTTGCTTACAAAATTCATATACATTATGTTTTACACTATTCTTCATTCAAAATGTGTTTCATATAATCATTCTCACTTATTATGTTTTATAAAATGAATCACCATTAGACTATACCCACCATTTTCTTGTCTCTTCAAGTCTCCACTGGATATTTTCCATTTCATTTACCACCACCCCCTAACTGTGCAATTCTAATATTTATTTTCTTATGATTAGAAGTCTGAAATCAGGGTGCCAGCTCTAAGAGAATTTTTTTTCCTCCTATGTCCTGGTCTCCTTTTGGTTGTAAGTTTGATGTTCCTTGGAGATCTCTAAATATCTTGGAGCCAATCTTCCCCTGGGTCTAGAAGGTTCACAGCATAGGGGCTCTGGAACCCAAAAGACATGTTTCACTCCTAGCTCCTCTCTTTAGGTGGTAGGAGGGCTCTTTAATCTCAATTTGCATGTTTACTCTTTTATATTTCAGAGGAGATTGACTCAGTGTATAATCTAACAAACTGCAACTGAAATTATGTAATAAGATGTACACAGATTTTTGAATGGAAAACCAATTTGCTCTGTAAACTTTTGTCCAACCAAAATAAAGAATAAGTGAAAACATGCAGCTTAATACTACAGATTGTATTCAGCCACATTAATATAACTGCAACTAACCCTGCCTCACTAACATTGTATTTACAATATGGGATAATAACATCAGGTCACAAAATAGAATATTGTTACATAATACTGATAATCATAGCCTATCTAAGTTGACACATATTTGGAGGGGATACAATTAAATTCAAGACTATTAGGGTTTTTCCCCCTTCATGATCCTAGACATAAAACAAGTAAATATTTTATTAAAAGGGTAAAATGTTAGCAGCTTCTCCAGGTCTCCGACCATGTGAAATGAACTCTTCTCAGCTGTCTTTCTGCCTCAGTACTTTGGAAGTCACATGTGATAGGGCTGCCCAACTCTCTGATTTTATTGCCCATTACAAATACCTGTGTATGTGATGGACAGGTGGTATTGGGAAAACCTAATCACTGAGTAACAAAAATTAGATCAATATATATCACATACAAAGATGAATTAAAGCCTTGATTGTGAATGATACAACTAAAATTACTTTAAAACAATATAAAATATGCTTGTGGTTTGGAGGTAGAAAAGCAACTTTACCTGAGCTATGTCTACTTGCAGAAAGAGGAATGAACAAATTATACATACCATTTTAGCCTTGCTGTCTAAAATAAGGGAGGAAAAGAACAAAAAACTCATTGCTGTCATGTCAAAACTGATTCATAGCTTATTCATAGCTTACCCGTCAATGGTTTCATAGGCCGTAAGAGCATAGGATAAGATTGCCCAACTTTCTCCCATAGTGCAGCTGGTAGGTTCGAACCACCTGCCTACTGGTAGACCAGGGCAACTCCTTATCCCCTAAGACAATAGAGCTCCCCTGTCTCAAATACAAGGAGGACAAAAAGCAAACAAAAAAGCAAAACAAAACAAAAAACCCTCCAAATTAATATTAAGGGCACAGTTCAAGGGCACAAAAGCTAAAAACCAGTCTCTATTGTGTTGAATTCTACTCATGGTAAGATCATGCATTTGAGCATAAAATAGCTTTATAGTATTTCCATAGTTATGAATTTTCTAAAACTAGTAACTTCCTTTTTTAGGCACCTTTGCGTGGATTCAAACTGTCAACTTTTTAGTTATCTGCTGAGCATGTAAACCTTTGTGTCACCCAAGGACTCTCTAGGTAAACAAGCCCACCAAAAATCCAACATTTAATTCACCATAACAAAATTACAATAATGCATTTTAATGCCTTTATTTTACTTAGATCCACTATCAACATCTTTGCTAACAACAGTCAGGAAATCAAAAGACATGTCACATT
>NW_006399755.1:35083009-35083660 GCF_000299155.1 Elephantulus edwardii | reverse complement strand
GTTTCCTTCATATACATTGAGTTTATAAAATTAATTACTATTGATCTATGTCTTTTATTATCATGTCTTTTCAAGTCACTACTGGATCTTTTCTATTATTTCACTTGACTGTCCACTAAACTCTGCTTTCCTAGTGATTTCCCTCATCCCCATTTTCCATTCTTTCCCACCTTCCCACTGCCTTTTTTTGACAATTATACATGTTAGTAATTACCCTTTTAGTTTTACAATAAAAATCTTATACAGTATTTTTCCTTATGAGCCTGAGTTAATTCACTCAGCATAATACTCTCTAGACTCTCCCATGTCATATAATATTGTATTAAATTGTAGCTCCTCAGTGTTGCATAGTATTCCTTTGTGTGACTTTACTACAGTTTTTCACTCCATTCATGTTTTGATGAGCATTTAGACTGTTGCAATTTTCTTCCTACTGTGAATAATGCTGCTATAAACGTAAATGTACAAATCCCTGCATATGTCTCAGTTCTTGTTTCATTGGTGTATATTTCTAGCAGTGAAATAGCTGGTCATAAGGTAATTTTCAGCTTTTTGAGGAAATACCAAACTGCCTTCCAGAGTGGTTGTATCATTTTACAATCCCACCAGCAGCACATGAGAGTTTCAATCTCTTCACATACTCTCCAAAAT
>NW_006399755.1:35078393-35082701 GCF_000299155.1 Elephantulus edwardii | reverse complement strand
AAGGATTCTGAAGCTTCGTCTGACATTCTTTGGGCATGTTGCAAGGAGGGACTGGTCCTTGGAGAGGGACATCATGTTTGGCAGAGTAGAGGAGAAGAAGACCTTTGGTGAGATGGATCAATTCTGTGACTGGAGCGGTGGGAATTAGTGTGTTTGAGATGGCTAGGTTGGCACAGGATAGAACAGCTTTAGAGCTCTTGTACATAGGGTCCCTATGAGTCGCAAGCGACTCGATGGCACATAAAAACAACAACAATAACCCATTGATATCTTTGCTATCACTTGTTATGCATCAGAGAGTTGGACAGTGACTAAAGAGGATAGAAGGAGAATTGATGCCTTTGAGCTGTGGTGCTGGACAAGAGTATTGAGGATACCATGGACTGCTAGGTAAACAAACAGATTCATCCTGGAAAGGGTTAAACTGGGCGGCTCCCTGGAGGCAAGGATTCTGAGGCTCTATCTAACATACTTTGGACATGTTGTGAGGAGAGACCGGTTCTTGGAGAGGGACATCATGCTTGGTAGGGTAGAGGGACAGCACAGGAGGGGAAGGACCTCTACGAGGTGGATTGATTCAGTGACTGGGGTAATTGCGATGGGAGTGTCAGAGACAGTGCGATTGGCACAGGACAGAGCAGAGTTTAAAGCTGTTGTACATAGGGTCGCTATGAGTCGCAAGCCACTCAACGGCATATAACAAGAACAACAATATAAACCATTGATGATCTTCCTCTCTTTCGCTGACCCTACACCTTCCTAAGCATATTGTCCTTTTGGCAAAGATTGGCCCCTTCTAACAATTTACCAAGTATGTCAGCTGAGGTTATAAGGAGCATCCTGGCTGTACCTTTTCCAAGAAATATTTGTTTATCTTTTTCGAAGTGCATAAGACATTCAGCACTCCTCTCTAGTACTACAACTGAAAGGCATTAATTCTGGTTCTGTAATACTTACTGTCCAACTTTCAGATGCATAGCATGTAATTGAAAAAAAAAATCATTGTTTGGAACAGGTGCACCTCAATCTTCAACTAGACATTATTGTTCTTAAGCACTTTGGAGAGGTGCCTAACAGCAGACTTTCATGGTATAATAGATCTTTTGATTTCCTGGCTGCTAGTGCCATGGGTATTGATCGTAGATCCAAGAAAGATTAAATTTCTGTCAATCTCTCTCTTCTCCATTTATTATGATGCTGCCTGTTGGCTCAGTGTTGAAGATTTTTGTTTTCTTGATATTGAGGTACAACCTATAATGAAGGTTGTAGTCTTTGATTCTCTGTAGCAAGTGTTTCAAGTACTCCTCAGATTTAGTAAGCAAGGTGTGTCATCAGTATAAGACAAATTGTTGGTGAGTCTTCTTCCTCCATTCCTGATGCTACATTCTTCTACAATTTAGCTTCTTAAATGATTTTTTTAATTTTTTATTTTTATTTTATTTTTTTAACATACAGATTGAAAAGGCATGGAGAAAGGATACAGCCTTGACACACAACTGATGAACTACACAGGAATTAGATTGATTGCATCTGTGGAAAAAAGCATTGGAGAAGCTCAAATCCAGCAACCAAACCAAGGCCAGATACTTATGTGCAAGTTCAAGTTGAAGCTGAAGAAAGTGAAAACAAGTCCATAAGAACCAATATATGACCTAGAATCTTCACAAATGGAATAGAACTTATATCCCTTATATAAACCTTTAGAACTACGGTTAATTGCTTTTTTACAATGGCACAAAGATTATTTGATAAAGCAAGAAAAGTTTCTTTAATAAATAGAACTTGGAAATATCAGTTATATGTTGTATATAGGAAAATAATTTTAAATAAATAAAACACAGACAGGTTAAAAGTATTGGATTAGTGGAAGATATACCATGATAGCATTAATCAACGGAAAATGGTGTGGCTGTATTAACTTCAGACAAATTATATTTCAAATAAAAAATCATTAGTGGTAAAGAAGGGTGTTGTATAATGATAAATTAGTCAATTTTCTAAAAAGGTATAAAAATACTAAACATGTATGCCCTAATGACAGGAGACTAAAAGATATGAGGCAAAACCTGGCAGACTATACGAAAAAAATATAGAAAAATCAACACCATAGTTGGAGATTCAACATCATTTTGAGTAATTGATAAACTGAAAGGCACAAAATCTGTAAAGATTAGTCTACCATCCCTATAGGGTAAAAATAATTTGCACTTGACCAATAACTTGTTCAAACTCATCCATGGTACCATGAAAGATAGTCCTGCCAATTTTCGATCATTAAGTTTCCAACCAAGAAAACTCTATCAAATTGTCACTGTGTAATATATATTTGTTTCCATGATTCCAGGTTATGGGTGAGTAGCACCATTAATCAACATTCATATGGACCTAACTGACATTTATTGGATTTTCATCCAATAATAGTAGAACAGTAATACATTTTTCTGAAACTAACATGGAACATCCACTAAGATAGACTATATTCTGGGCTGTGGAGCACAATTTAAAACAGTTTAAATTATCTAAGTATACAAAATATATTTTCATGGAATTTAACCGGGAATTAACAAGAATGTGAAATCTTCAAATGTTTTAAAATAACACATTTCTAAATCATATATATGCCAAAGAAGAACTCTCAGAACAAATTTTAAAACAATTTGAATAAGATGGAAATGAAAGCAGAACTTACCAAAATTTGTGGATTCAGAAAAAGTGGTACTTAGAGGACAATCTCTAACATAAAAATGCAAGTATTATAAAAGAAGAAAGATCTAGAATCATTTGTGTATGCTTTTATCTTGAGAAAATAGAAAAAGAAGGTAAGTTTAAACTTTTTTTAAAAAGCATAAGAATGAAAACAATATAAAGTAGAACAGAAATTCATGAAATTGAAAACAATACAGGGAAAAATAAAATCTAAAGCCTGGATCTTTTTAAAGAAAAATAAAACTAGTAAACCTTGAGCCATCCTAACCTAGAAAAAAAAGATGTGTATTACCAATATTAGAAATTAAAAATGAATGGGTCATTACTATTTGATCTCAGGGATATTGAAAGGATTATAAACTAGTACAATGAGCTGTTCCATGTCCACAAATTTGACCATTGAGATAAAATGGACCAACTAGTTGAAAGGCACAAACTAGGAAACTCATACAAAGAGAAATAAACGGTAGAGGTCTGTAATGGTTTCCCTCCCCTCTAAGTCCAAATAAGCTTGGATTGTTTAACTGGTAAATTCAACCAAAAATGATACTATTTACTCTAGAAACTAGAATTGTAAGGAGCACAGTAATCCACTGTCTGGGGCCAATATTGATCTGATGCAAAAATAGATAAAGATGTTATAAGGAAAAAAACCACTAGAGGTGAATATCTCTCATGAATAAAATCATAAAAGTTCTCAGTAAAACATTAACAAGTAAAATTAAATAATGCATGAAAATAATTATTTACTATAGCTAAGTAGATTTTGTTTAAGATATGCAAGATGTTTAATATTTAAAAAAAAAACAAACAAAAACACAATCTTCCGTATCAACAGGTTAAAGAAGACAACTCGTGTGATAAAATTAACTGGCATTTTTTACTCTGAAGAAAGGAAATATTTTCATATATTTGTAGGCTAAAATGAAGAATCTAATAAGGAGACGACAAACATTACTTGGATGATTGATCAAGCAACGCCCTAAAGGAGTAGTTTCAAGCTTTTCTCTGCATCATAAGCCCCTGAGAAGGCTTGTTAAAACACAGACTTCAGGACCTGATTGATTGTTTAAGTCTGGGATGGATGTGTTTAACAAGTATTACCGATAATTTCAGCACAGATAATCACAGACCAAGACCAAATCAAACTTGCTGTCAAGTTGATTCTGACTCACAGCAACCATTTAGTACTGAGTAGAATCTCCTCATAGGGTTTCTTCTTAATAGAACCAGATTGCCTCATCTTTCACAGAGCAGCTGACAGTGTGAGCTACCAACTTTCTGGTCAGCATCTGAACACTTAGATGTTGCACCACCAGGCCATCTTAATCCTTGAGCCAATCTGGGAAAATGCCTCAGATGAAGCCACTGACTTTGATGAGAGCAAAGTAAAACCACGGGAGAAAGTGTGTGGAGCAGAAGCTGATGGAGATGTATAGGATAGCCTTTCTCCTTGAGGTAAGAAAGGAGATCTTTGAGAGCAAGGAGTTATTTCTCCTAGGATGCTGAGAGAAAACAGTCAAGATGAAAAATGGGAGAAGATGCTTGAGTGGGATAAAGGATTATTAAGCAGCACTGATTTTGGAAATAAAAATACTGTAA
>NW_006399755.1:35072725-35078293 GCF_000299155.1 Elephantulus edwardii | reverse complement strand
CCCCCCCTAGTCTCTAAGTTTTCACCCTGTTGGAAAAAGCATTTGATGTACATAGGGACTTTAATTTTTAGAAGGTCCCAACTGTTGATTTTATCCTCTCTGGGTTGTGAATTTCTGGCTATATTTGTAAGTCCATTTATGTCTAGTAGTAAGAAGCTGTACTGCAATCCTGAAGGCATGAGGTTCAAGGCCACCAGCTACTATATGAAAGGATAGGCAGTCTCCTCCTATGTGATTAACAGCTGCTGAAAACTGGCCGGAGAGTTAGGCTATGGGTCGATTCTGACTCTATGGTACAGAACAATTTATATCATAGATTAGGACTTGAAGTTTGGTCCCATTTTGTCTTTTATTATCTTAAGGGCCATAGGCTTTACAGCTAGGTATCTAATCCACCGTAAATTGATTTTTATGTATGGTGTGAAATGTAGATCCTATATCAGTTTTCTGCAGGTAAATGCCCAGTTTTGCAGTGTCATTTACCGAAGATGCTGTCATTTCCTCATTTGATAGGTTCTACTTCTTTGTGAAGTACCAATTGACCATAAGTAAATGGGTTATTTTCTGGATTCTCAATTCTGTTTCACTGATGTGTTTGCCATTGCACCAATGCTGTTTTGGTTACTATAGCTGTATAGCAGGTTTTGAAATCAGGCTATGCCTCACAATTCATTCTTGCATTTCAGAAGAGCTTTGCTTATTTGAGGTCTCATTCCATTCCAAATAAACTTGCCAATTGCCTTTTCTTTCTCTTTGAAAAATGAGTTTGATATCTGTATTGGGATTGCATTGAACAGGTAGACTGCTGTTGGTAAGATTGTCCCTTTCACTAGGCTGAACAGGTAATATTTTTACATTTAGTTAGGTTTCTTATTATTTCTTAGTAGAGTTTTGTAATTTTTTAAATAAAGATCACTTGCATCTCTGTTGTTGCCGTTATGTGCTGAGTCTCTTGCCACTCATAGTAAACCTATGTACAACAGCTCTGAAACCTGTCCTGAGCCAGTCTTACTGACTTTGACACACCAACCTCCTAGTTACTGTCTCAATCCATCTCATCCAAGGTCTTCCTCTCCTGCACTGTCTTTCCATCCTTCCAATCATGATGTCCTTCTCCAAGGACCAGTCCCTCCTGGCCACATGCAGAATAGAATGTATGTGAGACAGAGCTTCAAAATCCTAGCCTCTAAGGAGGAACTTGGTTTCACTCTCTCCAAGACAGATATATTGGGCTTTTTGGCAGTCCTTGGTATGTTCAAGATGCTTCTCCAGTACCACATTCAAAAGCATCAATTCTTCTCTGTCATCTTTAGTCATTGTCCAGCTCTCTGATGCATAGCAAGTAATTGCAAAGACCATGGCCCAGAATCAAGCATGCCTTATTCTCTATACTGACATCATTGCTTCTCAGTACACTGGAAAGGCCCCTGACAGTAGAGCTACCTAAGGCAATTCATCTTTTGATTTCTTAACTGCTGGTGCCAAGAGTGTTGAATGTGAAGCCAAGCAAGATGTAACTGTCAACAACCTCAATCTCTTCTCCATCTATCATGCTGCTGTCAATTGGCCCAGTGGTGAAAATCATTGTTTTCTTGATTTTGAGTCAATCAATATTGAAGACTATAGTCTTTGACCTTCTGTAGCAAGTGCTTCAAGTCCTCCTCAGTTTCAACAAGCACCGCTGTGTCATTTGCTTAGTGTAGGTTGTTGATGAGTCTTCCTCCAGTCCTGATGCCACATATCTCCTCATAAAGCCCAGTTTCCTGAATGATCTGTTCGGCATATAGACGAAAGGTATGGAGACAGGACACATCCATGATGCACTCCCTTCCTGATTTTGAATCATGCAGTGTTTCCCTGCTCTGTTCTGAGGACTGTTTCCTGGCCCAAGTATAAGTTTCACATAAGCACAAACAAGTGTTCAGACAATCCCATTCTCCTCAAGGTTAGCCACAATTTGTTATGATCCACACAGTCATATGCCTTTGCATAGTCAATGAAACACAGATAGACATCCCTCTGGTACTCTGCTTTCTGCCAGTATCCATCTGGCATTGGCTATAATATCTCTAGTGACATGACCTTTTCTCAATCCAGCTTGTATTTCTGGTAGTTCTCTGTCAGTATGCTGTCCCAGGAATTTCTGGATAATCTTCAGCAGGATTTTGCTTATATGTGATATGAATGATTTTGTGCAATAATTTCTATACTATGTCAAGTCATCTTTTTTTTTTAATAGGAATAAACTTGGGTCTCTTTCAGTCAGCTGGCCAGGTAGTTGTCTTCCAGATTTCTTGGAATAACCTGATGAGCACGTCCAGGGAAGCATCTGTTTATTGAAATATTCAGCTGATATTCCATCAATTCCTGGGGATGTATTTTTTGCCAAGTCCTTCAGAGCAGCCTAAACTTTCTCCTTCATCACCATTATCTCTTGACCATATGTTGTTCCTTGAAATTCTTCTGTGTCAGACAATTCTTTTTGGTACAGTGACTCTTTATACTCCTTCCATCTTCTTTTAATACTTCCTGGAACATTCAATATTTTGCTCATAGTATCCTTAAGTATTACAAATTGAGGCTTGAATTTTTTTCTTTAGTTTCTTCAGCTTAAGAAATGCTGAGCGAGTTCAGCCAAATCAGACTCCAATTCTTTGCATATTTCATTGTAATACTTGGCTTTATCTTCCCGTGCTGCCTTTTGAAATCTTCTAGTCAACTCAACTTCTTGATTTTTTCCCCCTTTTGCTTTGGCTTCTCAGTGTTCTAGTGCAAAATTCAGAGTCTCTTCTGACAACTATTTTGGTCTTTTCTTCTTCTTCTTCTATTTTTGTAATGACTTTTTGCATTCTTCATGGGTGATTATTTTTGCTATCTTCCCACAAGGTTATCTGCTCTTCGTTCATTAGTACCCAAGGCCTCAAACCTGTTTCTAGGTTGGTCTTTTAAATTCAGGGAGGACAGACTCAAGGTCAATATTTGATTCCTGTGCATTCAATTTGACCTTCTTTAGCTTTAATTTGAACTTGCATTTGAGTAGTTGATGGTCTGTTCCTCAGTCAGCACCTGGCCTTGAGCACCTGGCCTTGTTTTCAATGCTGATATTGAACATCTCCAGTGATTCCTTCCACAGATCTAATCAATATAATTCCTGTGCATACAATCAGGTGAAATCTATGTGTATAATATGCATTTATGTTTCTTATAAAAGGTATTTGCTATGAATAAATTGACTGTCCAGAATTCTATCATTCTATCCCCAGTCTCTTTTCTGTCACCAAGTCCATGTTTTCTGCTACTGATCCTTCTTCCTGGTTCCCAATTTTTACATTGCAGTCACCCATTGTTATTAACACATCTTGGTCACATGTTCAATCAATTTCTGACTGCAAAAGTTGGTAGAAATTATCTATTTCCTCCTTTTTGGCTCTGAATATTGGTGCACATATTTGAGTCATAGTTGTATTAACAGGTCTTCCTTGTATGTGTATGGATATTTTCCTGTCACTCACAATATTGTATTTCAAGATGAACCTAGAAAAGGCCTTTTTAACTATGAAAGCAACTCCATTTTTTCTTCACCTTTTCATCTCAAGTGTAGTAGATCATATGATAGCCTGATTCAAAATGTCCCATACCAATGATCTCATTTCGCCATTACCTAATATGTCAGTATCTATGCAATCCATTTCTTTCTTAACCAAGTCCAGTTTTCCTACATTCATCCTTCTCACATTCTATTTTTTCAATCATTAGTTTCTGCTTACAACTATTCCTCCTCCTCTGTGCTTCCAAATTGGAGGGCTGAGACTCAGTTGCCATATCTGTTATTCTACTCTATGTGTCCTCTATTGTACATAAGGTTTTTGAAGGCCTCTTATATTTTAGAAGTGTATGGCTAGTCCTTCTTACTAGTCTGTCTTAATTTGGATGCTTAGCTTTGTAATCATCTGACAGACAAGCATTTTAGTAAAAGGCTCAAATGAAAGACACTTTGCCTTACAGAGATAACCATATATGTGGTGCCCTCCCCCTGCATGTGTCATATCTATTCCCTTCTACTGAATATCAGTATCATTTGCACTCCCTCCTACCCCATCCAGCACTTCCCTTTGCCCCACCCCAGTAAACCTTTGAATTGATGGCTTAGGCCAAAAGTCTCTTCTGTGACATCTTGCACCTGATAATGTTACTGGTTTCTCACATTGGTTTTTATCTCATGTTTAGAAGGATTTAAGTCCAAATCCCATATGTAAGTTTCAGGAAGAGGTTTTTGTCTCAGGCAGTACTGGGGAAAATTTCTCGCCCCTGAGCTTCTGCTTTAGGACTGTTTCCTTGTGGCATAATTTCTCTGCTCTTCCTTTTGAACCACATGGCTGTTACCTTATGTTTCTAGTTAGGTTTATTCCCAATATTTCAATTTGTGGCTGGCAATTTTAAATTATATTTCTTTCTTAATTTCCTTTTCTTGTTTATGTTACTCTAGAGAAATCATACTGATTTTTGTATATTGCTCTTGTATCTTGCCACTCTATTATATTGGCCTACTCTTCACAATTACTTGCTATGCATCAGAAAGCTGGACAATTAACTACATGTGATAGATGGAGAACTGATACCTTTGACTTGTGGTGCTGGAAAAGAGTATTGAATATACCATGAACTGCTAGGAGAACAAACATGTTTGTTCTGGAGAGGGTGAAACCAAGTTGCTCCTTTGAGGCAAGGATTCTGAAGCTGTCTGAGATACTTTGGGCATGTTGCAAGGAGGGAGCCAGTCAGTCCTTGGAGAGGACATCATGCTCGGGAGGGTGGAGGGAGAGCGCAAGAGAGGAAGACCCTCGATGAGATGGAGATTGATTGACTCAGTGACTAGAGTAATGAGGATAGGTGTGTCAGAGGCAACAAGGCTGGCTCAGGATAGATCAGGCTTTAGAGCTGTGGTACATAAGGTTGCTATGAGTCACAAGTGACTCAATGGCACATAACAACACAACAGCAGGTCTAATAAATTTTTCTTTTTTTTAGTCCCTAGGGTTTTCTGTGTACATTATCATAGCTTCATATCGAAATAGTTTTACCATATCTTTGCCTATTTGCATGTCTCTTATTTCCTTTTCTTTTCTTATTGCCCTAGCAAGTACTTCCAATACACTATTGAATAGGAATAGTGATAATGGTCATCCTTGTCTGGTCTCTGTCTTTAGTCTATCTCCATTGCAAATGAGGCTGGCTCTTGATTTTGCAAATATACTTTTCACTATGGTGAGAAAATTCCTGCTATTCATATTTTGTTGAGTGTTTTAATCAGGAAGGGGGGTTGGATTTTGTCAAAGGCCTTTTGTGTATCAACTGATAGAATCGTGCGGTTCTTGTTCTTTGGTTTGTTAATGTGATGCACTATGTTGATTATTTTTCTTTTTATTAATTTTTTAAGAGTTTGTTTATTGATCCAACTGGCACAGGGGAGGAAGTTGCCCCTCTCATTCTCCAGCAGAGCATCTGGTGGATTTGAGTTGCACACCTTCGGTATTGCAGTGCAGCCTCTTGCCACTAGGTCACCAGAGC
>NW_006399755.1:35055690-35066800 GCF_000299155.1 Elephantulus edwardii | reverse complement strand
AGAGAACGTGGTAAGAAATTTAAGGAAAAAAGAATCTCAAAACTGTAATTTGAAGGTTCTAAGCATCCTGTGTCTCGGCTAAGAAGGCAGTCTGATTTTAAGTCCTGAAACTAGCTAAACTGCATCAGCTCTATCACTTTGTTGACCTCTCTACATCTAATCTCCTCAGCTGTAAAATGGAGATAGTCACTGGTCTCACCCAATAGAATTATGTTGTTGTTGTTGTTATTGTCACATGCTTTCAAATCAGAACCAACTCATAGCTGACCCTTCAGAGGATTTTTAGAGGCTGTAAATGACAGGGAAGGAGATTGATTACCCATCTTTCTCGCGTGAAGAGATGTTGGATTCAAACTATTGGCAGCACAACTCCTTACCACAAGGCCACCAGGAAGTTCTAAATTAGTACATTTTTACTTATGAGTATAGATATTAATGAGGAACAGACAACAAAACCGATATAATACTGTCACTGAATTATATAGGTAACAGAAGTTAAACTGGCAATGCTGTATTATCCATATTTTTGCAACAACAACAAAATTCCTTAGGGCTGTACTTGCCTTATAATAAACACCTCAAAAAGCTCATTCACATTCCACAAACAACACTTTGCTTGAACACCATGCTTTAACATTTCTAATGTGCTTTCCCACAAATATCTCAATCTTACTTTTCAACATAGCTGTTGTTGTTTGTTATGTGCCATGAGTCACATGCAACTCATAGCTGCTACCATCCTCATTTTACAGATGAAGAAAATGGAATGTAAAAAGAGAAGAGACTTGTTAGCCCAAGTCCATAGAAGTAACATGTGGCCAAATAAGACCTAGGGCCCAGATCACCAAATTCCAGCTGCATTTTCTGAGTTTCTATGATGTAGAGCAGGGGAAGAATACCACTGTCTGCTTCTGCAGTGTTTTGTAATCTTGGAAATGACATAGGGCAATTCTACTCTGCCATAACAGGTTTTTATTGGAATCTCCTTAATGACAGACAGTTTGGTTTATGAGGTGTCAGGAATTGAAATTTCTTTTTGTTATGCCATCATGTACCATTGTACTGCTAAAGAAATTAAGATGCAAGATGAAGCAGGACTGGAAAGAAAGTCAGGTATACCCAGGAATCACAATTTATTCAGCACTGTGTCCAGAAGCTTATGAAAAATAAAGTTAGAAAGGAAATGTGGAATCCATTTCCAGGGAGTTTAAAGTTAAAGACTTGGAATATTCTGTAGGCTATGGGGAAATATCAGAGTTTCTGATCTTATTTGCAGGCTCTTAAAAAATTTAACCACTTATCCTCCAATATGGATTGAGGCTCAGTGTCAAAAAGACAAAGATTCTCACCACCGGACCAATTTCCAGCATCAGGATGGATGGCGAAGAGTCTGAGATTGTTCACAGCTTCAGTTTGCTCGGCTCCACAGTCAACACTCTTGGCACCAGTAGCTAGGAAATTAAAAGGTGAATTGCCATGGGAAAGTCTGCTGTTAGGGACCTCTCCAAAGTACCAAAGAGCAATGGTGTCTCCCTGGAGACTAAGGTGCATTTGATACAGGCCATGGTCTTCGCTATCACTTGTTATGCATCAGAGAGCTGGACAATGACCAAGGAGGATAGAAGGAGAATTGATGCCTTTGAGCTGTGGTGCTGGACAAGAGTATTGAGAATACCTTGGACCGCTAGGAAAACAAACAGATTCGTTCTGGAAAGGGTTAAACCGGGTGGCTCCTTGGAGGCAAGGATTCTGAGGCTCCATCTAACATACTTTGGACATGTTGTGAAGAGAGACTGGTCCTTGCAGAAGGACATCATGCTTGGGAGGGTGGAGGGACAGCGCAGGAGAGGAAGGCCCTCTATGAGGTGGATTGATTCAGTGACTGGGATAATCGGGATGGGAGTGTCAGAGACAGTGCAATTGGCACAGGACAGAGCAGAGTTTAGGGCTGTTGTACATAGGGTCGCTATGAGTCACAAGCGACTCGACGGCACATAACAACAACAACATCTTGCAATAATTATAAATTTATATGCAATTGTAACAAATAATACAGAGATCTTGTGTAATATTTTACAAAACTATATGGTGAAAATTTGAAGGGTGGGTGGGGTGAAGGAAATGGGAAGGATCTTTTGTATAAAACAATGCATTCAAACTTTGTAGATAAATCAGAGTAATATAAAAAAAACCCACAAAAACTATATGGTGCAATATCACAAATAGAACATTAACATTAATATAATCTACCAGTTATATTCATGTTTGTTTCTGTGCACATGTGTGTACAATTATTTTTATGTAATATTAATCTATGTGTAAGTTTATGTACTTGCAGGCATAGTCAAGATAAAAAACAGTTCTCCCCCACAAAAATCTATAATTTGTCATGCTGTCCTTTCACAACCATATCCTCCTCCCTTGCACACCTTTTCCTTTATTGATAGTCTCAAATAACGAATGTGCTATTTATATTGTTTTGTCATTTCAAGAATTGTATACAAATGGACTTATATAGTACATAACCTTTTGGGGGACTATTTTCACACTGCACATTTTTAAAAATTAAATTCAACTAAATAGTCATGTAAGTTAGTAATCCACATCTTTGTATTGCTCAGTTCTATTCTGTGGTATGACCAGACCACAGTTTGCTCATCCACCCTGTCACAGACAGACATTTGGGTTGTTGTCAGTTTTTGTTGTTGTTATGAATTGCTGAATCTGACTCATAACTGGCCGTCAGTGAGCTTTCATAGGCAGTAAATCACATGTGAGGAGGAGAGTGCCAAACTTTCTCCTAAGCAGCAGCTGGTGGATTCGAACCACATATCTTTGGGTTTCAAAAAAAACTCCTCACCACTTTAGTTATTGCTAGCTAAGTTGCTGTGAATATTTGTGAATAACTAAAAATGCAATTTGTGTTTAGTTTCCCAATAAACTTGTCAGCTTTTTCTAGAATGACTACCTTATTTTGCACTACCATCAACAATGCTGAGTGACTCAGAGTTTCTATATTTTCATCACTATTTGGTGAGACAAGTTTGGGTTGGTTTTTTTTTTTAATTTAGCCATTCTTGTAGTTTTATTTTTACTTTGCATTTTTCTAATGGCTAATAATACTGAACAGTTTTCATAAGTTTATCTGACATCTGAATATCTTATTCAGGAAAAGTCTCATATCTTTTATCCATTTTCTAACTGGACTTTTTAAACAATCATTGAGTTAGAGAAATGTTTTATACATTAAAGACACAAATGCTATGCCAGGAAAATGTTTTATCCCAGTGTATGTCTTATGTTTTTCATCATCTGTATAGATTTTTCTTAAAAATCACAAGGGACAATTAAAATTTTTTTTTCCTTTTATGGATGCTACTGTTATTGCCAAGTCTAAGAACTTTCTGCTTTATCCTAAATTTCTGAAGATTTTTCTAGTGTGAACTTTAAACGTCCACAATGAATTTTAAGTTGGTTTTCATAGAAATACAAGGTTTTAGTCTTTCTTTAGTCTTCCCCCTCCCCTTTTTTATGATACTTGAATGTCCAATTGTATCTTTTAAAAAAATCAGTTGGGTTATCTTGTGTCAATATCTGCGTTCTCAGTTCTCTTCTGTTGATCTGTATGTCTGTCCCTCCACCAGTATGATAAAATCTTCATAAGCAAAGCCATAAAGCTAAGTCTTAATATCAGATAGAGTGATTACAAAGGGGATAAAAAAGGAAACAGACAACCACAGGTTGTCTTAAGAGAAAAGGAAATTTCCAATTCAATGGCATAAACAACTTTAAAGTAGAAAGATATTTGTAATACTAAAACAGCATACACAGAAACAAAAATTTAAAACATAAGGTCATATGCAACAATGGTGTGTATGTGTGGATGTCTGTTTTAACGTATTTAACAAAATACACTAAAGAAAGAAAGAAAGAAAGAAGAGTAGAGAGATGCAAATGTTCATGGATCAGAAAGGTAGACTGTTCATGGATCAATTTGGCAGAGATGCCAATCTTCACAAATTGATGCATTAGTTTAGTGTAATGTAATTTCTGCCAAACTCCCAGCACATTTTTTTTTGTAAATACAGATAAGCTTATTCTAAAATATGTATGAAAAGCAAAGTCTCAAGAACTGCTAAAGCAAGCAAGAGTACAACCTCTGGAAAGACTATAAAGTGGCAAAATCAGAATTTTTATCATCCCAAACTGAGAAACAATTAAGGGCTACCCTTTAAAGTCATCGCCCTATGTGGTATTTTGCTATAAAAGCCCTAGAAAACGAACACAAATTGTGGCAGGGTTGTGAGTGTGTATATTGTTGTTTATTTCAGTCATCAAATATGATTTAAGAAACTCCTGAAAAAAAAATCATATTTACTTTCTTTTTTCCATTCTGAAATTTGACTCAATCTTCTTATATCTTTTCCTTTATATTTAAAAAAATCTCCCTTTGCCATTTTTTAAGGGTACATTTGTTAGCAACAAAATCTTTTTCTCTTTGAGAATATTTTTATTTCCCTCTTCCAAAAAACCCCCATACAAGACTGAAGAATAGTTTTGTTGCATATAGCATTTGCAGTTGATAAATAGCTTTTGGTTTTTTTATTTTTTTATTCCCTCATGATTTCAGAAATCTGCTATTATTCAAATTAATGTTTTGCAGTAAGTAAAGTGTTATTTCTCTCTCACTGCTTTCAAGATTTTTCCTGTTGCAGTTCTAAGAAGTTCAACTAGATATATCTTTATATGGATTTCCTCAAGATTATCTGATTTATAATTGGATTCTATGGATGTATGTCAGCTCCTACACATACTCATGTTAAAATGCCATCTGCCAAGCCTGTGTATAATCATGAATGCTATCCCTGTCACTTCCCCATATCTGTTTTGTCTGCCTATGTATGTATAAATGTATGTTTGCTACTCGTAGTCACGTACAATTGTGTTTTTAACTGACGCAGGCCTTTGAAACCTCTTGCCCAGAGTGGTGGCTTGGGAATAATTGTTAAGGCAGGCTATTTTATACAAGTCTTGGCCTTTGTGACTTAGAGAATTAGAGGAAGAAAGAGACATTTGGGAAAGTTTTGACCCTGGACATAGATTGAAGGATTACAGGGAATATGCCAAATGGTGGGAGAAGCAAAATAATTGTGTTCCTCTAGCAAGAAGAGTCAGATTGCCTATGATGTGCATATTATCAGGCGTGAAGGAAAAAAAAAGAAAGAAAATGAATAGTTGAGTCTAATTTTACAAAGTTTCAATCGTAACATCCGTCATAAACATCACTTTGCCTAAAGTTGGTTCCAATAAATTAGAAAAGTGAACAGTTTCATTAAAAAGCAATAACCAACATTTACAAGGTACTTCCTCTGTGCCAAGTACTATACTCAAATTTACGTGTATTATTCAATCTTTAAAAAAAGTTATGAATGACGTAATGTTAGCCTCACTTTACCAGACAAGAAAACGGAGGCTTAAAAGGTTTATCAAGCAGCCTGAATTCAGGGCCTTGAAATTCCACAACATAACTATTTAAATTATTATTTCTTAATGCTTCAGTTTCCTCATACATAAAAGAAAGTATAAAGTCTTACCTTCTTTTTGTAGGATTTCTGTAAGGAGCTCAAAAGAGGCATCCTGTATAAGTGATGCTGATGAGTGTTGGAGTTGTTGCTTAGAGGACACCTCTCAACTCCCTTAAATGGAACCCACTGAGGTTGGGTTGATTGATTCAGCGCGATCCTCCAGCGGGTCTCCTAGGCAATCAATCTTTCCGAGCAGTGGTCTTTCTTCTGCCGGAGCCTGTGTCTAAACCACAAGAATCCCTACCCTGAAGCAGTCCTGAAGGATCTTCTATTAGAATTCTTAGTTGGACTTTATCTGTGAAGGCAAAGACTGGGTTTTGTGTCGGACAAATGTTTCCTAAACTAAGTGAAGGCGATTCTTTGCAGCAACTGTCAGCACTCTTGGGGTGGATTCAAACTAGCAGGTCTGCAGTGATGTTAAGGAACCTTAGTCGGCAAAAGCTGACCACGCAGGAGGCAAAGAGCAGGGGGGCTAGGACCCCTGGCAGGTGATCAAAGATTACACAGGACACCTGGTATATTTATCCAAAACTACACAGGAGAGCGCAAATCACCTAACCATTCGCCGTTTGAATGGGCCACCATATGAGTGCGCAAACGTCCCCCGATATCCTAATATTTTGAGCATAACCATCCCATACAGGTCCCCATAATAAGGCTCCACAATATCACAAAAGCGAAAAGACGCCGAGACGATGCCCACCACAGATAAAGTGGCTCATCTCTCTTCCCCCAGTTCTGCACCCCTTGCGCCCCCCACCACACCCCCCAGTAAGTGGTACGGGCCACTCAAGTGTGAGGGACGCCAGGCCACCCCCGATTGGATTTGGTTCATTCGGCATGTCCAAGCTTCCCCCACTAATCTTCCAGTGGCGCCTTCCAGCCCGCGCCCCCCTCCTTCTCCTCCCACGCATGGGCACCCCCACCCCTTGGGCTCAGGAGATATAAACCCTCGAGTCCAACACTTGTAGGAGCAGTGCGCTCTGAGCCACCACCGAGCTCACTCGACTCTGCCTGAGCTTCCGCTGCTGCTCGGGGAGGACGCGATTGATCGCAGCCTCCTTCACCCAGAGCCAGTTTGCCCACTAGCACTCTTGATTCGCCCCTCGGAGAGAGGTAAAAAGGGTCTTGTGCCTTTTTTCGGGCCAGCTCGAGGTATGGCGGGCCAACCAGCGTTCCAGCTGCTGAGGGGTGAGAGCCGGCGGGCGCGTTGTCTGGGGTGCGGGCATGAATCCCTGGGCATCCCGAGGGGGACACTCTTGGATAAAGGGTTTCCCTTGGCGCAGTTGTTGATGCACCACTAGCCGAGCTTTCGGTCCCCTGCGGGCTCCCTGGGCACCCCTTGCTACCCCCACGGCCACACCCTGGATCTTGGCATCGAATCCTTGCCCCTGGGGATCTTGTATCTGTCCTGAGGTCCAGTGATTTTTAATAGCGCATGTTTTTAAGGTCTGGCAAAGTATTAACTGTTACCTACAGATTCTCATTCTGTAGCTAGAGCTGGATAAGGCTCTTAGACTAGTCACTGAAATGGGGACATCAGGTGTTATTAGTGGGTCTCCCTGCCCCTCGCTTGCACTGCCTTGAGGGGTGTCTGGGCTGGGGTGTCGGGACTTCCTGTTTACCGCGTTTCCGCCCTTGTGTTACTGACTTTGCAGCTCTAACGAAAGTGGTGGAGTCTTTTTAAAATTCCTCTTTGCTCTTTATCTCCCCGCCCACTTCTCTTTAATGCCGCGCGCCCACTTCTCCGTGTTGTGATCCCTCTTTTACAAATCTGGAAACTGAGGACTCATGACGCCACCTTAAACATGTATGTTTCCCATCTGAGCTGTTCTGTTTCCTGTTTGTATTGCAGAGCGGACCCTCGCCAGCATCGTTGGTGGTCTCCATCCCCGGGAGCGGCTGACGTGACCAGGTAGACAATCTGACTCCAGGCCAGGCTGGGACCCCCCATCACTCATTCTCTCTCTCTCTCTCTTTTTCTCTCTAGGCAATCCCTACAAGAGATTCGATTCCGGGGCAGGTGCGCTCCCTTCTCCTGACCAGTTCTCCGTCATGGGCAACTGCTGCTTTGGCTTCAAGGAACGGCTGATGCGCCGGCTGAGCCCGCTGCCCACTCTGCTGATCATCCGCTCCTTCATGCCTCAGAGAAGATGCAAAGATTACCGCGTGGTGGTGCTCGGCTCCGTGGGCGTGGGCAAGAGCGCGCTGGTGCAGAGGTGGGTGCGCGGCACCTTCCGTGACAACTACCTGCCGACCATCGAAGACACCTACCGCCAGGTGATGAGCTGCAACAACAACGTGGGCGCGCTCCACATCACCGACACTACTGGCAGTCACCGCTACCCTGGCCTGAAGCGCCTGGCTGTCTCCAAGGGCCACGCCTTCGTCCTCGTCTACTCCGTCACCAAGAAGGAGAGTCTGGAGGAGCTGAAGGCTGTCTACGAGCTTATCAGCGAGGTCAAGGGGAGCAGCCTGAGTAAATGCCCAGTCGTGCTGGTAGGCACCAAGTGCGACGAGCGAAACCGCGAGCTGACCCTCCGGGATGGCGCCATCTACGCCCTGGAATGGAATTGCGCCTTCGTGGAGACCTCTGCCAAAACCGATTTCAACGTCAAGGAGCTGTTCTTCATGCTGCTCAACCACGAAAACAAGCCCGCAGCCTGCCTCCAGCTTCCCAAAAAGAAGTCCAAGAAGACCGAGAAGCTGGTCGGCAAATGCGTCATCATGTGAATCCTCAAGCACAGAAGACCCACAAGATGCTTCTCCTTGCAGCCTGCTGAAAACATGGACTCATTTCTAGCTAATTTGCCAGCTATATGATTGATTTTGTGCTATGATTTGAACTGTGACAACAATTTGGTGTCAATTAATGTCCTCAATAATGTTACAAACAGCCCCTGCCCAGATAAAATAACTGAAATTGTTAAAAGGTTGACGTGTGAAGAAAATAAAGCAGTGATTTAAGAACTGGACAGCTTTAGAGAAATGTTTGAAAAAGAGAAAAAAAGAATACGAAAATGAACTGAAAAATGCCAAAGCCCTAACTGTAATACTATTAGTGTGTATTATGTATTAGCAGATCCTGTTCAAATTCTTCCCATTGTGTATTGAATTGTTAAGAAATGTGTTTTGCAACAAAAGCTTTGACAAATTGCTCCAAAGGAAAGGTACACCAAACAAAAAATAAATTAATCTTCTGTAACTGATCATGGAAAAGGGGACAAAAACAACTGTAGAATGTGCTTACCAAAGATATGCCTGTTGCTTTCTGAATAACTTAAGATAATTTTAAAACTATAAAAATCTTATGACTTAATAAATCTATTTCTGCATGCAATCAGCTTGACTCTTATTTTTTCTTAATCTGAAATTTAAAAAAGTAAACAAACACAATTGCTCATTGTGTCACATTAAACCACACTGGATAAAAGTTTCCAATTTCAGTGATGAAAAAGTCAACACATAATAAGGGGCTAATTCGACACTGCCATTAAACAATTAGGTCAGTCGTTGGTAATCAGTGTTGTAAAACAATTTGTCTGGGATGACTGAATGAAAAAACAACATGAATTATAAACTTCTTCTGAAATAAAAAGAAATAAAATTTTAAAAGAAGAATAAAAGTTATCTGGAGATCATGAAATGGAAAAATTTCACACAAAGATGACCTGCCCCCTTGAAATTACCAATGCAGTCTTTAGAGTCTGCAATGTAGAGCTGGTATGTGTCCCTATGTTTTCCTGGACTGACACTCAGTAGATTAAACATCTCATTTTGTCAAAAAGGGTGCTCATCGGGATAGTAATTAAACAAACAAATAAAACTCATTATTCTATCAAAGTAAAACTAAAATAATAATAATAATAATAATAATAATGATTATAATAAAGTAAAAACAAAATAAAGTCAAATGGGGTTTCTGAGGTTATAATCCGCCCACTCTGGCAGAGCAGAGGGTGAGTCTAAACCACTAACTTTCTAGTTAACAGCCAAGTGTTTAACCACTCACCACCAGGATTCCTTAGTCTAAAACTTTGGTTGCCACAGTTTTCCTCAAGAAACATTGAACAAACTGTGTATGAGTAATCAAATATAAAGCAAACACACTTTGTAAACTTTTGTTCCCATAATAATAAAAAAGTGTAGTAGTTTTTTTTAAATACTGGGTCAATGATGAGAATGCTAGGAAAGATGAGGAATGGGTAGGAATTGAAGTTTGAGAAACAACTTCTTAAGGAGTTTTAAAAAAATAATTTCACATTTAGGAATACATTTTCAAGTGAAGAAAGAACACATCTCGTGTCACTGATTTGAAGTGTTTTACCTATTTTTCAAAGTTAAGGAGTAAGACTCTTAAACTTATAATTTTTCCAGAAAATAATATTATTAAAAAATTTCCAGCAACTTATCTGTCAGGTGGTTAGTTATAGTTTTATTTCTGAAAAAAGAAGCATATGGTTGAGAAGGAATTCTAGACATCTATGGCATGCTAGTGTAGACAAAGTTGTGAGCTTAAAAAATCTAGTTAGGAGCCACTTCTTAAATATTACTGATAACTTTCCCTATTTAGTTTGAAAACAATTTTTTGACCACTTAGAAAATACCTAAGTGTCTCTACAATGTTACTTCTTATTTAGTCTATTTTTAAAAGTTGTTCTTAACTAAACTTTCTAAAAAAGAAAGTAAGCCCATTTCTAAGAGAAAAATACTCTAACTTTGGTATTTTCCAGAATAAAAAGTGGTGGTGTATTCATTGCTGCTCCTTGTAGGTGAACAAGGACTTGATAATGGTTTGAGTGGGAAATACTAACCTTCAGAAAGGCAAGCATCATTTTAATGTTTCAGGTCATGCTGGGGAGGAAAATAGTGCAAGGTGATAGCAAACAGTCTTATTTACATGACATTGTTCTCTATTATTTTATAGCAAACATTTATAAAATCTTTCTCATACCAAACACTGTTCTGCATCATCTCATTTAATCCTCACAATCCAATGAAGTGGATACTGTTATGCTTGTTTTGAAGACTGATGCCCTCATTAAAACTAGTCAGTGGCAGAGGCAAATGTTTTACTCCAGTATCATCAATGAACAAATAACCTGACTTTCTATTCTCTGTATTATATACATAGAGCAAGGGAAGAATGCATATGTCCTCCCTAAAATTCAGAGTGGGTGCCAAAGAAGTAAATGGGCAATTAAAACATGTTTAGAGTGTTTTAGAAACAAGGGAAACACTTAGCATGGAAAGTTGCAAGGTTTTTCCTGAAGAGGTCACATTGCTGAAGTCTTCGTTTTAGTAGGAATTGGTTTAAGGAGTTCTCATGGTATAGCAGTTAAGAGCTTGGGAAGTAAATGAAAAGACAATGGTTTGGCTCGACCAGCTACTCTTTGGGGAGAGGGGAAACAGGAATCTGTTTCTATAAAAATTAAGAATTACTAGAGGAAAACTTCCCAGACATAATGAAGAATGAGAGAATATATATTCAGGAAGCTCAGCGAACACCATATAGATTCGACCCC
>NW_006399755.1:35041032-35043910 GCF_000299155.1 Elephantulus edwardii | reverse complement strand
GTCTTTCTGATTACTTGCTAAGCATCTGAGAGCTGGACAATAAATAAGGATGACAGAAAAAGAAATTGATGCTTTTGAGTTATGGTGTTGGAGAAAAGCACTGAACATCCCATGGATGGCCAAGAGAACAAACAGATATGTCTTGGAGAGGGTGCAGCTGGAGTACTCTTTGGAGGCAAGTATGATGAGACTTGACTTCACTTACTTTGGGTTTGTTGCTAAGAGAGGCTCTTCCTAGGAGAAGGACATGATGCTGTGAAGGGTGGAGGGTCAGTGAAGGAGATAAAGACTCTTAACTAGTTGGATTGACAAAGTGACTACCACAATGGGCTTTTGTGTATCAGGAAGTATGAGGATGGCACAGGACAGGACAAGAAAGAATAGGTTTCAGATCTTTTGTTCATAGGGTCACTATGAGTCATGCTCCATTCGATGGCACCTAACAAAAACAAAACATTTTCCCTCAATTGTATGCTTCTGGAGATTTATTGTAAAGATTTATTATTAACACTGTATCTCAAGACCATTTAGGCCTAAATTGCCACACATTGCATCTATTTGTTTGTCTATTATAAAAAGACCCTTTGGGATTGTTCCTATTTTTGTTACATGCTTTTGAGTTGAGTATGAATCATAGTGAACTGATGAACCAAAGATCTGAACTCTGTCTTATCCTGTGCTATCCTCGTTATTTCTGACATAGGTGAGATATTTCGCACAGGCCAGACCTTAGAGAACAGGAATGCTGTCCTGGAGTTATGAGGTCCAAGTCAGCAGCAAGATTAAAGGGAATCCCATTTGGAAAGATCGCTTTTCAAAATGCAACCAAAATCTAGTCTCATGGCAAGACTGTAAAATGGAATTAAAGCTCTACTTTTAGACTGTCTCCATTTGCTCACAAACCAAGTGTCTCTAATTTCAGACTCCTACACAGTTTTTCTTTTAAAAAGTCAGCAGTTCAAATCCTCCAAAGTATGATTCAGGAGGAAGAGGGTGGTCTGCTCCTGTTTAGATTTACAGTCTTGGAACCCTAATTGAAGTCCTGCATGATTCAGAATCTATTTCAGGGCAGAAGATTTGGTTTGATTTTACTGTGTGGTGAACTAGTATGTCATTGCAATTAGTTTGTATTTTTTCAATGATTGATACTATCGAAAATCTTGTCATGTATTTTTTTATTTGTATATCTTCTTTGGAAAAATGCCTATTTAAATTCTTTGTTCAGGATCTCAGGTTTTAGTTTAAATCTGTCATATCCATCCTTACAACAAGAAAAGTCTGAAGTAACTGAAAAATCACTGGGTTTTTGTTTGTTGGTTGTTTTTTGGACTCATCAGAGAATTAAGACTCTAGGACAAACAACAAAAAAAAATACCACCTTCTCATAATTTGGAGAGAAAAGCAAAGAGAACCAAAGCTAATTTCCATTTACCTAGAAACAGAGTTACGAGAGACATAAACAGTAAGAATACGTAAATATTCATTTTCTAAACCTCTGGGTTTAGTGTAGACTAAGGAGAGAGGGAGAAATGCACAAGGACTGAAGGTATTAAGTGGACCCCATACTTTCATGGGTTTTACCTCCAGGAAGCTCACCAGATTCTTATGGAAAATAGTGAGGAGAATTCCCTCACCTTCAGACAAGGGGAGGGGAAACAATCATTGTGAAGCATTGCAGAGCTTTCTCCATAACAAAACCTTACTCTCTGGGAGATATTCCACCCTGGGATGAAAGGGATTAATTAAAAGGAAGTTCCCTACAGTAGTTTTCCTATTTCACCTTCTACTCTCTTTCTAAATCTGGGAATCTTCTGGAGAGGAGACTGTCATTGTTTTTCAGTCAGAATCAGAATTGACTGTCCAGCAGGTATTCTAAAGCTGTAAATTGCAAAGAAACAGACTGTCCATCTTACTGCAGATGAGTGGCTGGTAGAATGAAATCACTGGGCAGGGATCCATTTTTTCTACCTAAAGAAGAAAAAAAGGCTAGGAAAAAAAATCACAGATCAGAAACCCAAGACCATCAAAGCACTGAAATTTTCCCTAATAGTATACAATGCTTTCCTTCCTCTCATTTCAACAATATATCAACAAGACTCTAATTTATTATTGATGGATTAAAGTTGAAAGCAACAGACCACAGAGACTTTATTTCAGGATAAAATTTTAGAGAAATCCTAAGAAAACTGGAGCCAAAACCAAGGATACGAAAAGAATAGGAAGGCTTTTCAACCTACAGCTACATGGAACACAGCCCAACTCTCAGCCATATTAACATAAATCCACACACTATTTTGCCTCAGCTCCAATGATCTAATACATCACTTTCAAGACAAAACATTAGTTAGCTAAGTTTGTCAATTTTGTTTATTTTTTCAAAGAATCAACATCTGATTTATTCTTTTCTATCACCTTTTTACTCTTAATGTTGTTTCTTTCTGTGCTAATCTTTACTATAGGGAGAGCTGATAACACAGTGAGTTGCATTATTAATGCAAAGGCTGAGTATCTTTTTGTCTTCTGAGTTGGTTGCCTTCATCAATAGCTCTATGGGAAAGAGTTGGGCAGTTTCCTTTTCCAGTTGTGATTTACAGTCTTGGAAACTAGATATTGAGTTCTCTGTAACTTGGAACCAACTTGAAGTTAGTGAATTGAAGTTTTTAAATCTTTATTGTTTCTTTGTTTTTTTCTATGTTGTTGTTATGTGCTGTCAAGTCGCTTGCGACTCATAGCGACCCTATGTACAACAGTCCTAAACTCTATTCTGTTCTGTACCAATCACACTGTCTCCGATACAACCATCCCGATTATCCCAGTCACTGAATCAATCCACCTCATAGAGGGCCTTCCCCTCCTGCGCCGTCCCTCCACCCTCCCA
>NW_006399755.1:35035560-35040932 GCF_000299155.1 Elephantulus edwardii | reverse complement strand
GTTTATGAAAATTAATAAAATATAATTATAGAAAAAAAATGAATCAAAAAATCTCCACTGTCTTTAAATCAACTCTGACTCATAATGATACATCAGGATTTATATGAGGAAGCTGCCTGTTTCTTCCACAGAGCAAGGTGGATTCAAATTGGCAAACTCTGGTTAACAGCTTAGCACATAACAAAGAATGACTTGCCACAAGGACTCCTTTCCAGTATAGTCTTGGAAACCATTTGGGACAGACCTACTCTGTCCTCTATGGTGACAGTAAGTCAGAATCAACTTGAAGGTAATGGTGGTTTGAGGGGATTTATGGGCTGATTTAGCTAGGACAGATTTGAGTGAGGGAAGGAGAGGAAGACATTTCAAACAGAGTAGTGTATAAAGCTGTAGATGAAATGTGTATTCTTTGAGATCACCATGTTTCCAGGAATGAATTAAAAAGCAAATTTTGGAAGAAGAACCTAGAAAATTAGAAATCGGGATAAATATTTTAAAAGTAATAGGAAAACGCTAGAGCATTTTGACTGACACAATCATACTTGAATTTAAAAAGACTGTTCTGGAAGTTCTGTGGGAGATGTATGAAAAAGAGGCAGCTATCCAAATAGCCCAGAAATGAGATTTTGAGTAAATGGAGAGAAAGGCTGGATTAGAGAGAAAGCAGAAATGAGGTGATTGCCAATTTTCTCTGCAGGATACCTGGAGGGGTTGTGGGGGCACTGATAAAGTTCAGAAATGTAGGAAGAGAACAGTCTATTTCTGAAGCATCTCTTTGTGCATGTGTATGTGGACAATACACCTTTTGGTCAGGATGCTAGGGATAGCCAGGTAGAGGCTTCTGGGGAGAAAGTGGACTGAGATTGGAAACTGAAAGTCATGATCTAAGAGTTTTCAGCATCTAGCTGATAGTGTGGTGCTGGAAAGAGAAATTACAGGATGAGATAAAAAGATTTAGGAAAGAATCCTGTAGGACATAAAGCACACAGGAAGTTGACAACAAGGAGAAATTACAGAGAACTTTTCAAAAACTCAAACTTATTTCTCTTGAGTTGGAGCTGACTCACAGTCAACTCTTCAGGGAGTTTTCAGAGGCTATAAATTGCCAGGAGGACACTGCCCATGTTTCCCCCTCAGAGTAATTGGTGGATTTGATCAGCCTGCCTCTGAGTTGGCCGTGCAATTCTTTATCCACTAGGCTAGCAAAACTCACTGAAGAACTTTTAGATATTACCCAAAGCGAGGAAGAAATACATAATATGCAATTATAAAAGTGAAAAGAAAAATGTTTTTCAAGGAAAAGCAAATAGTTCCTCCCCCAACCTCAGGATAAAATGGGGATCCGAAAGCATTGCCCAGGTTTATGAGTTAGGAGAGAATTTCCGAGTTTAGCCAAGAAATAGTTCCTCATAAGTCTTCTCTCTTACAACTAAACAACTCTGGACATAGCATAACAAAAAGCAAATGAGCACACTCAAAAATGGGGGTAGAAAGAGACTACAAACAGCAGGACTTGGAAAATGATAGAATGATGAATACCCTGGTTTTCCTATGGCATCTTATTGATACTCAGTAGAACACTGTAGGAGCCATTATACGAAACCACCAACAGACACAGAAAGTCCAAAAGAAAGTCCAAGAAGAATCCAGAGAACAAGGAAGAGCTGCTGTTGCCTCGCATTGTCAAGTAGACTATGACTCATAGTGACCTTAGGAAAAACAGACCTGGACCTTACCTTATCCTATGCCATTTCACAATCTCCAACATGCTTGAGCCCATTGTTACGATTGCTGTGACAATCTGTCATGTTGAGGGTCTCCCTTTCTTTCTCTGAAGAACCAACTTTCCCAGAATGATGTTTTTGGTGTTGTTTTACTCTTTTTTCAAAGACTCTACCCTCCTGATAACATGTTTGAAATATGTGAGATAAATTATATTACCCTTGCCTCCAAGAACTCTAAAACTACACATCCTCCAAAACAGACTTGTTTGTTCTTTTCATAGTCCATAGGAGACTCAGTACTCTTCACCAACATCTCATTTCAAAGGCATCAATTATTCCGTCATTCATAGAAAACAATTGAAAATACCATGGCTTGGATCAGGTACTCTGTAGGCTTTAAACGGTTTACTTTTAAGCATTTAGGAAAGGTTCTTCACAGTGTTGATTGTGGATTCAGTTAAAATGAAATAATTGACAACATCACCTTTTTTCCCATCTAATATGATATTGTCTGTTGGTTCAGTGGGGAGGATTTTTGTTTTCTTCACATCAAGATATATTTCATTTTGAAGGAAGAGCTGTTGAGTAAAAATCTTTTTTTTTTTTGCCAATATCCTTCTTGCTCCAGACAAACACAAATGGGGAACTTGTGCCTCCTTCCCCAATGGGGAGGTGATTTTCTACTCACTACACTCAACCTTTGGAAGAAGGCTCACATCTCCCTTCCTGGTGCTACTGCCAAAGGACAGAGCGAGAAGCTAGTGCTCTATCCTAGTATTGCAGATTCTTCCTAGCAGAGAAATGTTGCTAGAACTGAGCAGAGAACTAGTGTGTGGATCCCTCTGCCAGCCGATAGTCAAGGGATGCTCAGTGGGGAGCTAACGTTCTATTCTTACCTGGCAGTAACAAGAGTGAATAAGGTGGTTTGCTCCAGTTCCTCACTTTTCTCTTTTTCATGTGATCAAGGTTCAGTAGAGGAGCTAGACTCACACACATCTGACATCAATAAAACGGAATGAAGCTGTAAAAAGTGGAGCTAGTTGGTACTCCACTCTTTCCTCTGCCCATCTCTGTTGGCCCAATGGAGAGCTGAGCTTACAAACTCTTGAGACAGCATGAGTCCGTGACCCTTTTTTTTTTTGCTGGGAATGTGTTGACAGGGTTGAAAGGAAGCTGATCTTCCACTCCAACCTTCAGGAAAGAGGCAGTGTGAGTAATTACTCTACCTTTGCTGGAGTGGTATTGGTAAAGCCAATTGGTAAGCTGAAAATTCACATCTCCTAACTGTGACATTACTCTTTAATAAAGAAATGCCTACTTAAAAAAAATGGAATCTAAAGGTATCATAATAACCAAAATGACAGGATATAATAGCAAATTACTCATCATACCAATAAACTAGGAAATTCACAACTTGAGAGAGAAGGAAAAATTAAGATAGCAACACTAAGATGAATCAGAGGTTGAAATTATCTGGCAAGGATTTTAAAGCAACCATCATAAAAATGGTTCAATATGTAATTAAATGTATGCTAAAAATGAAAATATAGAAATGTTCAACAATGAAATAGCAGTTATAAAAAATGAAAATTATAGAAAGGAAAACAACAATGTTGTTATGTGCCATCAAGTTCACTATGACTCATAGTGACCCCTTGAAAAAATGCTCTGAATCTTGTCCTATTCTGAGCCAACCTCACCATCTCTGACATATCTGTCCCCATTGTAACAGTTGCTGTGTCAATCCTCTTCAGAGTGCTAGAGAGCAATGATCTCAGTCTAGAGACTAAGGTATGCATGATCCATGTCATGGTATTCTCAATTGCTTGCTATGTATCTGAGAGCTGGTTAATGACTTAATGTGACAGAAGAATCAGTGTCTTTAATTTGTAGTGCCAGGAAAAAGTACTACTGAACATATCATTGACTGCCAAGAGAACAAACAGATTTGTCCTGGAAAGTGTGAAGCCAGGTTGCTTCTTTTGATTTCCCAAATACTTGTGTTAAGAGTGTTGATTGAGGACATGAGCAAGATGAAATTGTTAACAACCTCCATCTTTTCTCTATTTATAATTAACATTTGAAAGCAGGAGTGGCATCCACTTCCTAAACAACATGCCTCTGGAAATTCTATGAACCTTGATAAATGACTATAGTTATAGAAAAGCTTCAGGTCTTTGGTTCATAGGGCTGCTATGAGTCATGCTCGACCCTATGGCAATCAACAACAACAACATCATTAACGTTACTATCTCACTGGATGACCTCAATAGCAAAAGTGAGACAAGAAGATAGAATCAGTAAGCTTCAAGACAGATCAACAGAATGGTCAGTATGAATAACACAGAGAAAATAGACAAAAATGCAATGAATACAGTCTCAGAGAGTTTGTGAGACAGTCACCAAACCAAAATTCTGCTATTTCCGTTATTGGTATACCAGGAAAAGTAGGTGATTGAAACACCATTGAAATGAAGAAAGGCTGGAAACTTGCAAAATATGCTGAAACACATTAGCATACAGATTAAAGAAGCTGGGTGAAGCTGAAGCAAGAGAAACCCAAATAAATAAGCACCTAGATATATTTGCACCTACCATCGATGAGATGGTAGGTGACTGGCACAACTTGAGCATGGCGGAAATCATGAGGAGGACGCAGAGGAGGGTCAAGTTCAGATGGGCTGCGTACAGAGTCGTTAGGAGCTGTAGTGGACCTGATGGCACCTAACAATAACAACAACATATCATAATTACACTTTTGCAAACCTAAAGCAAAGAACACGACAGTACTTCTACACTTGGGCTGCATCAGTCTAACATCAGCTTATCTGAAACTCTATAGGACAGAAGAAAGTTGCACAATACTTTCACAGGACTGAAAGTAAAACAAAACTGAACAGTCAAGTGCTAATCCTAAAGCATTCAAACAAACTCTCATTTAGAAATAAAGGAAAAAATAAAGACATGGCAAGATTTAAGAGAAGTTTTGGTTTTGGTTTGGTTTTTGTTTGTTTGTTTTACTAGGAAGCCTATCCTTGAAGTTTGGTTAAAGAATGTACTTCAAACATATAAGAAAAACAAGAATAAAGATGGTTGAGAACTTCTGAATCACAAAAAGAATTGAAATGAATAAAAATTCTCTCGTGGCTGTTAGGTCAGAACCAACTCATAACTGAACACTTTACTGAATCTCTGAGGCTGTAAATCTCACAAAGACTGGCCATCTTTTCTCATGGAGCTCCCTGTGGATTTGAAGTCCAAAGAAATGCAGAGAGGCCTTTGGATTAGGAGCATTGTGTCACCTAAACCCCTAGAATAAAGGGCTCCTTGATGAAATAGGGGTGAAAATGAGACTGTATTTCTCAGGAAAAAGAAATTAAATAGTAGGTTTATTAACACGAAATCTATATACTGTAGCATTCTCCCTTTTAGAATGTATAATTAAGTATTTTTTAGCATGTTGTTGAGGTTAGATATGGTCAGGTATGACTCATAGCAACCCTATGAACAAAAGATCTCACACCTCATCTATCCTGCACCATCCTCATACTTCCTGACACACAGAGCCCATTGAGGCAGTCACCATGTCAATCCAACCAGTTAAAAGTCTTTCTCTCTTTCACTGACCCTCCAGCCTTCACAGCATCA
>NW_006399755.1:35028590-35029685 GCF_000299155.1 Elephantulus edwardii | reverse complement strand
CTTTAGTATCTTGAATTCTTCCTTGTGCTTTGGCTTCTCTGCACTCCAGTGCAATTTTCAGTCTCTTCTGACATCCATTTTGGCCTTCTCTTCCTCTTCTGTCTTTGCAATGACCGTTTGCGCTCTTCCTGGATGATACCCTTGATATCCTCCCACAGCTTATGTGGTCTTTGCTCATTAGTGTTGAAGGCCTCACACCTCTTCCTGAGATGGTTCTGAAATTCAGGTGGGATAGACTCAAAGTTATATTTTGGTTCCCATGGATTTTGTCTATATTTTCTTTATTTTAATTTGGGTATATTATTTTATCTTTTTCCTCTTAGGCAGCACCAGCAGCTCCCTGCAATGTACTGGGCTAGTTCCTAAAAGGTTAATGTTGTTGTTAGATGCTGTTGAGTACAACACATAGTGAGTCTACAAACAGCAGATCTGAACCTTGTTCTATCCTGTGCCATCCTCATCATCTCTGACATGCTTGGGCCAATTGCTTTAGTTACTGTGTCAATCCATGTCATTTAGGGTCTTTCTTTCTTTCTGATCCTCTACCTTTTGAAGCATGATAACCTTTTCCAAGAATTAGCCTCTCCTAAGAACATGGCCAAAGTATGTGAGAAAGAGCTTTATTATCTTTGCCTTCATGGAGCATATTTGTTCTTTTGGCAGTCCATGGGACATTCAGTATTCTCCAACATCACAGCTTAAAGACATTAATTCTTCTCCCATCATCCTTTTTCATCATCCAGCTTTCAGACACATAGTAAGTGATTGAAAAGACCATGATCTGAATCAGGTACACCTTAGTCTTTGAACTGATACCATTGCTCCTTAATAAATTGGTGAGGTCCCCGATAACTGAAAGGTAGAGAGTTCAAATGCTCTAGTTACTCCCTGGTAAAAAGATGGTTATTCTCCTTTTGGGAAGATTTACGACCTTAGAACAAGTGAAGGATCACCATGAAGTAGAATTGACTCTTTGTGAGTTGTTGTGGATGTTATGTGCCATCTAGTCATTTGTGACTCATAGTGACCCTATGTACAAGAGCTCTAAACGCTATTCTATCCTGTGCCAACCTAGTCATCTCAAACACACTCATT
>NW_006399755.1:35027546-35028490 GCF_000299155.1 Elephantulus edwardii | reverse complement strand
TTGCAATACGTCTTTTAATTTCCTGGCTGCTGGTGCCAAGAGTGTTGACTGTGGAGCCAAGCAAACCAAAACTGTGAACAATTTCAATCTCTTCACAATACATTATGATGCTGTGCCCAGTCGTGAGAATCTTTGTTTTCTTGATATTGAGTCTCAATCCATACTGAAAACTGCAGTCCCTTACCTTCCACAGCAAGTGCTTCAGGTCCTCTTCAGTTTCAGCAAGCAAGGTTGTGTCATTTGCATAATGCAGTTGTTGATTATTCTTTCTCCAGTCCTGATGCCACATTTCTCCTCTTAGAGTAGCCTCCCAGATAATCTGTTCTGCATAAAGACTGAAAAGCTATGGAGACAGGATACAGCCCTGGTGTACACCCTTCCCAATTTTGAACCATGCAGTGTTTCCTTACTCTGTTCTGATGACTGCCCCCAAGTATAGGTTTTGCATTAGCACAATCAAGTGTTCTGGGATTCCCATTCTTCTCAGAGTTAGCCACAGTTTGCTATGATTCACACAGTCAAATGCCTTTGTATAATCAATGAAACAAAGACGGACATTCTTCTGCTACTCCTTGCTTTCAGCCAAGCTCCATCTAACATTAGCTACAATATCCCTAGTACCACGGCCCTGTCTAAATCCAGCCTGCACTTCTGGTAGTTCTCTGTTGATGTGCTGTTCCAGTCATTTTTGGATAATCTTCAGCAAAATCTTACTTGCATGTGATATTGATAATATGTTCAATTATTTCCACATTCTGTGGGATAACCTTTCTTTGGAATGGAAACAAATATAGATATCTTCCAATCAGTTGGCCAAGTGGTTGTTCTCCAGATTTCTTGGCACAACTTGGTGAGCACATCTAGAACAGCATCTGTTGATTGAAATATGTCAATTGGCATACCATCTATTCCTGGGGCCTTATTTTTTGCTATTTCCTTCAAAG
>NW_006399755.1:35012360-35019619 GCF_000299155.1 Elephantulus edwardii | reverse complement strand
TCTTCTCCAGTACCACAACTCAAAGGCTTCAATTCTTTTTCTGTTATCCTTAGTCATTGTCCAGCTCTCTAATGCATGATAAGTAATTGCAAAGACCATGGCCTGGAGCAGGTGTATGTTAGTCTCTAGACTTACATCAATACAGGTGTTTACAAAGATAAATTTTATCTTGAATTTCTTAAATTATATTTAATCGTTGAGATAAGATAGCAACATCATCTGAAGTGATGTTTAACCTGTATAGAAGAAATATTTAAGTCAAACAAGCTGCTATAACTAAAATATTTGGGTTTCTATGAGTCTCCCAAAAGGATATGCCTTGAATCCACCAGATTCTCTGTAGGAGAAAAAGGATAATCTCCTCTTGTACATTGTACTGTTTCTACAAACCACTGGTGGGTCAATTATGGGTTCATTTTGACTCAATAGTACCAAACATAACATTTAAAAAAACGGAAAATATAGATGGCCTTTAAGGAAAATAAAACTTCTACACTTCAACTAAAGTGAGGGTGAGACTTCATCTCACATAGTTGGGCATGTTTTCAGGAGGAGTCAGTCCTTAGAATAGGAAATTACACTTGAAAAAGTAAGAGGTCATCATATCAAAGGAAGATCCTCAAGGATATAGCTAGATTGACACAGAGAATGCATCAATGGCATAAAGATAGTACAGGATTGAGCAAGATTTCCATCTATGGTAGGTAGGGTCACTATGAATCAGAGTGGGCTATGTGGCACCTAACAACAACAACTGAAGTGGTTAAACATCAATATTTGCAGTTTCATGCAGATACTGTAATATTCAAAGCAAACATTCATAAGACTGTACAAAATTAAATGATCAAAAGTACTACAAATGACACAAGATGGGATCCTAGAAATGATAAAAATATTTAAGTAACCCATAGGAAGCCCAAAGAAAGAGAAAAGGGGAGAGGGCAGGATTTAATAGGAAAAGCAGCAGAAAGCAAACTGTAAAAAGGTAGATTAAGCCCCAAGGGATCAAAATATCACAAATGCAAATGCTCTAACTACATCAAATGCAAGACTGAGATAGGAGAGTGCATTTTAAAAGCATCTATAAAAAGGTTCAATGATATGTTTCTCAGAAAAAAACTCACTTCAGATTTGCTGTTCAGGAGATTATCTATATCTTAAAGCCATTTCATAGGGTTTTTGAAAGCCTGTTATTTCAGAAATGGATGGTCAATTTGGCTTTCTAGTCTGTCTTATTTTGGTAGATCTGCTGAAACCTATCCACTATGGGTGATCCTGCTGATATTTGAGACCCTGGAGGCATAGCTTCCCACATAGCAGCAAGGTGAAGGCCACTCCACTACATCAAACTGACAGACAAGTACTGTACTTACAAGAGCAAATGGCAAGCAAACAATTATATATATCTAAGCTATAAAATAAACAGCAGCATGCAAATCAGTTTTCTAATGCAAACAATTGACAGTAAGTAGAAAGTGCAACCAAGGTACTTCTTGGAGGATAGTAAAACTTCATCTGACCAAAACTTCCGCTTTAAGCATGTCGTAAGGAGGGGTTAGTCTTTTGAAAAAGACATCATGCTTGGAAAGGAGGAGGGTCAATGAAACAGATGAAGACCCTCAACAAGATGGATTAACACAGTGACTGTAACAATGGGCTCAAGTGTATCAGAGATGAGGACAATGGTGCAGAATATGGCCACTATTTGTTTGAATCAACTGGCTTCTCAGAAGATTCAGATCTGTTGTTTGTAGGGTTTCTATGAGTCAATCTGATGACACCTAACAACAATAGCACAGAGCTATTGCAGAGGCACAAATTATTGAGAATTAAAGCATGAACAAGGAAAAGAGGACTCAGAAACAGTGTATGCTGGCTGAAATTGTAACACTTCTCTGTGAAAAGGCGGAGGATAGGATTGTTATTAGAAGATGATGTAAGATCATAGGAGGAAATTTAATTATTTTTTTCAATTATAAAAGTAATAAAATCACATTACAGTAATTTTGAAAAATAGCCAGAGGAAAAATTAGTTCAACAGAAGCAATATCTCCAGCATGCTGTTTACTTAGTGTGTGTCTCCTTTCTCCTATTAGATTCCATAGTGGCATGGAGTGGATCTTGGGAACTTAATTAAAACTTAGTTATTAAATTGATTTAATGAATGAATATTTAGACACATATGATTCTAGATAATAATCCCAAGTCGTGTGCCATAGTTTGTGTGTGCATATGCATATGCACACATAAGCATACCATGTTTTTTCCATTATTATGGAGTTTTTGTTTTATATTACTTGAGTTTTCTGTTGTTTTGAGTTATTTTTCTGGTACCAAAAGATGTCACTTCCTTAACAGTTACTGTTAGAATTTCAACACATTTACTTCCATTTATTTTGTCCTTTCTGTGTATGCCTCTGTAGAGAGGGTGAAACTGGGCTGCTCCTTGGAGGCAAGGATTCTGAGGCTTCGTCTGACATACTTTGGGCTTGATACAAGGTGGGACCAGTCCTTGGAGAGAAACACTATGCTTGGAAGCCTGAAGGGACAGAGAATAGAGGAAGACCATTGATGGGATGGATTGATTCCGTGACTGGAGTAATGAGGGTAGGTGTGTCAGAGACAGTAAAGTTGGCACAGGATAGAGCAGGTTTTAGGGCTGTTGTACACAGGATCACTATGAGTTGCAAGTGACTCGATGGCACATAACAACAGCTCATACCTTTTAATTATTAGTAAGATTTTTTTCCAGGATTTATTGCATCTATTAGGCACTGATTATGGAGCTCTGATGGCCTAGTCTGTAGGGAATTGCTTTGCTAACTCAAAAGGCTGCATCTTTTTGGTGGTTGGAATCCATTGGAGACTCCAGGAAAAAAGGTAGTCAGTCTCCTCCCATGTGATTTATGGCCTCAGAAACTCACTGGAGGATCAGTTTTAAGTAGATTCTGACTCTACGGAGTTTTGTTGTGTGTGTGTGTGTGTTTTTGTTTTTTTTTGTTCTGACTCTAATGAAGGTCTTTTGCTTTTTGTGGTATTTTGGGTTTTTTTTTTTTTCAGTTTGAAGCACTGATCATATGACAGATAATGTGCACAAAGTGTTTGTTGGAAAACCAGCAAAAATGAAATGAAGGAAGATTCAGTGGAGATAGGCATGACCTGATAGGACGTTAGTACAAAGGGCATACATGATGGTTACTACTACGTGTTAAATAGACAATCATTCTCAGCGCCTTGGCAGATACTATGAAATCATCTCCCATTTCATCATAGGCAGCCAATCAATGTGAAGAAGCTCCTGAAAGATAGATATTCTGGCAAAACTTGCTCTTTCTCTTTCTGGTCTTTGATTTGTCTTATCATTCTCTGGTCTCCGTTTCTTGGAGACATCAGAAGCATTCACTGTGCTGCCTCACTTACAGACTGGATTTTGCAGCAGCGTATTCTATGAGGACTTGCGCTACTGACTCAGAGGCTTCATCTCTTTGGCAGTAGGAATTCATCAGAGACTCTGGGCAGAAGAGGGCGGGCTTCTCCGGGGTGATTGACAGTTTTGAAAACTCAGTGGAAGGTTAGCTATGAATTGGTTCCAACCCAAAGGCAATGTGTTTCAGGTTTTGTTTTGGTGTGTGGGTTTTTTGGGTTTTTTTTTGTTTAAATTTACAACACTTTGCTCCTTCTGCCAGAGCTGGTTAAAGCACCATCCTGATCGCAGAGCTGGGGAAGGTCATGTTCGCGGGAGTGCAGAGGCTGCCAGCGAAGCCAAGGGAGGGACGGTGGCGAGATTGGTGGCGCAGCGGTTCCAGCATGAAGAGGAGAAGTGGCCTTGGTGGAGAGGGGCAGCAGCAGAAGGAGATGATCCTCGAGTTCTTCTATGCAACAAGCCATCCACTCCAGAGTTAGGGCCATACAAGTGAAAGGAGAGCATCATTCCAACATTTTCTGCCTGGCTTTCAACAGTGGAAACGCCAAAGTATTCTCGGGAGGAAATGATGAGCAAGTTAGCCTCCATGATGTTGAAAGCAGTGAGATCCTGGATGTATTCACCCATGAAAATGCAGTGTATGGCTTGCCAGTAAGCCCGGTGAACGATGACATTTTTTGCCAGCTCTTCAGATGATGGCCTGGTTCTCATGTGGGACAGCTGAGAGTCTTCTCATGAAAAGTCCTTGTGCCTGGTCAGCTATCCATCAGTTTTTCACATATCTAACCCTGTGGGGCCCCCACTATTGGCTACAGACAATTCAAAGGAAGGAGTGGGACTCTGGGATATTAAAAAACTTCAAAGTTCTCTCCTGCACTGTGGTGGCAAGCTCTCCTTTCGGAGTGCCATGAATGTGGATTCAACAGCAATGGGGTCCAGCTGGGGGTCTTGCAGTGCCGCTTACCTACTGTGCTCTGTGACATCCACTCCTTCTTTGCCTCCCTGTCTCCCAGTTTGACAATCAGGGCTACTTCAACTCTTGCACCATAAAAAGTTGCTGTTTTGCAGGAGGTCAAGACCAATACATTCACTTGGGCTCTGACGACTTCAACCTGTCCATGTGGAGAATTCCTGTAGATCCAGAAGCAGGTGATGTTGGTAGGATGGTCAACGGAGCCTTGCATGGTGCTGAAAGGGCATTGATCTATTGTTAACCAGGTCCAGTTTCATCCCCACACCTACTTGATCTGCTCCTCTGGTGTAGAAAAGATTATCAAGATTTGGAGCCCATACAAGCAGACAGGATGTACTGGAGATCTTGATGGCAGGATTGAAGATAATTCTTACTGCCTCTATACCCATAAAGAATATATTAGCTTTGTGCTGAACAGTGGCAGTGGCCCGTCCTACAACTATGTCAACCAGTCAGTCCACGAGGATCCCCAGATGCTGGCCTTCTTTGACTCCTAGTGCATGGAGAGATTGAGGGCTGGAATTCTGATTCAGACAGTGACCTCGGTGAGATCACTATCCTCCAGCTCCATGCCAGGTCAGCGAGCACTCGGGCTACACAGACTCAGAGCTCCAGCTTCACTGCCCCACTCACTGCTGCCCCCCCCCCCAGTGGACAAGTTTGTTGACAATGCCTTCCACCTAGGGCCCCTTTGAGTCACCACCTCAAATTCAGTAGCATCAACTCCACCACCACCTATGAAGATGCCGCCTGTTACCAACAGCGCTTGTCCTCTTTCAATGCTACCAGGACAAGCGCCTCCTGGCTGTTTCCAATGGGTCAGACTCGGAAGGAAATACCTGTGAGGTTGAACTGGATGCAGATCTCTTCCCCCTACTGTTACGGAAAGCAAGGAGTTTTTCAGTCGCCAGTAAGACAAACAGATTGCAATATCCACAAATGCACTTTATTATGCAGCTCTGGGAGACAGTGGGTCACCTCTAAGACTGCCTCCCCATCTGGGAGTGGCCATTAGGTTTTATATCAGGATGGAACTCTAGCTCATTTAACAATGCACTTTTGTTAGTAAAAAGGGTAATGTCTTCATCTGAAAAGGACAGTTCCCATTTAAGTATCAGTAATTCAGGAAGGCCCCAGTTCTCTTCCTGGTAAACAGGCAGGTTAAGATACAATTTACATGTGACTGGAGAACCAGCTTCACCAGGATCTAGGATAGATGCATTTCCTCTTCTGGTAAACAGATCAAACTACATGATGGAAAAAAAAGAAACAGAGAATTTGGAGGTTAAACAACTAGTTTTGCAGGCTGAAGAAAATAACTATAGTTTTATAACTAACACCTATATAAAGAATTCTGAACGTACTAATACCACCCTATAATTGATACCTATCTAGAGAATTCTGAGCTTATTAATACCACCCTATCATTCCCCCCTCTTTTTATATAAGTCTTATATCTATAAGACAAAAGTTCTGGGTTGATTCTTGGAGAGTAGGGGTTTTTACAAAGAGATTGTTTGGGTTCTCTGTTTGGGAATAGGAGAGCAGACACTCTGGCTTCTTCATGCTGAACGGGGCATTGAGATAGGAGAATCCTCTTTAGTGCTCTACGGCAACCTTGTGCTAAAGTTACTATGTTAATTTATCTAATCTATCTTATTATATCTATAAGACATGCTTTGATTGAAAGAGGCTACTCTGGTCCAGAGCAAATTGCCTTGGGTTAGTTTCCTGGGAAGAGGAGGAGTAAATCACTTTTCTGATTGCTTTTATGCAAGAGAGGCACCCTGGAGTCATTTGCATACAACAGCAGGCTATAATTCCGACAGCCAGGAAAAAAAATGCTACAATGAGAGCCCTTAACCAATGTAGATCTGGGAGCCATGAAAACCACTCTTGAGTGTTGATTCCAAAGAAAACCTCTCTTTGTTTAACGTCTTGCACGGCTGTTTTAACCTCGTGCAGTTTTGCTCTATCAAATGAGAATTGTCAGAGAGATTGAAGCAACACAGCCCTTTGAATTCCTCATATCCTTGACTATGTTTTAATAATAGAAAGTCAATTGCTGCCCTGTTTTCTAGTACTGCTTCTCTTACTTGTCCCAGTTCTATACTTATGGCAGCAATAGCCTGAGATGTGGCATTGAGGGCCTTTGCAGTTGCACAGGCTAGTCTACAAATTTGTATATTCAAAGACACTGCCATAGCAGGCACAACAAAGAGAGAGAGAGGGCAGTGTATTGAGCTGGGCTAAGTAAGTGCAGGTCACTGTGACAGTATGGGGGAAGGGATAGCTCCCGGATGACTCAATGGTGAGACCTTACAGTTGGATCCTGCTTCGTAGGAGGAAGGTGGTGAGTCTCTCAAAGGTACAGGGTCCCCGCTGCTGAGCTAGCAGGGATGTAAGAAAAAGCCCTCGTTCCCCACAAGAGGAATCATCCTGCTGGTAATTTGCGGTGGACGGGTTTCACTGGCTGTAAATAACATTTACTACAACTTAGAGCTGAATTGTTCAAGTTAATGTAATAAGGAGACCTGCATTGTAAATCATTATGAACACCCCGGCCTCCTTTGCTGGTGGTCTGACTACTGTCATAATAAGCCCAGCAATACTCACTGGGTGTAACAGTCCCCAGGTTAATAGAGAACATTTCTTGAACTTTTATCTTTGTGTCATTAATCCACCTTCCCAGATTACTGAAGGTGAAGTTGACCTTAGTACTCTCATGTCTAGGGGGCATTGCCTGCTGGGGTTGGGTAATGGGGGTGCTAACCCCAATTAAACAGGAGGTAAAAGTCTGTTCAACATATGTTCCTCCCTTTGAACAAAAGTCAGATACATTCATTACATGTTTAGCTAGAT
>NW_006399755.1:35004387-35011465 GCF_000299155.1 Elephantulus edwardii | reverse complement strand
CTGTTAAATTTTGCTATTCTGACTGGGGTGAGATGATATCTCATAGTTGTCTTGATTTGCATCTCTCTCAGGCCTAGGGATCTTGAGCATTTCTTCATGTGTTTCTTGACCCGAGTGTGATGAGCCCACACCTTAAGGCCTATAAGCTTGGGGAGGCGGGGGAGTTAGCAGGACTTCCCAAGGGCCTGTCCACTTTTCCTACAGTTCAGTGTCTGGCGTGTCTCTCCATGTCTTAAGTAGAACTCGATCTCCAGGCTTGAAAGGGTGTAGATTTCCTGTAGGGGAGGAAGCAGACCTGGGGAGAGCAAATTTATGGATTATAGAAAGGGCTTGGTGGAGGTGCTGTATGTATTTCTGCACCTTTACATCATGATCAAGGTTGGGAGGAATGCTAAGGGAGGCAGCCTGGAAAGGTCTCCCCTGGACAATTTCATATGGGCTTAATTTAAGCCCACTTTTGGGGGCTACACGGATTCAGAACAAGGCCAAGGGTAATACGTGATTCCAGTGGAGGGCTGTCTCCCGGCAGAGCTTCACCATTTGCCTTTTTAACCTGTGATTCATCTTTTCTACCTGTCTAGATGATTGGGCTCTCCAAACTGAATGCAATCTCCATTTAATTTGCAAGTGTTTGCTGACTTGCTGAGTGATGTCAGCAATAAACAGTGCCCCTTTGTCACTCTGGATGCCACTCTTAGAAAGTCCAAATCGAGGGATGATTTCTTTTAAAAGGATTTTTACTACTTCTGAGGCACGTTCTATTTTAGTAGGAAAGGCTTCAACCCAGGCAGAAAAGGTATCAACAAAAAAGAGCATAAATTTGAATCCCTGGTGAGGGGGCATTTGGGTGAAATCAATTTGCCAGTCCTCAAATGACAGCTCACCTTGATATTGATGGAAACCAGCCCTCACCCCTGTGTCCATTTTAGGGTTGTTTTTGAGGCAGGTTAAGCAGTTAAGAGTTGATGTCTTGAATGGTCTTTACTAGACCTTTGCCTCTGAGCCAGGGCTTAATAAAGTCAGCCAGTGCCTCTCTCCCATAGTGTGTCATTTCATGGACTCGCTTAATTGGGGGAGGGGGCGGGGGAGCGTGGGGAGGGCTAATTTTCTTGGAACCAGAATCACCCCTTTCCCATTTACCTTCCATCCCTTACCTTCTTTCTCCAATCCTTTCCTTCAGCCCACTTTATATCTTCTGGATCATAATGAGGCTTGTACTCAGTCAGGTCTACATGTGGGAACAAAGGGGCTAACAGCAGAGCTTTTGCAGCTCTCCGGGCCTCTTGATCAGCTAGGTGAATCCCGATGGAGATTTCATCTGTCCCTTCCGGTGGCCAGGGCAGTACATTACTGTTACTCTCTTAGCGTCCAACAACCGAAGTATTTCTCAGGCATGCCTGATGCCCTTGTTACTGGCTGTCAACAGCCTTCTCTCTTTCCATATAGTGCCATGTGCGTGTAGAATGAGATAGGAAAACCTAGAAACCGTGTGCACATTTACAGCTTTCCCCTCTGACAATTTCAAGGCTCTGTTTAGCGCTATCAGCTCAGCTTTCTGAGCTGAGGTTCCAGGTGGGAGGACACTGCTTCCAATGAGCCCTCAAGAATCATACCCTGCTTTCCGGATACCTTTCTCCATGTAACTGCTCCCGTCCACGAACAGAGTCCAGTCTACAGGGCACAGTAGTTGATCAAACAGATCAGATTGGCTGGAAAATACTTGATCACTCACTTCTATACAATCATGGTCTAGCTCCCTCCCCCCAAGTCACATCTGGGAGGAGAATGGCAGGATTTAACTTTCCCACAACCTTCAGAGTAACATTGAGATTATCTAATAATATGGCTTGGTACCGCCCGATCCTTCCTGCTGTGAGCCACAGGCCTCCCTTTTGTTGTAGGAGGGAGATAACTTGATGAGGGGCTCGCACTGTAATAGACTGCCCAAGGGTGAATTTTTCAGCGTCTCATAATAGCTCACATGTAGCAGCCACTGCCTGAAGGCAGGAGGGCCAGCCTGCAACTGTTAAGTCAAATTGGCAAGACAAGTAGACTACAAGTTGAGTTTCTGCTCCAGTTTGCTGTACTAATACTCTGAGGCCTAGTCCTTGTCTCTCATGGACATACAATGAGAAGGCTTCAGTAAATTTGGCAGACCAAGGGCAGGGGCTGACATAAGTAGTGTCTTTATAGTTTTAAAAGCTTTACGACATTCTCCTGTCCATTTTAGGGGGGTCTCCCTCCTGCCCCTTGAGGGCCTCGTATAGTGGTTTGACTATCAGTCCAAAATTGGGGATCCAGATCCTACAGAACCCAGCCATACCCAAGAAACCCCATAGTTGCCGTCTGGGTTGGGAGCCTGGTATTTGCAAAATTCTCTCTTTTCTGTTTTTCAGTAAGCTTCTTTTGCCAGGCTCCACTTGGAAGCCAAGAAATTTCACTGATTGTTTGCAGATTTGAGCTTTAGCCTTAGCGATTTGGTAGTCACAATCAGCTAAAATGGTTCAGTGTCTTTACTGTATTAGCCAAGCAGTCCGAGTAACTTTCCCCCGTTATAAGTAGATCATCCACATATTGTAATATTTGCCCCTTTTTGAGAGTGAGACCCAAAAGGTGTCGAGCTAGAGTTTTTCCGAAGCACATGGGTGAATTCTTAATACCATGTGGCAGAAAATTTCAACAGTATGGGGTCTCTTTTAAAGTCTGAGGATCCTGCCACTCAAAGGTAAATATTTCTTGGGAGGAGGGAGCCAAAGGGATGCAGAAAAAGGCTTCTTTAAGATCCAGAACAGAAAATAAGTTGGCATCTGGAGGCAGGTTGTTAAGCAGGGTGTAAGTGTTGGGAACCATGGGGTGAATATCCTGAATTATTTCATTAACGGCTCTTAAGTCCTATACAAACCGATCCTCCCCAGTCCCTGATTTCTTGACTGGGAGGATGGGTATATTATATGGGGACTGGCATTGTTGAATTAGCCCGCATTCTATAAATTTGTCAATAACTGGAGCTATGCCTTCAAGGGCCTCCTTTGTGAGAGGATATTGATTCCTGCGGGGCGGCTGGCTCCCAGGCTTTAGTCGGACTTCCACAGGAGTGGCCCGTTTAGCTCTTCCGGGGATTCCATTTGCCCATACTAGGGTTTTTACATGCTTGTTGATCTCTTCAGGCCATTCCCGACTGTCCTGGACCAGCAGTTAGTTGCCAGGCATGCTCATGAGGGACCTCCATTTGTAGGCTTTTGCTCTCAGGAAAGAAGGTTATCTGAGCATGTAATTTTGAGTGTGTGTGTGTGTGTGTGTGTTTATATTTTTTCTCTTTTTTTATTATTATTAATTTAGTTTGCTTATTTTTCATTTCAATGAACATCTACAGAGAGTTTGGAATTCCATTCATTCATTGTTGCACCCTCTCCCCGCACAAACCCCTCCCCTTCCCCCCCCTTTGCTCCTCTCCTTGAAAAGCAAAAGAAAAACTCCCTCATTGATACACAATCGCCCTGCACCTCCCCAAACCCCACCCCCTACCCCCAAATATAATCCACTCTGCAACCCTCATTGCGTACTCCTACGATAAAAATAATGCCCTAAAATATAATACTTTTAGACTATTCTCTCCCCCATAGACTTCAATGCCGGCTTTGTTTACAATAACAAGGAGTTGGAAACAACCTAAATGCCCATCAACAAACGAATGGGTAGAGAAGCTGTGGTATATTCGCACAATGGAATACTATGCTGCATTGAAAAACAAGGAACTCATGCTATATTCAAAATGGGTGACCCTAGAGGACATTATGCTGAGTGAGGTATCTCAGTCACAAAGGGACAAATGCTATATGGTGCCACTGTTGTAGAATGAGGCTGGCATTGGGGTGGGGGTAAGACTGAGAAAAACTGAGCATGTAATTTTGATAGCAAGTCCTGGCCCAATAAAGGGACTGGACAATCAGGCATATATAGAAAATGATGCATCATTTTTTTTCTCTCCAATAAGTCATTCTAGTGATTTCAAGAAGAACTGGTCCTCAGGTCTTCCTGAGACTCCAGTAACAGTCACTGATTGAGAGGATGGGGCAGTTAAAGGCGTGTTCACCACCGAGTAAGTGGCTCCCATATCAATCAAAACATCCACAATCCATCCCCCTACTGTTAATTTCACCCGGGGTTCCTGGGGAACAATTGGCATTGTGGAAGTCGACATTAAGCTGAACCGGACCCCTGGGCACCTTAGTCCTCCTCTGACCAAGATTTCCTGCTTGACCATCTGCCTGGCTGGAGTTTGGCCCTTTTTAATAACATTTTCTTCATAATTTGGGCACTCCTTCTTCCAATGTCTTTGCTTTTTACAGTAGGCACACTGGGTTTTACCTACCCTTCTTTTTCCTTTTTGAGTTTGATCCCAGGGTCCCATAAGCTTACCCCTGTTAGTTTGCAGAAAAATAGTACTAGCCTTAGATCTTTTTTGTTTGAGGTTGTTGAACACTTTGAACGCAGTATCAACCAGGTGAGAAGAGTTCATACCAATGGCCCCATCAATCTTTTGAAGTTTCCTTTTAATATCTTAGGCACTCTGGGAAATGAAGGTTAGATTTACCATTCGGACATTAGCTGGGTCATTTGGGTCACAGTCTAAGTACTTATGGAAGGCCTGATAAAGTGTTTCACAGAACTCAGGGGGATCTTCATTTGGTTTCTGCTGATCTGCTTGCACCATGTTCAGACTTCTTTGCTTGGGGACTCCTTTCTTCAAACCCTCTAGGCTGCACGGCTTATAGTGTTCCAGCCGTGGCAGGTCCCCATCATTTGGATCCCAGTTTGGCTCAGTTGAGGGGACTGCTTCAGCTGGAACTGGGGCTCCCTTCATGGAGACAAGCAGCTTCTTCTTGTGCCTTACTCAGGACCAGCCTCCTTTCATCACTGGTCAACAGCATAGTCAGCAAGGCCTGAATATGCCCAGTTGGGATTGTGGGTGGCAAAAATAGAAGTTATTAAATCTGTCATTTTAACAGGGTCCTTTTGGTAAGAAGGATTCACATTCTTCCAGTTCAACCGTTCTGAAGTGGAAAATGGGTTAGTGCCCAATAATACCCTGTGGGTTGCCCATTTGCATTAGATCCTATGGGAAGCTGTCTCAAAGGATATAGACCTGTTCCTGCAACAATAGCCCTTGGCCGAAAGGAGACCCTCTCAGCGTGTGAAATGGAGAGACCATATCCAAACTGCCTTCCTCTCTCCTTGAATAAGGAGGCACCGGGTCATTACCAGCGGGCGCCGGTGCCTCAGGAGTGGTAGGCACTACTGGTGCAGTCAGTGCCACTCGACCACCAGCCCTATGAATTTCCATCTCCTCTTTCTCTAAGTTAAGACACAAGTCACTGTCTGGACAGATTTGAGTTCCTCAGGCCTCTTATCTGTTGCTTTTGAGTGACTAAGTTCTTTCCCACGCTGTACCATTAGGTGGGTTCCCTCTTTGCTTGCATCCTGATTATGCAGGATCATAAAGGCTTTTATATAGGGAAGTTCATCTAATTTCCCTGACTTCTGACAGAATAATTCTAGCTGCAATAGTGTAGTAATTTACGTACCCATTAAGGGGCCGTTTTTCTCCAAGTTCTAGATTATACTTAATCCAAGCTTTATTACAATAAAACACCATTCTTTTCTTAGTCATAGATTCATGTCTGTACTGGGACCAATTACAAAGAATTCTCCCTAATGGACTTTTCTATGGGACAGAAGCTTTTGCCCCCATTCTTATGATGGCCTAAAACAGAATGGACAAAAAAGAATTAGTAAATATACTGTTGTTAGGTAAAATACAAGAGTAGTTATGAGATACAATAGCAATACAACTTTTACTCAGATACAGCACAAATTTAACTCATCAGATACAATGCAGCTTTCACTCATACAATCAGATCTGATACAGGCAGGCATCAATCAAAGTACTACCAAGAAGGAAGAGCGGAGAGCTTCTGCTTCCGATCCTACAAAACAAAGAATGGAGAGCTTCTGCTTCCACTTCTATAGGTTCCTGTCTAAAGTACAGAAACCAACACAGGGACAACTGTGTAACAGATACAGATTTGGAGTGAGCGACTCATGCCAACCCACTCACCCAGATCTCTGTGTATAGCTCACGCTAACCCACTTACCCAGATCTGATTGGAAGGTCATGCCAACCCACTCATATTGGAATGGGCAACTCACACCAACCTACTCCCAGGTAACCGGTTACAGTCACACAAGTGTATTCCCCAGGGCTGGCCAAAACAGACAGAATTTTTTTACTAAGTGCGCAGTTACCAGATAAAGTGTATGGATTCACGAAGACAATGGAGGATGCCAAGATTTGATTTCTCAAAGGTCTCTTGAGACGAAAGGTCTCGGTGGCACCGCTGGATGTTTGATAAACCTGCTCTCGGGGTCCTCCTACCTGCAAGCAAAAACAAAAAGTTTTTAATCACTAGGGGAGTCCAAAGGTCCCTTTGTGGGTGGCCAAAATGTTACTAAATGGAAGGGGTTCTTTACATAGTCAGTCGCCAATAAGACAAACTGATTGCAATATCCATAAATGCACTTTATTGTGCAGATACGGGAGACAGCAAGTCACCCCTAAGACTGCCTCTCCATCTGGGAGTGGCCATTAGGTTTTATACCAGGATGAAACTCTAACTCATTTAACAATGTAAAATTTACTTACTTTTGTATGTAAAAAAAGGTAATGTCTACATCTGAAAAGGACAACTCACATTTAAGTATCAGTAATCCAGGAAGGCCCCAGTTCTCTTCCTGGTAAACAGGCAGATTAAGGTAAAATTTATATATGACTGGAGAACCAGCTTCACCAGGATCTAGAATAGATGATCAAACTGCTCTACATGACTAAAGAAGGAAACAGAGAATTCGGAGGTTAAGTAACTAGTTTTGCAGGATGAAGAAAATAACTATAGTTTTACATTTGATACTTGGGGTTGCTTTCATAGTTAAAAGAGTAATTTCTACACCTGTCTTGAAGTACAACATTGTGAGTGACAGGATAATATCTATATGCTTACAAGGAAGTCCAGTAAATACC
>NW_006399755.1:35000327-35001757 GCF_000299155.1 Elephantulus edwardii | reverse complement strand
TTCCCTTTAAAAATAGGAACTAGGCAAGGATGCCCACTCTCACCTCTCTTATTCGATATTGTATTGGAAGTCTTAGTGATAGCAGTAAGACAAGAGAAGGAAATAAGAGGTATCCAGATTGGCAAAGAGGAAGTAAAATTATCTCTCTATGCAGATGATATGATAGTATACCTAGAAAACCCTTAAGACTCAGCAAGGAACCTATTGGACATAGTTCACCAACTCAGCAAGGTAGCAGGATACAAGATCAACATGCAAAAGTCAGGAGGATTTCTCTACAGTGACAAAGGGAATACAGAGCCTGAACTAAGAAAAACAGTACCCTTCACAATAGTGAATCACAAGATTAAATATTTGGGAGTAAATCTAACCAGAAACACAAAGGATCTATTCAAAGAAAATTACAAAGCATTACTACAAGAAATAAAAAGAGACCCGGAGAAATGGAAGAATATCCCTTGCTCATGGGTAGGAACACTCAATATTGTGAAAATGGCAATACTATCAAAGGCAATTTACATGTTTAACTCAATCCCAATACAAATATCAATCCCTTTCTTCAAGGAGATGGAAAAGGGAATCTCCAGTTTCATTTGGAATGGAAAGAAGTCCCGAATAAGCAAAGCACTCCTAAAAAATAGAAAAAAGGTAGGAGGAATCTCACTGTCTGATTTCAAATCCTACTACACTGCTGTGGTGGTCAAGACAGCATGGTACCGGTACAATGACAGACACATAGATTAATGGAAGAGAACTGAAAACCCAGAAATCAGCCCACCTACCTACGGTCAACTGATTTTTGACAAGGAGATAACATCAGTTAAGTGGGGAAATGACAGCCTTTCTAACAAATGGTGTTGGCAAAATTGGAAAAGTATCTGCAAAAGACTCAAGCAAGATCCATCCCTCACTCCATATACAAAAACCAACTCAAGGTGGCTCATGGACCTAGGACTAAAACCTAGGACTATAAACTTCATTAAAGAAAAGCTTGGAAGAACTCTAATAGTCCTAATCCACAGCATAAACAGTCTTCCAAGTATCCTGAAAAATCTACAACCAGAAATAGATGAATGGAGCCTTCTAAGAATCAAATCCCTATGTACATAAAAAAAACACTTCTCCAACAGGGTAAAAAGGGAAGCCACAGACTGGGAAAAAGTATTTGGTAATGCCATGCCAGATAAGGTACTTATATCTAGAATTTATGAAATACTTGGGCACCACAACAAGATAAAGGTACACAATCCATTTGAAAATTGGGCACAGAAAATGAACAGACACTTTACCAAAGAAGACATTAAAATGGCCAACAAGCACATGAAGAAATGTTCAAAATCTCTAGCTCTGAGAGAGATGCAAATCAAGACAACCATGAGATATCATCTCACTCCAGTAAGACTAGCAAAATTTAACAGAACAGCAAGCAA
>NW_006399755.1:34997877-34999648 GCF_000299155.1 Elephantulus edwardii | reverse complement strand
AGAATAAAATTTACAAAAAGAAAATATTTCTATATATTTCACTTATTTTTCTCATCTTGAGAATCCAACCTAAGACAACAGTAATTGGAAGAAGAAAGGCCCATCTGTACTGACAAAAGCTGGTGTTCACAATGGTGCTAAATCCAATTTACAAAGAACTGTATCTGTCCCACAGAATGATTAGACTATAGCTAGCCATTAGATTTTTTTTCATATTAAAAAAGGTTTGGGTAGAAGGAGGATGGGGAAGGACCGCACAGATCCATGGTCCCTTCTCTAGCTCACTCCCTTGCACACTCGTCCACCCCCTCCCTCCCTTCCCTGCCCAGGCCCTGGCCCCAAGCCCATTTGCTGTTTGGTCTGCTGCTAGGGAGAATGTCTGGCTCCAGGATCCCCAGCACCCTGCCCCTCTTGCTGTTGCTGGTCTCTGTCTCCCTCCTCCCAGGGCCTGAAGCTGCTCAGACTGAACCAAGGATTTTCACCAGTGAATGGGTCATTATTCTAGAAAACATCGTCCTCCCTATTGTCCTGCAGTGTAACCTCACCTCCAGCTCTCACTTACATACAGCTACTGGACAAAGAATGGGGTAGAGCTGCCAGTCACGCTTAAGAATGCCAGCAACATGGAATACAGGATCACTAAGCTGAGAGCTGAGGAATGAGGGGTATTCAGGTGAATACCACTGCGTCTATTACTTTGGAAGTGGTACAAAAGCGAAAGCCACCATTGAAGTCAAAGCTGCTCCTGACATCACTGGCCATAAACGGAGCGAGAAGCAGAATGAAAGGCAGGATGCCAGGATGTACTGCAAGGCCGTTGGTTACCCCCACCCACCCAGAGTGGGTATGGCAGAAGAAGGAGAATGGTCGGTTCTCGGAGATTAATAATACTACTGGCCGCTTCTTTGTAATCAAAAAGGAAAAGTAAGCTGAATTCAATGAACATTGTGAACCTCCAGATTACAGAAGACCCTGGCGAGTATCAGAGTAATGCCACCAACTCCATGGGCTCTGTGACCCGTCGTCACCATCCTCAGGGTAAGGAGTCACCTGGCCCCGCTCTGGTCTTTCCTAGGAATTCTGGCTGAAATGATCATCATCGTGGTGACCATTGTGGTGTAAGAGAAGAGGAAAAGCCCAGATGAGGTTCCTGGGCCAATGAAAACCAACTCCACCAACAGCCACAAAGATAAAAACTTGCACCAGAGAAACACAAATTAAGTACTGCTTCTAATATCTTTAGGTTCCTGAAACTGGTGGCAACATGACCTGCTCAATTTTCTGCTCGGACCTCTCTGGTTCTAGAACTCCCATTTTCTCCCCTTTCAAGTGTGCAGCACCACGACTGTCCAAGCCTTTCCGTTAAGGATGACTCCCCAGACACATTTTAAACAATGCTTCAGTGTAGAAGGTGTAAACTATTTTGGGCTTGATGTGCTGTGAATGTTGCGCCCCGCCCTTGCTGAAATATTTAAATAGAAGTGAAAAGGTTCCCTGAGGAGCAGATTATGCATGTGCCATTTTTTACTGACTGCCACTGTTAAATTGGAAAGCTCTAAAATGCACTGCTGCCATCTAGTGATACATATTTGTAAAGTAGAGCAAAACCTACAGATATATACACTACATACACACACACACACACACACACACACACACACACACACACTTATTTCTACTTTGAGGGGTGTTGTTGTTGTTGTTATGTGCCGTCGAGTCGTTTGCGACTCATAGCGACCCCATGTACAACAGCCCTAAACCCTGCTCTATC
>NW_006399755.1:34986325-34996612 GCF_000299155.1 Elephantulus edwardii | reverse complement strand
TCCATCCTGATGGTACTGATTGGTCCAGTGGTGAGAATTTTTGTCTTCTTGACATTGAGCCTCAGTCCATATTGAAGGCTGCAGTCCTTGACCCTCTGCAATAAGTGCATGAGGTCCTCCTCAGTTTCAGCAAGCAGGGTTGTGTCATGTGCATAACGCAGATTGTTGATAGATCGTCCACCAATCGTAACGCCACACTTCTCCTCATAGGGATATTGTCGCTGATGTTAGATGGATCTTGGCTGAAAGCAGAGAATACCAGAAGAATGTCTATCTGTGTTTCATTGATTATGCAAAGCCATTTGACTACGTGGATCATAACAAACTGTAGCTGACTCTGAGAAGAATGGGAATCCCAAAACATTTAATCGTGCTAATGCAAAACCTATACTTGGACCAAGAGGCAGTAGTCAGAACAGAGCAGGGCAACACTGCATGGTTCAAAATTGGGAAGGGTGTATGCCAGGGATGCATCCTGTCTCCATACCTTTTCAATCTGTATGCAGAGCAGATTATCCGAGAGGCTGGGCTCTATGAGGAGAAGCGTGGGAGAAATAAAAAAAAGCTTGTTTCATTTTTTCATTTTTAAGCTGCTGATATTTACTCCTTTATTGTATGTTGTCAGATGAGGAAATTGTGTAGTTCCAATACATAAAGATGAGTAACATAAACTGAAATTATAATTTTGTTTATATAATAAAAGATTTATTTCTTAGAATAAATGGACAAAAAGAACAAACACGGGAAAGTCATAGAGATACCTACTGATGAAATTATTAATAAAATACTTTATAATGAAGAAGACATTGTTGTGGTTGTTATGTGCCGTCGAGTCACTTGTGACTCATAGCGACCCTATGTACAACAGCCCTAAACCCTGCTCTATCCTGTGCCAACTGCACTGCCTCTGACACTCCCATCCCAATGACCCCAGTCACTGAATCAATCCACCTCATAGAGTGTCTTCCCCTCCTGTGCTGTCTCTCCACCCTCCCAAGCATGATGTCCCTCTCCAAGGAGCTGTCCCTCCTTACAACATGTCCAAAGTACGTCAGACGAAGCCCCAGAATCCTTGCCTCCAAGGAGCAGCCTGGTTTAACCCTCTTCAGGATTAATCTGTTTGTTTCCTTGGCAGTCCACGGTACATTCAATACTCTTCTCCATTAAGAAGGCAAATAAAAGAGGAATGGAAGTATAAGAGAACCAAGACAAAGTATTTTACGTTGTTGTTATGTACCATTGAGTTGTCCTGAGCCAGTCTCACTAATTCTGACACCAACCCTCATTGCCCCAGTTACTGTATCAATCCATCTCATCCAGGGTCTTCCTCTCCCTCTCTGTCCCAAGCATCATGTCCTTCTCCAAGGACTGGTCTCTCCTGGCCATGTGCCCAAAGTATATGAGATGCAGCTTCAAAATCCTACCTTCCTAGGAAAAACTTGCTTTCACCATCTCCAAGACAGACCAATTTGATTTGTTGGCAGTCCATGGTATGTGCAAGACTCTTCTCCACAACTTGAAGGCATTTATTCTTTGTCATCTTTAGTCATTGCCCATCTCTCTGATGCATAGCAAGTAACTGTGAAGAGCATTGCCTGGATTATGTGCACCTTAGTCTCTAGACTGACATCATTGCTTTTCAGTACTCTGGAGAAGTCACTAACAGCAGATTTTTCCCAATGCAATTTGTCTTTTGATTTCCTAACTACTGGTGCCAAGAGTGTTGACTGTAGAGCCAAGCAAGCGGTAATTGTTAACAACCTCAATCTCTTCTTCATCCATTATGGTGCTGTCAATTGGCCCAGTGTGAGAATCTTTTTCTTCTTGATGTTAAGCTTCAGTCTATGTTGAAGACTACAGTTCTTGTTCCGCAGCAAGCGATTCAGGTCCTCCTCACTTTCAGCACACAAGGTTTTGTCATCTGCATAATGTAGGTTGTTGAGTCTTCCTCCAATCCTGATGCCACATCCTTCCTCATAAAGTCCTTCTTCCTCAATGATCTCTACTGCATACAGATTGAAAAGGTATGTAAACAGGAAGCATCCCTGATAGGGCTCAACCGATGACTTTCATAAGAAGCTGGTACGATTGCTTTTTAAGTAATTATTTTTTTCTGTTAAATTATGTAAATTCTAAATACTTTTGCACTGATGTGTTAAACCTCATTCTTGTACATTCAATTAAAGCAAACTTGTATAATTACCCTTTGTTTTCAATGACCTTGGAATGTTACAGCATGGTGCAACTAGTTACACTTTTTTGGTTTGACACTATTTTTTTTCTATATTGATTTGACGGTTGAGTGTAGATTTTATAACCTAATACGGTTCTCAAGAAGTTTGTAAGTTTAGATGTGTGTACTTGTGTTTTGTGTAATTGTTGAAGTGCCATAATGTCTAAAAAAAGGTGAATTTACCTGTTTTTAAAAATAAAACATTGATTAAAAAGTGTTTTCTATTGCAAAATTATTGTGAAGATAGTACAGAGAATTTGTTTATATTCACACTCACTATGAGACTTTTGTCATAATTAATGAACTACAGTTGATATTTTTTTATTAACTAAAGCACTCTGTTTAGAGCTATGTGAAGGTATTCAACTGTGCATCATAATAAATTACGTATAAGATTGAGAAGAATGTGAATTCTAGAGCTCTTACTTGTGTCTATATAAAACCTGTTCATAAACAAATCTAGCAGTTATTCAAACAGAACAAGAGAATACTGTATTGTTTAAAATCAGAAAAGGTGGGTGTTGGGGTTGGATCCTTTCACCACAGCTATTCAATTTGTATACTGAGCTAACAAGTTGAAAAAAATGGACTATATGAAGGAAAATATGCCATCAGGGTTGGAGGAAGACTCATCAGCAAGCTGTCATATGCAGATGATGCAATCTTGCTCGCAGAAAACAAAGATAAATGAGGAACACTGCATTGAAATAGATGAAGGAAAGAATTGTTTAAAAGGAATATATGATTAGGCATTATTAGTATGACAACAATAATGTTAAAGTAAACTTTACTTTTTTTCCATAATAAAGTGAACTGGCAAGTCCGATCTGCCAACCCCCACTTGGGGCAAAAAGACCACCACAAATGCCCGGAGAGCTCTCCATACCTGCCACTCCTCAAAAAGCCAGAGGCTGCATTCAGCTGACACTAGTCTCCCAAGACACTAGGTGTGGCCCGACATTTCAGTATTTTACCATCCTGGCACTCAAAATGCTCACCAACTCTGTGCTAGAGACCCCCAGTTCATCTGGCAAGTCCTCTCTGCCAGCCCCAGCTTGGGGCACAGAGAAAGCCACAAGGGCCCAGAGCCCTCCATACCTGTCTCTTTTAAGGAATCCAGAGGCTGTGTGCAGCAGACACTAAGTCTCCCAAGACTGGCCCAGAGTTTGCCAGCATTTAGGCGTGCCAGAATGGTAAAATACTAAAATGTCATATAGCCTTGCTGTGTCCACTTGCTGTACAGTGGTAACTTGTGGCTGCTGTGAAGCTGAATACTGTGAGAAAGATGGGTCAAATGCATTAATGGTTACCCATGGCGGACAGAGTTTGGTGGTGGTTGTTATGTGCCGTTGAGTTGCTTAGGACTCATAGCAACCCTATGTACAACAGCCCTAAACCCTGCTCTATCCTGTGCCAATCACACTGCCTCTGACACACCCATCCCAATTACCCCAGTCACTGAATCAATCCACCTCATAGAGGGTCTTCCCCTCTTGCGCTGTCCCTCCACCCTCCCAAGCATGATGTCTCTCTCCAAGGAGCTGTCCCTCCTTACAACATGTCCAAAGTATGTCAGACGAAGTTCCAGAATCCTTGCCTCCAAGGAGCGGCCTGGTTTAACCCTCTCCAGGATGAATCTGTTTGTTTTCTTGGCAGTCCATGGTACATACAATACTCTTCTCCAACACCACAGCTCAAAGGCGTCAATTCTCCTTCTATCCTCCCTAGTCACTGTCCAACTCTCTGATGCATAACAAGTGATTGCAAAGACCATGGCCTATATCAGACACACCTTAGTCTCCAGAGACACACCATTGCCCTTGAGTACTTTAGAGAGGTTCTTAACAGCAGACTTTCCCATCGCAATATGTTTTTTGATTTCCTAGCTACTGGTACCAAGAGTGTTGACCATGGAGCCAAGCAGACTAAAGTTAACAACCTCAATCTCTTCACCATCCATCCTAATACTGCCAATTGGTCCAGTGGTGAGAATCTTTGTCTTCTTGACATTGAGCCTCAATCCATACTGAAGGCTGCAGTACTTGACCCTCTGCAGCAAGCATTTCACGTCCTCCTCAGTTTCAGCAAGCAGGGTTGTGTCATCTGCATAACGAAGATTGTTAATAGATCTTCCACCAATTCTGACACCTCCAGAAACCTTATGAACCTGGAGAGAGGATGAAAGTCGCACAAGTGTTGAGAACTTTCCTTCATTGGGTCACTTTGAGTCTCCTATGACTCAATGGCACTTAACAATAACAACAACAAAGTGAACTGGGGGAGAGGTTAGGGGGAAGCAAGGAAATGCAACAATGATTTTTTTTTTTTGGTTTGTTTTTTAAAGTTAACTGGATTGAGGAGTTAGGGAGGAAAATGTACAACCATGAATGAATGAAAATCCAACTTCTCTGTAAAATTTTGTTAAAATGGCAGTTACAAAAAATAACAAAAAAAAAGAAAAGAAAATGAGAATTTGAGGCACTTAAGCCTCAGATACTTCTACCTTCAGTAGGGATTATATTACAATATAAAGAAAACAAAGATCTTCAAAACTACCGACAGTCTGATAAAATAGACTGAAATAAGACAGACTGAGAAAAGTTTGAGGTTGTCAAGAATTTAATTTTAATTGGATTCGCAATCAACACCATTGGAAGCAATGATCAAGAAAATAAAATGACATATTCCATTGACAAAGCTGCTTTCAAAGACATTTTAAAGTACTGAAGAACAAGGACACCAGTTTAAAGATTAAGGTGAGTCAGATCTAAATGACAATATATTTTCTTGTTTCATATGCACTCAAAAGTTGGACTTCATAAATATGGAAGACTAAAGAAGAATTGATGTCTTTGAAGTGTGATGTTGGCAAAGAGATACCATGGATTTCCAAAATAGCAGCAAGAATGCCCCTTAGAAGCAGGAATTATGAAGCTTCATCTTCTTTTTGAGAATTGGAGAATTTTTTCAGGAGGGGACAAGCCCTTGAAAGGGGACATTATGTTTAGAAAGGTGGAGAATGGGTGAAGGAAAGGAAGGCTCTTAACAAAACTACGATGCAGAGACGGCAATAATGGGTTTAAAAACAGGGGAGATTATGAGGATGGTGCAGGAATGGGCAGGGTTTCAGTTTGCTGTGTGGATAGTGAAGCTTCATCTCTCATACTTCGGACCTGTTGCTAGGAGAGGCTATTCCTTGCAAAGAGATCTCGTGCTTGGAAAGGCAGAACATCAGCTAAAGAGAGGAAGGACCCCCTCCCCCCCATGAGGTGAATTGATATGGTGACTGGAGCAATAGGCTCAAGTGTATCAAAGAATGGCACAAGAAATGGTTCAGATCTGTTATTCGTAGGGTTGTTAAGGGTCTCTATGCTCTATGACTCAGAGAAATACTATAAACAATGAATCTGAATTCTGACTCAGCATGTCTAACACATAGTTACTGTGTCAGTCCATCTGGCTGAGGACCTTCTTCTTTGTGGATCCTCCACCTTTCCAGGCATGGTGTTCTTTCCAAGGACTGACTCCTCCAAAGAACATGCCAAAGTAAGACAAAGTTTCACTATCTTGGCCTCCAGGGAGCATCCTGGTTGCACTTTTTCCAAGACATGTTTGTCATTTTGGCAGACCTTGGGATAGTCAGTACTCTCCTCCAACAGCACCACTCAAAGACATCAATTCTTTTATCATCCTTATTCACTGTCCAACTTTCAGAGGTATAGCAAGTAACTGAAAAGATTATGGTTTAGATCAGTTGCACCTTAGTCTCCAAATAGTCATCATCGCTCTTCAGCACTTTGAAAAGGTCCCTGACAGCAGACTTTCTTTCCCCACTAAAATAGGTTTTTAAATTTCCTAGCTGCCAGTACCAATGGTATTTACTGTGGGTCCAAGCAAGAGAAAATATTTGACAATTTCTATCTCTTCTCCATCTATCATGCTGCTGCCTATTGGCTTGGTAGTGAGGATTTTTGTTTTCTTCTTGAGATGCAACACATATTGAAGACTGTAGTCTTTGACCCTCTGTATCCAAGCATTACAAGTCTTCCTAGCTTTCAGCATACAAGTTTATTTGCATTATGCAGGTTTTTGACAAGTTGTCACAGTCTCTTCATATAATCTAACTTCTTGAAAGATTTGTTCAGAGTCAACTTAATAGCACCGAACAATAACAAAATCCACAGTTAATGAATATTCACTCAGCTTTCCTTTAACGTCCTTTTTTCCTTTCCTGGATCCCATCTTGTAAACTATATTATATATAAATGTCTCTTTAGGCTCCTCTGGGCTGTGATGGCTTCTTTGAATGTCTTCGTTTTTAATGATCTTGACATTTTAGAAGATTACTAGTCAGATATTTTGTAAAATGCTTTTCATTGTGGAATGAGATTTGTCTAATTTTTTTTTCCTCATAATTAGACTGGGAAAATGTGTTTTCTGGAGAAAGGCCACAGGGTAAAGTGCCATTTTTAACACATTTCATCAAGGGTGCACACTAACAATATGACTTATCATCAGTGATATTCAGCTTGATCACACGCCCTGAAGTAGTGTTTGCCAACTCCCCCTCATTATCTCAAAGCCCTTGCCTAAAAATTCTCACAGATGCCTTTGCAGTGGAAATCTAGCTACTGATCCTGAGTTCCCTCACTTCTCTTCCTATCTATTAACATTTCCCTGTAACTTCATTTCTTCTCCTTATCTCACATCACAGAGAAAGAGTCCAAACAACATTCTATCAAAGGCAAATATCCCTGGTACCTTTGCCCCACCACTTTCAGTCTTCTTTCTATAACCTGGCCTCATGAATCAGACTTTCCTACATATTTTTCATATATCTTGCCAACATCTCTGCTTTTACTTTAATTACTATTAATAAGGAAATATTCTCAAGGCTCTCCTTTCTAAAAGTACTTTATCTTGCTGTCTGCTTTAACCACCACCCTTAATCTTTTCTGTGGCAATGCAATCACTATTCATTCCAACATCAGTCTCAGATTAGTCATCAAAACATAGAGGTAAAAAATGCCCCCAATGTTCAATGTATCAAATCACCCCATCATTTTAGCAGTATACAACTTCTCAAATTCCTCCCTATCCCAAACCTTTCATCCATGTTTCCTTGGGCTCTGCAATCTGGAGGGTTCCAAGAACCTCGCACAGTTGTTTATGATGTAGCTGTCCCAGGCAAGTGAAGGAAAAAGGTGAGAACGTTCTCTATGCAAACTTCTTTTATCAGAGGGTGGAGCCATAGACCACGCTCCCAGGAGAACTAAAGGTGGTGAGGTGATCTCAGTCATGCCCCTGAGGACAGCAGGTCAAATTGAGGCAGCTGATCAGTTTAAAAACAATTCTCTAAAGAAGCCAACGTTTTTAACAAGATTTACTATATCACAGGGAGAAACTTCTTTAAAAAATTACGAAAATTAATAGTATTTAGTTGGGGGTTTTTTTTGCATAGTCACAAACATATCCACTTAATGCAAGACTAGGGAGTTCTGGTAGCCTCCTTGTTAAGGAGTTGTGCTGCCAACCCAAAAGAAGGTGGTTCTATTCCATCAGCTGCTCTTGAGAAGAAAGATGGGCAATCTCCTTTCATGAAATTCATAGCCTCTGAAAATCCACTGGTGGTTCAGCTATGAGTTGGTGGTTCCAACTTAAAAGTTATGAGTCATTATAATGTAGGATTATTCTTGTTGTTATGTGCTATTGAGTCATTTCTGACTCATAGCGATCCTGTGTACAACAGCTCTGAACCCTGCTCTATCCTGAACCAATCATTTTGTTTCTGACACACCTACTCCCATTACCCCAGATACTGAGTCAAACAATCTCATTGAGGATCTTACTATCTTGCACTAGTTCCTCCAAACTCCCAAGCATGATGTCCCTCTCCAAGGACTGGTCCTTCCTTGCAACATGCCCAAAGTATGTCAGATGGAGTTTCAGAAGGAACACCCTGGTTTCACCCTCTCCAGAATGTAATTGTTCTTTTGGGATTGATTTAACTAACAATTTTCTCTAGATTCATCCACACAGAAACACCTTAGTCTTTAAAGTTATATTCTTGCTCTTTATCACTTTAAAGCGATCCTCAGCAGCTTATTTGACCAGTGCAATATGCCATTTGATTTCTTGACTGTTGTTTCTGTGGATGTTGGCTGTGGATCCAAATAAAATTAAATCCTTAACAGTTGTAGTGTCAAGGATTTATTATGATGTTTATTAGGCCAGCTCTGAGAATTTTTATTTTCTTTAAGTAGAGGTATAATCCATACTGAAGGATGTATGTAGTCTTTGATCTTTTTCAGTAAGTTCTTCAAATCCTCCTGTTTTCTACAAGCATGATTGTGTCATCTGTATATTATACGTTGTTGATGAGTTTGCTTCCAACCTTCCATTCTTCCTCATATAGTCCAGTTTCTCAGTTTATTTGCTAACCATATATATTGAATAGATATGGTAAAAGGATACAATTCTGATACATACCTTTCCTGATTTTAAACCATCCTCTAATGGTGAGGCACTCCCTGTACTATAGCAATAGCCCTACTAAAGAGGAAAACATCTTCTGTTCATTGACTCTTTCACCATATGATAGATATTAAGAACTCTTTTATTACCACATGGTAGAGACTGAGAACTTTGATTCTTAATCATATCTCAGTGTAAAATGGTGGAATATTTTCTTTGATACTGTGATTATTTTTGTCTTCTTTTAATACTTTCTGAGTCAGTCAATATTATTTTCTGTAGAATCCTTCAGTATTGGATTTAGAAGAGGCCTTGGCACTCGGATATCATTGCTAATGACTCTTGAATGAAAAAGAAAAAGAATACTAGACGAATGTATATTTGTGTTTTATTGACTATGTAAAGGCATTTGGCTGTGTGGATTGTAACAAATTATGACTCACATTGAGAAGCATGGGAACCCCAGAACACTTAATTATGTTCATACAAAACCTACACCTAGACCAAGAAACTATTGTTTAAATGGAGCAAGGGAACGCTTCATAGTTTAAAATCAGAAAATGTGTTCCAGGTTTGTATCCTTTTCCTTTACCTATTCAATCTGTATAATGAGCAGATCATTTAAAAAGCTGGACCTTATGAAGGAGAATGTGGCATCAGGTTCAGAGGAAGACTTATAAACAACCTGTGTTATGTAGATGACACAATCTTGCTTGTTAAAAGTGAGGAGGGCTTGAGATGCTTGCTGTCAAAGATTAAAGACTACAACCTTCAATATGGAGTCTATCAGGAAGATAAAAATCCTTGCTTTTGGGAAGTGGCAGCGCGAGGGCTGCTGCACAGCTTGAAGAGCCATGGCGATCTGGACTTAGCGTGTGCCCCAAGCTCTCCGCTTCCCCCCACCGGCCAGACTGAGGCAGCTAGAACTCTACCTGTGGCCCCAGCAACAACACTTAGAACAGTCCAATAGGAGAGACATGGCCAGGTGTGTTATGAGCAGTTTAAGTGTAAGAAAAATATATTATATTTGCTGTATCACATATTATGAGATATCTTAAGTTGCCATAATTTACTATCAAACACATTATGAAATATATTTGCAGTGGAAAAATATTATAATGAATTTGATGCTTAAATATAGAAATAAGATTATTTGTGAAAAAATATACTAGCAGTTTAACATGACAAAATATGCCTCTTTGAGGCTTGGAGCCCCACTGACCACAACAGGTGTGGACCCTTGATAAGTAGATATGACTGATTACTTCCATGTTGCCAAGGAAACACAACTAGTATTGAACATGATTGGTCAAACCCATATTGGTATTCAACATGTCCCACCATGCCCCATTTGTCTCACCATAATATAAAGCGGGGAAGCCTGAGTAGATAAAACTCTGGCTATGCCCAGCAACTTTCTTTCTGTACTTCACAATGAGCTGAACATTGAAGACCCAAAGGCTCTTTTTAGAGCCAAGAACTCTGGCTTACACTGATGGATATGAACTACCGAGACAGTGGAAGATTCTACCCACACCTATGGACCCTGGCTACATCAAATTGCTGAACTAGTGGAGAAC
>NW_006399755.1:34978195-34982825 GCF_000299155.1 Elephantulus edwardii | reverse complement strand
GAAGACCCTCTGTGAGGTGGATTGATTCAGTGACTGGGGTAATCGGGATGGATGTGTCAGAGGCAATGAGATTGGCACAGGATAGAGCAGGGTTTAGGGCTGTTGTACATAGGGTCGCTATGAGTCGCCAGCGACTCGATGGCACATAACAGCAACAACAACAACATTGTACTTGGGTTTTGTATTATATCTATAAGTAATTAATTAAGGCTCAAGGATCATGACACCTATATCAACAACCTCATGGTGGAAGGGACCTGTCAGGATGCGGCCATCGTGGGCTATAAGGACTTACCCTCCATCTGGCCCGCAGACCCAGGAAAACCTTAGTTAGCATCACGCCAGCTGAGGTTGGAGTTCTTGTTGGCAAAGACCGGTTTTGTGAATGGGCTGACACGTGGGGGCCAGAAATGTTCTGTGATCACTGCTAGTGGATGGGGAATATACCATGAATCTTCACACCAAGAGTACTGGTGGAGCACCTACCTTCAACATTACTATCACCATGACTGCCAACAAGCTAGTCCTGCTGATGGGCAAAGAAGGTGTCCACAGTGAATTGATCAACAAGAAATGTTATGAAATAGCCTCTCACCAGCTGTGTGCCCAGTACTGACCTCGTCTGCCCCTTTTCCCACGACTCCCCACCGCTTTTGCACCTCTCTGTCCTTCCCATACACATACACCATTTTTATTTTTCGGGGGCCATTACCTACCCCACATCCTTTATTGCTGCCAAAACTATATGAGGTAGGGGGCAGGGCTGGATGGACAGATACCTCCTCCTACCTGTAGCCCTCCTGTGTGGGGTTCAAAACTTTTTGTTTTTTGTGAATAAAAAAATTCTACTAAATTATATATATATAATCCTCACTTTTGGACCGATAAAGAACATAATGATAGATGGATAAATGATTAAAATCTCCAATAATTTCATCTTACTTGGATCTACAATCAACACTACTGTACCAAGAGACACGTTGCATTGGATGTCTTTCCAAATTACTGAAATCATGTCAGTTTGAAGACTGAGATGTACCTGTTTCAGGCCATGACCTTGTCAATGCATCTGAAGGCTGGACAATGAATAAACATGCCAGAAGAAGAATTGATATCTTTGAATTCCAATGTTAGAGAAGAGTAATGAATATCTCATGAACTACCAAAAGTATTAACAGATGTTTTGGAAAGGGTGCAGCCAGAATGCTCCTTGGGGGTGAGAATGGTGGGCATGTTCTAAATGCTTGATGTATAAAGTCGGCAAATCTTAATTGAGTTCTAACATTCTTATATGTTACTGTTATTATTAGGTGACATTGAGCCAAGTACAACTTATAATGACCCTATGAACACCTGTACCATCCTCACAATCTATGGCACATTTGGGCCCGTTGTCACAGACACCATGTCAACCCACCTGGTTGATTGATGGTCTTCCTCTTCTTTGCAGTCTCCTCTGCCTTCCCAACCATGATGTCCCTCTTCAAGGAATAACCTCCCCTAGCAACAACATGTCTAAAGTATGTGAGATTTAGCCCCATCATCCTTGCCTCTAAGAATGATATAACATTCTTATGTAGATGCTGCTAAGAATTTTGCAACACATCCTCTCCTTTCCAGACTTTAGAATCTTTCAACATTGTAACTCCAGGCTTGAATTTTTCCCCCCCCACTATTTTCCCAGCTTGATAATTGCCAAAGATACTCTTCCCTTTTGATTTACTAACTCCAACTCTGTACACACTTACTTTGCTTTGTCTTTTCAAGCTGCCCTATGAGATTTTCTGTTCACTTTTTAATCTTCATTATTTCTTCACTTTGTTTTAACTTTTCCACATTCTAGTGCAATTGTTAAAGTCCATTTTGGGTTTTTCCTTCTCTACTATTTTGCTTACTTCCTGAATGATATCCTGATTTCATTCTATAACTCATCTGGTCTTCAGTTACTAATGTTCAGTGCATCACATCTATTCTTGAAGTGTTCATTGTTTGGTTTTTGTTTATTAATTTAGATGAGATAGACTCAAGCTCATATTTTGATTCTCAGGGACTAGTTTTAATTTTCTTCAATTTCAATTTGAACTTGCACATTAAGTAACTGATAAGACTGACAATCAAACCCTACACTTGTTTCAACTGCTGATATTGAGCTTCTTTATTAACTCTTTCCATAGATGTAATCAATTCAATTCCTATGTAGTCCATTAGGTGTATAGTTGTAATTTATGGTTTGAAATAAAAATTTTTATTTTACATTGGTTTTCTTAGAAAGTTTGTATAAATTATGTTTCACACTGTTCTTCATTCATTAACATTGTATTTTATAAAGTGATTGTCATTCATTGTTGTTGTCGTTGTTAAGTGCCATCGAGTCACAGGTAACTCAGAGTGACCCTATGAATGAAAGTCGTCAACACTTGTGTGACTTTCATCCTTTCTTTAGGTTCACAGGGTTTCCGGAGGCAAGCTATTATGGAAGTGGATGCCACTCTGCTTCCAAGTTTGTTTTAATCAGGGAGCTCCACCAAACACTGTCAGCCGTGGGTAACCATTAATGCATTTGACACATCAGAATCAAAGTGTTCAGCTTCACAGCACCCACAAGTTACCACTGTATGGCAAGTGGATACATTAGGGCTAAATGACCTAGAAGAATGTTTGAACAAAAACAATAAAAAATAGGCCTGAGGGCCGCGGATTAGAAGTCACCCATCTTTGGCTTGGTAGCATCACTTTCTGTCCACTAGGCCAACTGATCACTCTCTGTGTTGTTGTTATTTTTGTTAAGTGCTGTCGAGTCACAGGTGACTCATAGCGACCCTATGAACAAAAGTTCTCATCACTAGTGTGACTTTTGTCCTTTCTCCAGGTTCATAGGGTTTCCAGAGGTAAGCTATTACAGAAGTGGATGCCACTCTTGCTTCCAAACTTGCTTTAATCAAGAAACTCCACCCCACAGGGTCTGCCATGGGTAACCATTAACACATTTGACACATCAGCGTCAGTGTTCAGCTTCACAGAAACCACAGAACCATTGGGTAATACCCCCATCACCTTGTCTTTTCAGGTTCTCACTAAATCTTCCCCGTTTCCTTTATCTCTTCCCTTCACACAGCAAGCTGCAATCCTGTGATTTTTCCCTACTCATTCTCACCCCTCTGCTCCCACCACTTCACATCTTGGATCCCTATATATATTTTACTATTTCTATTTTTTATGATAATAATCTTATGCAGAATTTGTCCTTATGAGACTGAGTTTACTCAGAATAGTGTTCTGCAGTCTTTCCCAAGTTATGTAGTATTTTTTTTAATCATTGCTCCTGAGTGCTGCATGATATTCCATTGTGTGAATGTACCACAACTTCTCATCCTATTTAATTGTGGTTGACCATTTGGGCTGTTTTCATGTTCTTGTGATGGTGAATAATGCTGCTCTGAACAATGATGTACAAATCTCCATTTGTGTCTCAGTTCTAATTTCCTTGGGGTATATTCCTAGTAGTGGAATAGCTTGGTCAAAAGGAGTTTTTATGTTCAGCTTTTTGAAGAAATGCCAAACTACCTTCCAGAGTGGTTGTATTATTTTACAATCTATTTTTTTAAAGGGTTGGTTTTATTTTTTAAAGGCATTTGCAATGAACAATTCATTAATTGTACAACATCCTATTATTTTATCTCTAGCCTCAGATGCTAAAAGTATTTAACTGTGTGGACCATCTAATTGTGTTCATGCAAAACCTATACTTAGACCAAGAAGAAGGTATTTTCTGAAAAGAATAAAGGAACACCGAATGATTTTTAAATCAAGGAAGGTGTCTGTCAAGGCTGTATTCAATCTGTATACTGAAAAAAAATCATTCAAAAAGCTAGAATTCTTGAAGAACACAACAACTTGCATTTTGCAGATGACACAACAACCTTGCTTGCAGAAAGTAAAGTATACTTGAGACTCTCTTCCAAAGATTAAAAGCACAGCATTTGAATTACTACCGATTACATGCAAACATCAATAAAATAAAAAAAATTCTCATCTCGACTGATAAGCAATATCATGACAGTGTAGAAAAAGTTGAACATGCTAATGATTTCACTTTACTTGGGTCCATAAACAGCACCCATGATTGTGGTGGTCAGGAAACTAAAAGACTTGTATTGGGAAAATCTGCTGTCAAAGACTTCTCCAAAGTACTAAACAGAAAGGATATCATTGTTCACAGACTTAATGTGCCTGATCTAGCCTTGGTATTTTTCCATTGCTTCTTATTCCTCTGAAAGCCAGTCGATGAATCTGGATTATTGACGAAGAATAAAAGCCTTTGAGTTGTAATGTTGGAGAAGAGTACAGAATATTCCACAGACTACCAAAGAATAAATACCATTGTTTTTGGAGGAAGTACAACCAAGTTGCTTCTTGAAGGCAAAGATGGTGAAACCTTGTCTCACATACTTTGGACATATTGTCAGGAGGCACCATTCTTTGGAAAATGTTATACTGTGAAAGGTGGAAGATCAGAGAAAGAGAGGAAGAGCTCAAACAAGATGGATTGACACAGTGACTGCAACAATGAATTCAAACATATTGGAGATCGTGCGGGTGGCACAAAAAAGGGCAAGGTTCAGATCTGTCC
>NW_006399755.1:34977301-34977779 GCF_000299155.1 Elephantulus edwardii | reverse complement strand
AGTTTTTCTTTTGCTTTTCAAAGAAAGGAGCCAATGGGGGGTGGGGGTGGCGGGGAGAAAAGTGCAACAATGAATAAATGGAATTTCAAAATCTCTGTAGATGTTCATTGAAATTAATAAAAAAAAATTTTAAAAATGCTGTTGTTTCCCCATTTAACTGATTTCATCTCCTCAAAAATCAGTTGAGCATACATAGATGAGCTGATTTATGGGTTCTCAATTCTATTCCATTGATCTATATGTCTGTCGCTATACCAGTACCACACTGTCTTGACCACTACAGCTGTCTTCCAAAAGTAATGAAAAGCCTACAGCTAGGAAAGAACAAAATATAAGAATGGAGCCTTCTAAGAATCAAATTCCTAAGTACATTAAAAACTTCTCCAACAGGGCAAAAGGAAAGCAATAGGCTGGGGAAAATGTACTTGGTAATGACATATCTGATAAAGGACTCACATCTAAAATTTATAGAATACTC
>NW_006399755.1:34967700-34970555 GCF_000299155.1 Elephantulus edwardii | reverse complement strand
TAATCCATTCAGTCAAATGGCATTGTGTAGTCAACAAAACACTAATAGGTGTTCTTCTAGTATTCTGCTTTCAGCCAGGATCTGCCTGACATTGGCAAAGATGTCCCCAGTGCCATGGCCTCTTCTAAATCCAGCTTGTATTTCTGTCAGTTCTCTGTCAATGTACAGTTGCAATAATTTTGGATAATCTTCAGTAGGATTTTACCTGCATGTGATATTAGTGATATTGTTCTATAATTTCCACACTGTGTTGGATCACTTTTTTCAAGAATGGGAACAAATATAGATCTCTTCCAGTTAGTTGGCCAGAGTGAATAGGTATGAAAAAGGATACAATTCTGATGCACACCTTTCCTGGTTTTAAACTATGTAATATTCTCTTGTTCTATTTGGACAACTGCTTCTTGGTCTATGTAGACGTTTTACATATGCACATTATAAATGTTCTGAGATTCCCATTCTTCTCAATATTATCCATAATTTGTTGTGATCCACAGAGTCATATGGTTTGCATAGTCAATTAAACACAAATAAGCATTTTTCTGATATTCTCTACTTTCAGCCAAGATCCATCTGATGTCAGCAATTGTATTTCTGGTGCCACAACCTTTTCTGAATTCAACTTGAATTTATAGAAGTTCACTGTTGTTGTACTGTTCCAATCATGAAATCTTTAGTAAGATTTTACTTGCAGGTAATATTAATGATACTGTTAAATAATTTACACGCTCTTTTGGATCTCCTTTTAAAAAAATGGGAATAATTATGGATCTCTTCCAATCAGTTGATCAGGTAGAAAGTCTTCTGAATTTCTTGCTGTCAGCTAGTGAGCATGTCCATGACTACATCTCTTTGTTGAAATGTGTCAATAGTAAATGGTAATGTTTTCATTCTTTCTTTTTTAGAGTTGTCTTTATTCCTGTTGAGAAATCCAATTGTTTTTTCTTTTTAAAATTTTTATTAGTTTGCCTACAAAGTTGGTATATATTGTGTTTAACATTATTCTACATTCACACTGTGTTTCATACAATTATTCCCAGCATTACATTTTATAAAATTCAACATTGTAAGAACATGGAAACAGTCACTTGGGAGAGACTGGAAAGCATTATGCTGAGTGAACTGACTCAGTTTCATAAGGATAAATACTGCTTAAGACCATTGTTGTAAAAATAAAAGGATAACTAATAAAACATGTATGGGGACCTAGGGAGGGAAGGGGGGTAGCATAGGAGTTGGAATGGCTAGGGGAGAAACCAATTGATTTGTAAATGTTTATCTTGAACTCTGCCATTTTGTTGAATTGGTCAATTAAATTCAGTAATTTTCTTGTTGAATCTTTTGATTTTTAAAAAAAAATACATATTATCTGCAAATGGATATGATTTCTACTTCCTTTTTTCCTATTGATTTTTTGTTAGTTTATTTTTCTTGCCTTACATGTCTGGTTAGAACTTATACTACAATTTTGAATAAGAGTGGTGGTAAAGGACTTTCTTGTTTATTTGCAAAGGGAAAGGCTTCAGTCTCTTCATGGAGAATAATGTTGGCTGTTAGTTTTGTATCTATGCTTTTAATCACATTTAGATTCTCCTTTCTATTTTATTTTGTTGAGGGTTTTATCAGGAAAAGGTTTTGCATTTTTATCAGATGCCTTTTATCTCCATTCTGCTGAGGTAAATCTTTTCCCCCTAGCTTCTTCCCATTTTTCTATGAATTATCTTAATGTTCCATGTGTCCCTAAAACTCCTAAGGAGAAGTCATTCCAACAGATCTGACACAGCTTCTGTTCAGTCCCTTTAGACCTCCTCATGTTGAACGTGAGCACACATTCTTGAAGGCTTGTGAACTAGCCTTCTGCTGATCAGCAGGAAGTTGTTCATAGGGTACAATCCATGCAGCAATGGGCTCTGCCAGCCTATCCAGAAGTTCCAGGGTAGATCTAAAGGGAAATGAAGCTACCTGTTCTTGGATATCTTGAGTGCCTCCCTGCATTCCCCGTTAACTTGTTCCTATATGAATCATTTCTATTTTATTGCAAAACCATTTGGGGGTACACCTTCTTCATTAGAGTGTTTCTCTGACATAACCAAAAAAAATTAAGTGCATTTCAGGTCTCCATAACATATAGCATTAGTCTTTAATTTTCTTTTTCATTGATGTACTCTGAAATTATTCTCAGTATAGTCAGAGTCAGTTTTTCACTGAAAGTTCAGTAGAATTTACAGATGAAGCCGTTTGAATCATCACCTTTTTGGTTGGGATTTTTTTTTCCTGATTAGTTCAACTTTCATAGGTCTGTTTAAGTTGTCTACTTCTATGTTACTTTAGGTAGGCAGTGAGCTCTTCAAGATGTTTCCGTCTACTCCAAGATTTCAAATTTGTTGTATTATGGTTCTTCAGGGTATTCCGCTATTATCCTTTTCATTTTAATTGGTTCTGTTGTGACATCACCCACTTCATTAATTATCAACGAAATTAGCAGTTTCTCCTTATTTTCCTTTGTTAGTCAGCCAATAACTTGGTTTTATTAATTCTTTCAAAAAAACCAACTTCTAGCCTTGCTGATGATTCTTACAGTTGTTTTTGTGTTTTATTTACTTTTGTTCAAATTTTTATTATTTTGTTTTTTCTGAAGAATGTAATAGTTTCTTTTTTCTCTTTTACTAATTATTGGTGATGCTACATTAAGGTCTTGATTTGGTTCACTTGTGTGCAATTATTGCTACAAAGTGCCATCTCTTGTGTTAGTTTGGTTTATTTGTATGAATTTATTGCTATAACTTCCCATCTGAGCACTGCTTTTGCTGTGAATCAAAGATTTCGTTAGGCTGTTTCCTTATAATTTGTGTAAT
>NW_006399755.1:34964089-34966910 GCF_000299155.1 Elephantulus edwardii | reverse complement strand
CTCCTCTCCCTGAAAAGCAAAAGAAAAACTCCTTCATTGGTACACAATCCCCCACCCCCACCCCGCACATCCCCACTCCCACCCCAAGTATACACCACTCTGCATGCCTATTTTATCTGAAGTTAATATTCTCACTCCTGATCTTATTTTGAAACCCATTTGCTTGATATATTTTCCACTTTTTGATTTTTCATTTCTCTTTCTCATCTATCTTTCGGTGTCTAATATGTGTCTTGGGATAGTGAAGAAAAGGAATACCCTCAACCAGGTGGATTGAAACAGTGACTATAGCAATGGGCCTGAGGGTGTCAGAGATGGAAAGGGATAGCACGGGATAGGATAGAGTTCAGACTTCTTGTTCAGAGGGATCTCTATGAGTCTCCACTCAAGAGCAATTAGTAACAATGACATTGCACTGATGGGATATGTTTTCTTATGTTATTTCTCCAGACCAATGTAGTTTATAGTCAATGTAGTTATTAATAGGCATGGTTACATTGTTCTTATTTTCTGTGCTGTTATCAATGTCTTTATTCTGTCTGCTTTTTTGAGCTAAATTAATTTTATTTATGGAAGTTCGTATTCTTTCTTTCATAAATATTAGTTTAGTAATTATTAAGTATTTATGATTTTCCTTTTAAAATTTTTATAACAAACCTTATTAATTTTCTTTGAGGTTATCTTATAAGTTACCTCAAGCCTAAAACAGTTCATTTTATCTTCAGATCACCTTAACTTTCTCACTATTTTGAAGAACTATAACTGCAGTACCTTTTCCTTCTTTTTGCATTGTGATTTTTTTCCTTACTTATGGACTGATACTTCTGTTTCCCAATGACTAGTCTTGTAAGTTTATTTCAAGATCAAGGACTTCATGCAGCCTTCAATATGAATTGAAGCTCAATATCAAGTAAACAAAGATTCTCGCCACTGGGCCGATTGGCAGCATAATGATAAATGGTGAAGAGATTGAGATTTTTCACAGCTTCAGTTTACTTGGCTCCATGATCATCAAACACTCTTGGCACCAGCAACCAGGGAATTAAAAGACATATTGCATTGTGAAAGGCTGCTGTTAGAGACCTCGCCAAAGTACTGAAGAGCAACGATGTCAGTCTGGAGACTAAGGGGCACCTGGTACAGGCCATGGTCTTTGCAATCACTTGCTATGTGTCAGAGATCTGGACAATGACTAAGGATGATAGAAGGACAATTTATGCCTTTGAGATGTGATGCTGGAGAAGAGTATTGAATATACGATGGACTGCTAAGAGAATGAACAGGTTCATCCTGAAGAGGGTTAAACCAGGCTGCTTCTTGGAGGCAAGGTTTCTGAAGCTTCATCTGATATACTTTGGACATGTTGTAAGGAGGGACCCGTTCTTGGAGAGGGACATCATGCTAGGAAGGGTAGAGGGACAGCGTAGGATAGAAACACCCTTAATGAGATGGATTGATTCAGTGACTGGGATAATGAGGTAAGTGTGTCAGAGATAATAAGATTGGCACAAGACAGAGGAGGGTTTAAGGCTATTGTAGGTTCCTATGAGTTGCAGGCAACTTGACAGCACATAACCACCACCACCAAGTTTATTTCACTGTGTAGATTTCTACATCTTGACCAGAGTCTGAATGCTAATGTCAAGTATGCTAATTTTGGTTTGTTGCCTATCATTGTCAATTCTCTGTCCAAAGAGTTCCCTTTGGTATTTCTTGTAAGTTTAGTCTAAGTTAGTTATTGTCTTGGGATCAGAACTGATTCATAGCTGACCTTTTGGAGAGTATTTAAAAGTAAAATTAAATTAAATTCCTTTAATTTCTGCTTATTTCAAAATATCTTAATTTCACTGTTATATTTGAATGACAGTTTTTCTTTTTTAGAGTGTCACATAAGTAATCTCTTTGTTTTCTTGCTTTTTGCTTTTTATTAGAAATCAAAATTTAGTCTTATTAGTTATCCTTTGTAGTAATGTTTCATTTTTCTGAGTTGCTTTCATTATTCTTTCTACGCCTTTAATTTTGGAAAATACGATAATGATATATTTAATGATGTTTTAAATGGTCTTACTTCTTTGAGTTTCTCGAATAATATTTTCTCAATTTTTGCAATATTTGGGAAGTTTTCATTTAGAAAATCTTCAACAATTTTTTCTGCCCTTTTCTTGAGATCTCTTCTTGCTGTGGAATTCTGATTCACACACAAGTTATTCCTCTTGATGAGTTCTCTTGTATTTCTTATGTTTTCTTGATTTTCCTTTATGCTTTTAAAAATTATTCTTCTAACCTATTGGTATTGTGAGTGATACACACACAAGGAAGGCCTGTTAATATTACTAGTAATCAAATATACACTTCTACAGATAAAGCCAAAGAGGAGTAAATGGAAAATGTTTACCAGTCTTGCAGTCTAAAATTGATCAAATGTGCAATCAAGGTGCATTAAAGATAACTGGTGACTGGAATGCAAAAGTCAAAAACAATGAAGAAAGACTAGTAGTCAGAAAATATGATTTTGGTGACAGAAATAAGGCTGGAAACAGAATAATAGAATTTTGCATTTTCAATGGTTCATTCATTGCAAATACCCTTTGAAAAAAACACAAACGTGACTTTACACACGGACCTCATCTGTTCAACTGCATAGGAATTGGATTGACTACATCTGCACAAGGAATTATTGAAAAAGTTCAACATTAGCAGGCAAAACTAGGCTAAGGGCAGACTATGAACAGAAAACAAGTTCAAATTGAGGCCAAAGAAAATTAAAACAAGTCAATGAGAACCAAAATATATTTTTTTACTCTATTCCATTCGAATTTTT
>NW_006399755.1:34960386-34963405 GCF_000299155.1 Elephantulus edwardii | reverse complement strand
AGAGTTCGTATCTCTCCACATCCTCTCCAACATTTATTGCTTGCTGTTCTGTTAAATTTTGCCACTGCTACTGGAGTGAGATGGTATCTCATTGTGGTTTTAATTTGCATCTCTTTTATTGTCAGTGATTTTGAACATTTCTTCACGGGTCTAAGTCTTTCCAGGACTTTAGCCTATTTTAGAATTGAGTTATCAGTGTTTTTCTTGTGATGGTCTTGTAGTATTATATAAACTTTGGTTATGAGACCCTTGTCTGAGATGGTATTGCTGGTTTTCTTTTTACTCTGTTGGAAAATGTTTTTGTTGCATACAGAGATTTAATCTCTAGATTTCATTCCTCAATTTTATCCTTTCATCATTGTGTATTTCTGGCTGTATTTGTCAGTCTCTCAATACCATACAGAATCACTGTATCAAAAAGAATTGAGTGATACGGAAGAATTTTCACTGCTCATAAACAATGTATGAGCAAGAGCCTATAGTAATAAAGGAAGAAATTCAAGCTGGTCTAAAAGAATTGGCAAAAAACAAGGCCTCAGGAATTGATGGTATACCAATTGACATATTTCAATAAACAGATAATGTCCTGGATGTGCTCACCAAGCTGTGCCAAGAAATCTGGAGGACAACCACCTGTCCAACTGACTGGAAGAGATTAATATTTGTTCACATTACAAAGAAAGGTGACTTAACAGTGTGTGGAAGTTATTGAATAATATCATTAATATCACATGCAAGCAAGATTCTGCAGAAAAATACCCAAAGCGACTGGAATAGCACATTAACAGAGAACTGCCAGATGTGAAGGCTGGGTTTTGAAGAGTCTCTCATCCTAGGAATATTACAACTAATGCGATAGATCTTGGCTGAAAGCAGAGAGAACCAGAAGAATGTCAATCTGTATTTCATTTACTATTCAAAGGCATTTGATTTTGTTATTCACAATAAACTGTGGCTGACTCTGAGAAGAGTGGGAATCCCAGAACACCTGATGGTGCTTATGTGGATTATATACTTAGACCAGGAGGCAGTCGTCAGAACAGAGCAAGAAAACGTGCATGGTTCAAAATCTGGAAAGATGTATGCCACAGATGTGTCCTATCTACATAACTTTTCAATCTGTATGAAGAAGGCTAGGTTCTATGAGGAGGACTTTGGCATCAGGATTGGAGGGAGACTCATCAACAGTCTGTATTATGCAGATGACACAACCTTATTTGCTGAAACTGAGGAGGACCTGAAGTGCTTGCTGCAGAAAGTCAATAACTCCAACCTTCAATATGGATTGAATCTCAACATCAAGAAAACAAAGATTCTCACCATTGGGCCAGTTGGCAACATCATGAAAGATGGAGAAGAGTTTGAGATTGTTAAAAATTTCAGTTCAGTTGATTCCACAATCAGTCTCTTGGCACCAGCAGTCAGGATGTTAAAAGACATATTGCACTGGGAAAGTCTACTGTCAGGGACCTCTCCAGCAATAGGAAGTACTTGCTAAGGCAAGTACTTGCTAAAGAGCAATGACAACGGACTGCCAGGAGAACAAACAGGTTCATCCTAGAGAGGGTGAAATCAGACTGCTCCTTGGAGGCAAAGATTCTGAAGCTTTGTCTGACATAGTTTGGGCATATTGCAAGGAGGGACCAGTGTGTGGAGAGGGACATCATGCTTGGAAGGGTGGAGAGACAGCAAGAGAGAGAAAGACCATCAACTAGATGGATTGATTCAGTGGCTCCGGTAATGGGCATAGGTGTGTCAGAGACAAGAAGGTTGGCACAGAGTGGAGTAGAATTTAGGACGGTTGTATACAAGGTTGCTATGAGTCACAAGATGACTGGAAGAGATCTGTATTTGTTCTCATCCCAAAGAAGGGTGACCCAACAAAGTGTGGAAACTATAGAACAAAAATAATTGATTTCACATGCAAGCAACATTCTACTGAAGATTATCCAAAAATGACTGGAACAGCACATCAGCAGATAGCATGCCTATCATGGTCAACTTTTGAGGACTTTGTCTCCATGATTTAATATTTAGAACCTATGCTAAGTTATTTTGGTCTTCCTGATTCAGCTGGTGCTACTGGTACTTCCACTAATCCTTGTTTTGTCATCTGTTAAAGTGAAAGACATCAGCAACCCTATATAAGTTGTTTAAATATCCTAGGTGAAGGAAAAGGGTGTTGATGCCATCAGTATAGATGGTATATTCCAGACTGGATATTGTAAAATTTTCTTATGTCAGTACCACTGGTTGTCAGGTCATATGGTATATTTAGATTGTTCTTATTAAATGCCATCAAGGCATGTACTATCCATAGTGACCTTCTGAACAACAGATATGAATGATATTGGGCTATAGGTCTGTATCTAGATAGGGGAAGGCATTTTCTGACCTATAGGAAAGAGGAATGCTTCCCAGACTTGGATATTTGTTGAAGTGGAATTTCTTCATGCTGGCACTTTCAACTGTCTGTTTTTTATACATGGAGAATATTTTGTTCTCATTTATGTTTGACTCCTCCCCCCACTTAAACAATAAAGAGGTGATTGACATTGTTCATTTGCCTTTAGACAGGAAACTGAAGCTGTCACTAACACTCTCTTTTTTCTTAAATCTTACAGAAAAAAGGTCAGATACTGACAATCTGGACATGTGAGTCTGATGTTCAAGTTTGCTTTTAATTAATGAGGTTAGTGATTTCTGACCAGTCACTTCATCTTTGTAGACTTTCATTTCATGTTATCTAAACTTCAGGGACAAATATTTTATATCCAAGCCAGTTCATTCAACAGACACTTGTTTAGGACTTCTGGAATGGCCATGTTATAAAAAAAAATTATTAAAATAATACATCAACAGAGCACTGCAGCAACAGGTTCAAGTGTGTCAGAGAAGATGAACATGGCACAGGAGAGAATAGGGTTTAGATCTGTTGTTCACATGGCCAGTTGAGTGAGTTCTAGTGGCTTAGTGGGTGAGGAGTTGTACTGCCAACGTAAAAGCAGGTGGTTTGAAT
>NW_006399755.1:34954598-34959796 GCF_000299155.1 Elephantulus edwardii | reverse complement strand
TGATTGCAAAAATGGGTTTGAGGATGGTGGAAATTGAGAGGGTGGTGTAGAACAGGGTGAAGTTTTATCTATTATTCACAAGAGTCAATTAACATGGTGGCAGCATATCCACAACATAGTGTACTCAAAGCTAGGCAATGCAAACGCATCTTGAAATGGTTTGGAAGCAGGCCTGAAGATGTGCTTCAGAAAGATCACAGTTTTGAAAACCCTATGGCCATACACAGCTCTGTTCTGCATATGAGTTTTCATGAGTCAGAATCTGCTTGCTAGCAGCCAACGGCAAGAAACAACATATGCTAGATACTATGTTAAGAGTGAGACAAACAAAGACAAACAAGCCTCAGGAAGTTCACAAAAATCCAGAATATTCTGTGAGGGCAGGAACAGTTTTTTCCTGTTCATTAGAATAGTTTCATTTCTGTTCTAACTACTCTATTATGGTATGTAATAGGTGGTATATTAATTAGGTTTCAATCAGGAAAACAGATATTTTAAGTCAAGAGAGATTTAACAAAAGGAATTAGTCTTATACTCCTGCATGGAGGATTAGGGAAACAAAAGTCACGAGGCTACATTGAGAAAATCCTGAAGTATAAGGATCATATTGATAAGTCCAGCTGCCTGTTCTTGGATGCTGCCTTGATAAATAATGGATTCTGCATTTCTTCGACCTTCTAAATGTTATGTGAGTGTCTTCTTATTGTCAGAATGATTTGTGGAAAGAGATTCTGGGTCATAAAGAAGAATGTGGAATAGGCAATGTGAAAAGACAATGGATAATAGATTAGGCTCTATTTGATATCCCCCATTTCACATGAAGAAATACACAGTACATAAGCAATAAATAAAATGAGAACTATGAATACATATTTAAAATGTAGTGTGATGCATTGTTGTATAGTTATATATAGAAGGGGTCATCGGGGCAAAAGAAGGACAGGTAGGGGTAGTGGGTTAAGCAAGAATGCAGTGCAAGTCAAACAAACTTTCATGGTAAACCTATTACATTAAGGATAAGTTGTGACAGAAAAAATTACAAAAACAACAGTAGCTTACATAAGAGAGAAGTTTATTTCTCTCACATTGGTGAAAACCAATCTGTAGCGATCATGCTTTGAAATAGCAACAACCTAGTCCTTCTATCGGATTCCTGACCCCTCCACATTTTGCTTGTTCTTTCACAATTCAGGATGGATGCTGATGTTCCTACTATTTCTCATACTTTCCAATCTGTCAGAAGGAGGACAAGAAGAGGAATATTATTAATGATAGCTAACTTATATTGAGTTCTCCATCTCTCTATTTATCTACTCTCCAGCTATCACCCATTCCTCTACCCATCTGTTGAATATTTACTTCTTTTGAATCCATCTTTTGAATATTTACTGTCCTTTCTCTTCACTCCCTGGAAATATTGTCCATGACTTTCCCCAAACATAGGTAGCTGTGGTGGCCTAGTGGATAGGAAGTTACACAATCAACCCAAAGGCAAGCAGTTTGAATCCACCAGCTGCTCGATGGAAGAATGATGGGCAGTCAGTCCCCTTCCATGCATTTAAAACCTCTGAAATTCCACTGAATGGTTAGCTATGAGTTGGTCCCAATTGGATGGTAAAGAGGGGGTTATTTTAGTCTATAAACATCATACTGTCAGAACTTGTCACATGTTCTTCCTTTCTTTACCTTCAAGGGACAAAGGGTAATGTCATGTTTAGCCTGAGCACTTATGTACCCTATTAAATTCAGAGTTTGTTAGTATAGAAGAAAGAGAAATGCATAGAGAACTTTCAGATTTACTTTACTAAATTGTATAAACTCTGCTTGAAGAGGCTTTCTCTTTTTACAATTCTTTGTTTAGACCATACTACATGGTTCATGGAGTAGAGACAAGAGTAGTGATGTAACTGGCCAAGACTCTTCACATCTAGGCATTTTAGCCTATTTGATTAAAAAAATGTTTTGGAAAAGATGATCTCTAAGACCCACTCTCTCCAAAAACTCAGAGATAAGAGAAACTTGACATTATTAGTGTTTTTTGGATCGGGTGATGATAAATCACACCTTGCAGGAACTGATGGGATTATTATCAAGATCTGGACTTTGTAATCATAGCAACTGCTTACACATGACTGTTGACACTTGAAATGTCATTAGTTGGAAACAAGACATAAGTGGAAGAGTATATTCTGCACTTAGTATGAGAGAATGCATAATATTTTAACATTTATTACCTGTTTACTATTTCAGCTATAAAAGACTAAATTATGTCTATTAATCAAACAGTTTTGGGGTGTTTTTTTTACATTTGTGATAAAGTAGCTGTTCAAAACACAAGGAGCTCTGTTGCAAAGTTAAGAACTTAGCTGTTAGCTGAAAGATTGGTGATTTCAAACTTAGAGCTGCTCTGCAGGAGAAAGATGTGGCAGTCTGATTCTGTCAAGATTTACAGTCTTGGAAACCTGATAGAAGCAATTCTTCCACCCTTTAGAATATCTTTGAGTCAGAATCAACTGAGTAGCGATGAGTTATCAGAAAAAGAAAAATTATATATATGACTTGTCATTGTGACTCATATTCTATTTCTGTTAGGCAGTGCTAATCTATATTAAGAGCTGGCTATAGGAATAAGTTTGTAATTTAAATTTGATTACTTGCTTCAGCCAAGATCAACAATTAAGTCCGTGAGAAAAATCTTAGCATATTTCAAAATACTATGTGTTGTTGTTAAATGTCAAAGTAAATTCACAATGTTCAAGATTAACAGAAATAGTAAAATCCACTGAGATGTGTGTTTATGTACAAATGAAGTAGAGAAATGCATCTATAAGTTACAAATATGAACCTGAGCTCACAGGTGCAGAACTTGCAAAAATAAATGTGTCAGAGTTAGTAAATACAGGATGTTGGTGAGGATCAAAATAAATGAAGATGTAAAATACACGTAGTGCACTGGTACTATGCTTTTTCCAAGCTGCCAGCACGGACTCTCAAACTGCCATCAGTATGATGTTAAGAATAATAATTAAAAAAACGTGGAGAGAAAAACAAGACATAAAGATAAATCCAGTTTTTCAGTCTGACACTCAATAAATCCAGCTATTTGACACCAGTGTTGTGGAGTATATCGTTGGTACTCTCACAGATAACTCATCCATCCTCCAGGTCAATAAGTGTGACCTTGGAAATATCTGACAAACTCACAAAAGCATTGACGTTTTCATCTTGTTACTCCAGATTTCCTTTGCAGTCTTCTTTGTGAGCATATTGGCCCATGCATTTTTCCCCCCTAGCAACTTGGAAGAACTTGCTTAAAATTTTCAAGTCTACGTTGTGACTTTGTGCCAGACTATATTGCTGAGGGTCTCTCATACTTTGAATATTTCTATTTAACATCCCTCCAAATCCTACCAGTCCCTTCTCATGATGTTCTTTCACACAAAGATATTTGTTTCTCTTCATCACCTATCAAGATTGTAGCCAACCTTTAAAATGCAATTCAAATAACAAATAACCCTTCTTTGAAGATTTCCTTTTCTTTGAGTAATCCATTCAGATCTGTCTATAATACTATAACCTATGCCAAGCTCCCTCTTCCCTGAAAATGAGGAGGACTTAAAGCCATTGTTGTAGGAGATAAAAGACTACAGCTTTCAATATGAACTACATCTCAACATCAAGAAAACAAAAATCTTCACCACCAGGTCAATAGTAAACATCATGATAGAATGAAGAAAACTTGTCAACAATTTCATCTTACTTGGATCCACAATCAGCACCCTTGGTACCAGCAGTCAAGGAATCAAAAGAGATACTGCATCAGGGAATCTGCTGCCAGGGACTGTTCCAGAGTACTAATGAGCAACAATGCCAGTTTATTGACTAAGTTGTGCCTGGTGCAAGCTATGGTTTTCTCAGTAGTTTTCCATGAATCTGTAAGTTGATAGTAACTAGGGATGATAGAAGAAGAGTTGCTATCTTTAAGTTGTAATGTTGGAGAAGAATACTGAATATCCCATGAACTGCCAAGATAAAGAACAGTGTTGGAGAAAGTTAAACCAGGATATGCTTTTGAGACACAAATAATGAACTCGATCTCACATACTTTGGGCATGTTGTTAAGAGGGGTCAATTCTTGGAGAAGAATATCATGCTTGGAATGGTGGAGGATCAATGTAAGAGAAAAAGACCCTTGGCACTGTGACTATAACAAGGCTGTCAAGGATAGTGAGGATGGTACAAGATAGGGCAGAGTATAATAGATCCATTGTTCTTAGGGTCACTATGAGTCATAGTAGACTCTACTGCACATAACAACAACAAACCAAGACCTGGGGTACAGAGATGAACAATAAAGACCCTTAGCTTTCAAAAAGTAAAAAAGACAAGTAAGATAGTGTGATAGTTGTTATGAGCTGGGCCCTTTCTTCAATCCTGCTTCACAGTGATCTTTGAAAAAAAATCCACTTTGATTATATAACTGCTTCTCTTGAGATCCATTGCCAGGTAGTCTGATAAATATGCCCAAGATCATCAGGAAAAGGATATGAAATGTACTTCTTTAGTTTACTAGCTGTGTAATCTTGGGCAAATACTGAAAGTCTCTGGGCATTATTTTTATCGAATATAAAATGGGGATGATGATTTTTTTTCAGCATCATTGCATTACATCAGATTAAATACATCGTCATACACATTGCAAACAGTCCATAAATATTGTTGTTACATGATACTGAGTCAGGGGCAACTCATAGCAACCCTATGCCAATAGCTCTGAACCCTGCCCCATTCTTAGCCAGTCTCACTGACTCTGACAAACCTGATTGCACTGCCCCAGTTACCAAATCAATACATCTTATCCAGGGTCTTCCTCTCCTGTGCTGTTACTCTACACTTCCAAGCATGATGTCCCTCTTCAATGACTGGTCCCTCCTGCTTGTGTGCCCAATTATGTGAAATAGAACTTCAGCATTTCATCCTCTAAGGAGAAAATTGGTTTTAGCCTCTCTCAGACAGACCTATTAAAATTATAAACAAGAAGATTGAAAATTACTTAAGCAACTATTGATAGGAACACAGTGTGTGTGTGTGTGTGTGTGTGTGTGTGTGTGTGTGTGTGTGTAGTTATATACATACAACAGCAAACTTCTAGAAGGATATTCAAGTTATGTTTAAAGGACATTGATCCAGAAGAAGAT
>NW_006399755.1:34947461-34951598 GCF_000299155.1 Elephantulus edwardii | reverse complement strand
GGGTTGCTATGAGTCGCAAGTGACTCGACGGCACATAACAACAACAACATTCCTGAGTGCTGTATAGTATTCCATTAAGTTAATGTACTTCATTAATTAGATTCATTTAATTGTGATTGGACATTTGGGCTGTTTCATTTTCTTGCCGTGGTGAATAACACTACTATGAACATAGGTATACAAATCTCTTTTTGTGTTTTAGTTCTCATTTCCTTGGGATTTAGTCCTAGCAGTGGAATAGCCAGGTTATATGGAATTTCTACGTTCATCTTTTTGATAAAGTGCTTTCCAGAGTGGTTGTACCATTTTACAATCCTATCAACAGTGCATGACAGTTCCTATCTCTCCACACCCTCTCCAACATTTATTGCTTACTGTCCGGTTAAACTTTGCCACTGCTAGTGGAGTGAGATGATATCGTAGTTTTCATATTCATCCCTCTTGTTGCCAGTGATTTTGAGCACTTTTTCATGTGTCTGTTGGTCAACCTAAATGTCTTTCTCTGTGAAAAGTCTTTCCATGTCTTTTGCCCAGTTTGTGATTGGGTTATTGCAGTTTTCCTTGTGATAACTCTATAGGATTCTGTAAACTTTTGTTGCAAGACTCTTGTCTAAGATGGTATTCCCAAATCCCTCCCCCCCAGTCAGTAGGTTTTCTTTCCACCTTACTAGAAAAATGTTTTGATGCACAAAGGAATTTAATCATTTATCCATCAGTTTTATCCTCTGCTGGTTGTATTTTTCCGGCTTTATTAACATCTTTCTACTACGGGCTAGGCCTTCTAAGTTTGGTTCCATTTTGTCTCTTAGGATCTTTGTGGACCTTTAGCCCCTAGGTCTTTGTTGCACCTTGAGGTGATTTTTGTGTATGGTGTGAAATGTGGATCCTGCTTCAGCTTTCTGCAGGTATCAGTCCTGTTTGCCAGTACGGTTTGTTAAAGAGGTTGTCATTTCCTCATCCGATAAGCTTTATATATCCATGGACCATAGATAGGTTTATTTCTGGGTTCTTGATTCTGTTCCATTGGTCTATGTGTCTCTCAATGTGCCGTGTAGTTTTGGTTATTACAATTATATGGGAGGTTTTGAGATCAGGGAGTCCCACTCTATTTTTGTTTTTCAGAAATACTTTGCTTATTTGGGATTTTTTTCTTCTTCTGTCCAAATAATCGTGCCAACTGCCTTTTCTATCTCCTTGAAAAATGAATTTGGTACTATGTATAATGGAATTGCTTCAAACATGTAGATTGCTTTTGGTAGGCACATACTATTTTCTTAAATATTATAATAAAAATGAAAAAAAAAAACCCGTAGATAATTTCTTTAAGATTCTTAGCAGCAGAAGACAGGGTAAGGATAAAATTACAAATCTTCTGACACCAACTTCAGTGCTTTTTTCCTATTTTGCTAAATATTAAAGTAATTCCAGTCAGGAATCACAGTTGTATAGAAGAAAAAAAAACACTGAAAGTGCCTTGTATGTATATCATATGAAATTTAATAGGTGAAAACAAATGAAGTTCAAAGCAGTTAATTCCATAGCCGAAGATCCTATATCCGAGATCACTGGAGCAAAGATTTACACATAGATGTTATAGTTGTTATAGCTGTTGTTGTTATGTGCCATCGAGTTGCCTGCAACTCATTACACAAAGTGGACTCAAAAAGAACACACGGGTTCAATCCCAAGTCTTTACTTTGCTGTACAACCTTATGAGGCATGAAAACAAAGTAAAATAACAAAATCAAAGTATTGTGTGCGCAGTGTTTGGCATGTAGTAAGTCCTCAACCCGTTCCTTGAAAGAAATTGATGCTTCCTCCTGCCTTTATTTCCCCTTGATATTCACTTCTTGGCTCTAAACAAATATAATTCTACCCAAACACCCATTGCCTGTGGACTTTCAGAAATAATATTCACCTGATATTTGTACCTAAAGCGCATAGAGAAAAAAAATTCCATTTCTGAAAGCTCTACACTCAGGCGTGGGAAGTAACTAGGCTGCCACGTTAATGCATGCCCTCCTGTTTACTCCCTTTGCTCTGAAAGCTCACGTGGCCTTTTGTAAAGGCAGTCATTAATCCAGAGCAGGAGAGAAGTAGACTGAGAGAGAAATTACTCATAATTGCAGCTCTCTATTAGTATGTTTTTCTCTGCAACCTGAAGCTGAACATCGTGAAATGTATTTGTTCCCAGTGCAATTTAAATGTGAATTAAGTAGTGTTATGAGGCTGGGTTATATGAGGACAAGGCTGTTCTTCCACTCGGGTGTGGAGTTGTTGCTCGAAAATGCCCACCTGAGTTATAATGCCCCTTGCCTTGTTGATAGGGGCACATTTAAGGTACTATATCTGCCATCATTAGGTGCCTGGTGGGCTCTGGAAACTTCTGTGAACTGTTGTTCTGTTTTGTTTGTTTGCCTGTCTTTATTAAATCTTTAAAATGAGAAGATCTCAAATTTAAAATCTGCAATGGACAAGTAGGGAATGTAAATGATAATCGACAGGGAATTGATGCCTAGTCGACAGAGGGAAAGTCCTACTAAGTTGTATTGAGAGATATGAAGTTAGAGATACAACTTTTTATGATTTTAATAGGGAATCTAATACCTTTTGAACGTTGAAAATAAATTGAATAAAATAAAATTCTACTTATCCTTAGTTATCAACTCAATTCACTGGACCTTCGTAGCTGAACCTCAGTGGGTTTTCAGAGGCAGTAAGTATCACAACCTAACGACACGAGACCAAACATGATCTTGAGTATTTCCCATTTGAATTTAGAGAATAGATTTGATATGACCACTCATAACAGCAGACTAGCCAAGTTGTGGAATGACATCAGGGATAAAATACATGAAGAAGACAGAAGTTAATTTTTAAAAAAAGATAATAAAGAAATAATCAAAATGGAGATCATGGAAACTTGGCTTAGAAAGTAGAGAAGTTAAAGTGAAAGGGAGAAAGTATAAAATAAGAGTGAAACAAAATATTTCAAAGGGCAGCTTGAGAAGAAAAAACATATTATTGAAGGAAATATGCAATGATTTGAAATTAGAAAACCAAAAGTGAAGAGCCTTCTCAGCATTTCTCAAAGTGAAATAAATGAAGAAAAGATTCAAGATTCAATATTGAAGGATTCTATGGGCAAACTATATAATGACTTGGGATCTATAAAAGGGAGATGGAAGGAATATAGAGAGTCCTTGTACCAAAAAGAATTTGTCAATGTTGAACAATTTCAGGAAATTGTATGTAATAAAAAACAAATTGTATTGGAAGAAGAACTCCAAGCTGAATTGAATAGGCAACAGATAAGACTCCAAAAACTGATGGATTTGATGACATAAAATATAGGGTAAATAAAGAAATAAAATTTGAGATATTTCAACAGTAAGTTAACTGTTGTTGTTATGTGCCGTTGACTCACTTGCGACTCATAGTGACCCTGTGTGCAAGAGCCCTAAACGTTGCTCTATCTTGTGCCAACCTTGCCATTGCTGACACACTCATTCCCACCATTCCGCTCACAGAATCGATCCATCTCATTGAGGGTCTTCCTCTCCTGTGCCATCCCTCCACTCTCCCAAGCATGATTTCCCTCTCCACTGACCAGTCACTCCTCGCAACATGACCAATGTAAGACGAAGCTTGAGAATCCTTGACTCCTAGGAGCATTCCAGTTTTACCTTCTCTAGGACAAACCTGTTTGTTCTCCTAGCAGTCCATGGTATATTCAACACTCTTCTCCAGCACCACAGCTCAAAGACATCAGTTCTTTTTCTATCATTCCTAATAACTGTCCAGCTCTCTGATGCATAGCACGTAATTGCAACGACTATAGCCCAGATCAGGTGCACCCTAGTCTTCAGCCTGATGTTGTTGCTCTTCAGTATTCTTGAGAGGTCCCCCACACATGACTTTCCCAGTGCAATTCATCTATTGATTTCCTGGCTGCTGGTATAAAAAATGTTGACTGTGGAGCCAAGTGAACTAAAACTATTAACTGTATCTCTTCACCATCCATACTGATGCTGCCAATTAGCCCAGTGGTGAGAATCTTTGTTTTCTTGATGTTGAGCTTCAATCAGTATTGAAGGCTGCAGTCCTTGACCTTCTGCAGCAAGTGCTTCAGTCCTC
>NW_006399755.1:34935507-34943441 GCF_000299155.1 Elephantulus edwardii | reverse complement strand
GAAACATGGATGCAAAAATCCTGAATAAAATACTTGTCAATAGAATCCAACGATACATCAAAGAAATAATTCATCATGACCAAGTGGGATTCATAGCAGTTATGCAAGGATGGTTCAACATAAGGAAAACAATTAGTGTAATTCATCACATTAACAAAGGAAAGAAGAAAAAACACATGATCCCATCAATTGATGCAGAAAAGGTCATTGACAAAATTCAACACCCTTTCCTGATTAAAACACTCAAAAAAAATAGGATTAGAGGGGTATTTCTTCAACATAGTAAAAAGTATTTATGCAAACCCAAGAGCCAACATTATTCTCAATGGACAGAGATTAAAGGCATTCCCTTTAAGACCAGGAAGTAGGCAAGGATGCTCACTATCACCTCTCTTATTCAATATCGTATTGGAAGTCTTAGTGATAGCAGTAAGACAAGAGAAGGGAATAAAATGTATCCAAATTGGCAAAAAGGAGGTAAAATTATCTCTCTATGCAGATGATATGACTCAGCAAGGAAACTATTGGACACAGTGGACCAATTCAGTAAAGTAGCAGGATACAAGATGAACATACAAGAATCAGTTGGATTTCTCTACAGTGACAAATGGAATACAGAGTCAGAACTAAGAAAAACAAAACAATTCACAATAGTGAAACACAAGATTAAATACTTGGTAGTAAATCTAACCAGAAGCACAAAGGATCTATTCAAAGAAAATTACAAAACATTACTACAAGAAACAAAAAGAGACCTGGAGAAGTGGAAGGATATCCCTTGCTCAAGCATGGGAAGATTCAATATCGTGAAAATGGCAACACTACCAAAGGTAATTTACACCTTTAATGCAATCCCAATACAAATACCAATCTCATTCTTGGAGATGGAAAAGACAATCTCCAGTTTCATTAAGAATGGAAAGAAGTCCTAACTAAGTAAAGCACTCCTTAACAATAGAAGAAAGGTGGGAGGTATCTCACTCCCTAATTTTAAATCCTACTACACTTTCATGGTAGTTAAGACAGCATGGTACTGGTACAATGACAGAGTAGATCAATGGAATAGACTTGAGAACCTGGAGATCAGCCCATCTATCAACTGTTTTTTGCCAAAGAGATGAAATCAGTTAATTGGGGAAATGACAGCCTTTTTAACAAATGGTGTTGGCAAAATTGGAAAAGTATCTGCAAAAGACTCAAGCAAGATCCACACCTCACTACATATACAAAAAACAACTCAAGGTAGATCATGGACTTAGGACTAAAACCTAGGACTATAATATTCATTAAAGAAAAGTTTAGAAGAATGCTTGAAGTCCTAATCCGCAACATAAGCAGTCTTCCAAGTATCCTGAAAAACCTACAATCAGGAGAAGATAAAATAGATGAATGGGACCTTCTAAGAATCAAATCCCTATGCACATCCAAAAACTTCTGCAACAGGGTAAGGGGGGACACCACAGACTGGGAAAAAGTATTTGGTAATGACATATCAGGTAAGGGACTTGTATCTAGAATTTATAAAGTCTTGAGCACCAAAACTAGATAAAGGTAAATAATCCAATTGAAAAATGGCCCCAGGATATGAACAGACACTTTGCCAAAGAAGACATTCAGATGGCTAACAAGCACATGAAGAAATGTTCAAAATCCCTAGCTCTAAGATAGATGCAAATCAAAACAACTATGAGATATCATCTCACCCCAGTCAGAATAACAAAATTCAACAGAACAGCAAGCAACAAATGCTGGCGAGGCTGTGGAGAAACTGTAACCCTTATTCACTGTTGGTGGGAGTGTAAAATGGTGCAGCCACTATGGAAGGCAGTATGGAGCTTTCTCAAAAACTTGCAAATAGAGATACCATTTGACCCAGCAATTCCAACTACTGTGAATATACCCCAAAGAGACCATAACTGACATCCAAGCAGATATAGGCACACCCATGTTACTGCAGCTTTGTTCATAATAACAAGGAGTTGGAAACAACCCAGGTGCCCATCAAGAAACGAATGGATAGAGAAGATGTGGTATATTTACACAATGGAACACTATGCTGCATTGAAAACCAAGGAACTCATGAAATATTATTCAAAATGGGTGACCCTGGAGCACATTATACAGAGTGAAATATCTCAGACACAAAAGGACAAATACTGTATGGTGCCACTGTTGTAAATCAGGACTGACCTCGGTGTTGGGGGTAGACTGAGAAAGATGGGATAAAGAATGTACAGTGCATTGAGACAGATGAGGGAGAAAACTGTTTAAAAGGGATATGTGATTAGGTATTTTTGTCATGACAGGAATCCAGAGTGACGGCAGCATAGTGGAGTACACCTGGGGGGAGGGATTGTAAAACAATGAAAGAATTTTTCTTTTACTTGTACAAGAGTGTAGTATACTAGTGGGGAGGGTTGGGAGGGAAAAAAAGTGCAATAATGAATGACTGGAAATCCAAAGTGTCTGTAAATTTTCATTGAAATTAACACTAATTTTTTTTTTAAAAGAAACAGAACAAAGAGATATTGTATGTTTTCAAATCAAGAAAGATGTGTCAGGGTTGCATTTTTTTACCATTCCTATTCCATCTGTCTGCTGAGAAAGTAAGGTAAGAATCTTGGCTATATGAAGCAGAGCTACATGAACCAGGATTGGAGGAAGACTCATCTACAACGTGCATTATGCATATGATACAACCTTGATTGCAAAAACTGAAGAAAATTTGTGACATATACTGATGAAGATCAAAGTCCATATCTGTCAGTATGGATTACATAGCAACAAAAAGAATTTTAAAAATTCCCACAAAAGCATCAATAAACAATGGCACAGTAGATGGAGAAAGGGATTTCATTTTACTTGGATTCATAATCAATATCCATGGAAGCAGCAGTGAAAACATCAATTGCCTTTCCAATATATTGCCAATGGCAAATTTTCTACTAAGGACCTCAATAAAGTACCAAAGAGTAAGAGTATCACTTTAAAGACTGAGGTACACCTCACCCAAGAGACAAGGTATTTTCAATTACTTCAAATGCATGTTGAAGTTATTATACAATGAATTAACAAGGTGAAAGAATTGATGCCTTTGAATTGTGAAATTGTAAAAGACAATTAGAGGTCATAAGAATGTTACAGAATAGGGCGAGGTTCAATTTGTTGATCATAGGGTTGCTATGATTCATAGTCAACTTGATGGTACCTAACAATAACAACATTGGAGAAAAAAAATACTGAACAAGTTTTCATTATCGTAAGAAAAACAAATATATACTGAAAGAAGTAATGCTACAATGCTCCTTAGAAGAAGCAAAAATGTTGGAGGCAATTTTTTTCCCCTCACAAACTTTGGGTCCTGTCCATGGACAAGGACAGCATGTTTGGAAAATTATAGGTCAGTGAAAAAAAAGGAAGACCCTTTACAAGATGTATTTACGTGGTGACTGAAACAATGAACTTAAAACACAGCAGAGATTGTGCAGAGAATGGAGCAGGACTGGGCAAGGGTTTGTTCGGTTTTATATAGTATTGCTATGAGTTGGAGTCAATCCAAAACCAACTACTAACATATCACTCCTTCTAGGCATTAGTTAAAGATCTTAGGTTAAAGACTATGGAGATTCTTTACTACTTAGTGATTCTATGATAGCTCCTAATATCAAGTAGAATAAAGAGTATTGCGCTGACTCCCTTGCACTGGTCATAATGGTGCTGTGATGTGGGAGGGGGAGCTTGAAGCCTTTTACTGGTCTTCATTTCTGTCCCATAGTTTTATGTGATTTGGGGTAGATATGTAACCTCAGTTTCCTCATCTGGAAAATTACCATTAGAACACTTTCATCATACAAGTCTATAGCAATAGACTTAAAAAGGAAATGTATGAGGTGCTGCAAATGAAATACAATAGACAATATGATAGATAGCTGCCATGGAGTCAACACGATAGAAAGAAATATTGTCTAATTCTGCATCATTCTCATGATCACACAGCTATAGTGTCCGGCTTTTGCCTTCATTGTTCCTCTACAATGCAATAGAAATATCTGATTATTAGAATTATCATTTCAAGGTGAAGATGTCAAGGATTCAGTAAAAAAAATTTTGCAACTCCAGATTCAGAAATATATGCAGTCATTCATTGTAGAAAACTTAAGGTGAAAAACTCTCTCTTCATCCATTCATTCATCAGTCTATCCATACATCACCCATCTGTCCACTTATCTGTCTGTTACATGTCTACTGAGGGCCTACTTGGAACTAGCAACTTTTTTAAGAACTGAAGATGCAGCAGTGACTGCAACAGAATGAGTGCTTACTTTATGGATCATGTATCCTAGTGGAGTAGGGAGAAAGGGAAAGAAACATAGTAAACAAGTACATAAATATTACAAAATATTATTTTGGACAATGGTAAGTGTTACAAAGTGAAACAAAACAAGATAAGAATACTGAAAATGGAGAAAGAAATATTCTGGACAGTGTGGTTGGGATAGGGATTTTGTGTGTGTTTTTTTGTGTTTGGGTTTTGTTTTGTTTTTTCTTTGTTGGTTTTTTTTTTTTGCAAAATATAGGGCAAAACCATAACTGCACCTGGGTCTCATAATCTCCCTCCAAAATGCAGACCAGTACTCCAGAGAAAAGGAAATGAAAGGCAGGAAATGTACTTAATTACTCAGGAATGTTATTTACAGTTTAATTGGAACCAACTCATAGCTGACCCTCCTGTGTGGTTTCATAGGTAGTAAATTGTATGGGCAGAGATAGGACATTGCCCATTTTTCTCCTGTGGAGCAGTTGGTGGATATGAATTTCATGCTTTGGGGTTGTCAGTGCAGCTATTTACCTCTAGATGACCAGAGCTCCCTACATTCGTAAGTGAGTGAGACTTAAACTCAAATCCATCTGAAACTAAAAACTAAATTCTTGCCACATGGTCCAAGTATAGGATTTGTTCTCTTTAGAGCTGTGTCAGATAGACCCTGGATTGTTGTAATTTTTGCAACAACAAAAACAGTTATAAAGTTCCAATTCTTAATTAAGGAGCCCTGTGATACAATGGTTAAATGATTAATGAAGGAGCCCTGGGATGCAATGGCTAAGTGTTTGGCTGCTAACTGAAAAGGTGGTGGTTTGAGTACACCACAAGATTCATATGGGAAGATGTAGCAATCTGCTCCTTTAAAGATTACAGCCTTAGAAATCCTATGTGGCAATAATACTCTGTCCTAAAATAGGATCATTGTTAGAGGGAATTGTCACTACATCAATGGGCTTTATGATTTATTAGATTTTGCACCAAGGTTTGGGAGTAAGATCTCTCTGCTTTAAGGGAACATGTCATCTGGTAAGAGCATGGACAATTACGTGAATACTTAAATACAGCCTGGATCTTTAACAAGGTTGATACAGGTGATAGGATGGGAGATTTAGGAGAAGCCAAGTCTCTCAGGCACTTCTAATAACCCACAAAACCATCGTTGTTTTGACTCTACTTCCTCTGTGTTTTATACCTTCTACTCAATTCTTGCTTCCCTCCACCAACACTGCCATTCTGACAGTTCCTCCAATCCTCTCACTTTGTCTCAGTTTGAGGCTTTCATTCAGTTTAATCTATGTAAAAAAGACTAGTAACACAGTGTTTAAGTGTTCAATTGCTAACTGAAAGATCAGTGGTTTACACTCATCAAGCTGCTTTATGGGTGAAAGATGTGACAATCTGCTTTTGTAAATATTTACAGCCTTGGAAGCATAATCCACTGTCAGAGTTACTTTTGACTCACAGGGAACCCTATTTGGTTTCTGAGGCTGTAAATCTTAATGGGAGCAAACTGTCTACCTTTCTCTTGGGGAGCTGCACATGAATTTGACCAACTGGAGTCTTTTACTAGCACTGGTGTCCTTGTAGCAAGAAGCTTGTGAAAGCATGCAGTTTGAATCCACCAGCTGCTCCGAGCAAGAAGGATGGGCAGTCTCCTCTAGGGCAATTAATTGCCTCTGAAAACCCACCAGGGTCAGCTATGGGTTGGTTCTGACTCTACAGTACACAACAACATACTACTTCACATGAGTTCCTTAAGGAAACACTGTACTGGAGTTTTATTTTGTTTCAATAGAGTCAAGATGAGTTGGAATCCATCCTCGTCCAATTTTATTTTCTATAAAGAGGTTTTGTTATCTAAAAGTATAATGTGCATTTATTCTTTCCTTATGCATTTCTCTTTCACTTGAACATCAACTCCTGGAAAGCATATACTTTATCTGTTTTATTCAATATTCCCAGTGAACAAATGAACTTTTCTCCATATGATAATATCTGAGGGGCTTGATGAAAATGTCCCATCTTGGAGAATGAAATTCAGTAGGTTTTAGAGTAGAGCCTGGATAACTGTAGTTTTAAAAGATAAACAGTTAAGTCTGAAGGGGGGAAACCAAATCCAACTGTTAAATATTCAGGGATGTTTTGAACTGGTTATTAAAAACAGTCATTATTAATAATCAAATTAGATAAACTTACAATTAAATAAAAAATATTAAAAACAAAAGTAATAAATATTAAAAATGCACTACTCACTAATTATATTCCACAATTTTACAATGCTATTGAGATTACTTATATGGATTGTATCTACAGCAAAAATATTCTGGAATAAGATCAAGTAGCACAGTCGTCCTAAGTGTTCTGTTCTGTAGAATCATGATGGGTTGATATCTACTAAATGACAATAGTGGTACCCTCACATCATCCTACTTCACGGCCTTAGTAAGGTCGCATTACAACTTGAAATCGAACTCTATAGGAATAATTTACAGCACAGAAATTACCAAATGCTACAAATTAGGAGTGTTTGCCTCCAAACAGTCAATTTTTAAACATTTGGCATTGGGTGCAGGAACCGCTGACAGAATGAGAAAGAGAATGGATTCAAGTCAACAATCCACTTATCTAACACTACACTGTTACTTGACTGTTACTTTTCCCTGCTGCCTTGCCCCAATCTAATTCTGTTGTTGTTAGGTGTCCTCAAGTCAGTTCTAACTCATAGCCGCCCAATAAATAGAAAGAAATCCTATGCTATCCTCATGTTATTGTTCTTATGTGCCATCAAGTCGCTTGTGACTCATAGTGACAATAGCCCTGAAACCTGTTCTATCCTGTGCCAACCTTATTGTCTCTGACACAGCTACCTTCACTACCCCACTCACTGAATCAATCCATATCATTGAGGGTTTTCCTCTTTTGTGCTGTCCCTTCACCCTTCTGAACACTATGTCCCTCTCCAAGGCCTGGTCTCTCCTTGCAACATGCCAAAGTATGTGTGACAAAGCCTCAGAATCCTTGCTTCCAAGGAGAAATCTGGCTTCACCCTATTCAAGATGAACCTGTTTGTTCTCTTGTCAGTCTATAGTATATTTAATACTCTTCTCCAGCACCACAGCTCAAAGGCATCAATTCTCTTTCTCCCATCCCCAGTCATTGTTCAGCTTTCTGATGCATAACAAGTAATTGCAAAGACTATGGCCTGGATTAGGCACATCTTAGTCTCCAGACAGATGTCAGTGCTCTTCAGTACTATGTATTAGGTCCCTGACAGCAGATTTGTCCAATGCAATTCATCTTTTGATTTTCTAGCTTCTCGAACCAAGAGTTTTGATTGTGGAGCCAAGCAAACTAAAGCTGTTAACAATTTTTATCTCTTCACCTTCTATCATAATGTTACCAGTTGGCCCAGTGGTGAGAATGTTTCTTTTATTGCTGTTAACCTCCAATCCATATTGAAGGCTGTAGCCCTTGGCCTTCAGCAGCAAGCGCTCCAGGTCCTCCTCAGTTTCAGCAAACAGGGTTGTGTCATCTGCATAAAGCAGGTTGTCGATGAATCTTCCTCCAATCCTGATGCCACACTCCTCATCATAGAGCCCAGGCTCCTGGA
>NW_006399755.1:34934152-34935407 GCF_000299155.1 Elephantulus edwardii | reverse complement strand
TCTCTTTGCTCTGTTCTGACGACTGCCTCTTGGTCCAAGTATAGGTTTCTCATAAACACAATTAAATGTCCAGGCATTCCCCTTCTTCTTAGAGTCTGCCATAGCTTGTTGTGATCCACACTGTCAAAAGCCTTTGCATAGTCCATGAAGCACAGATAGGCATTCCTCTAGTATTCTCTGCTTTCTGCCAAGATCCATTTAACGTTAACTATCCCTAGTACCATGACCTCTTCTAAATACAGCCTGAACATCTGGCAGTTCTCTGTTGACATATTGCTCTAATCATCATTGGATAACTTTCTGCAGAATCTTGCTTGTATGTGATATTAATGATATTGTTCAGTAGTCTATGCCAAAATTCCACATGAGTATTAAGTGTTCTGGAATTCTCATTCTTCTCAATGTTATCAATAATTTATCATTAACCACAAAGTCAAATGCTTTTGTATAGTCAATATAACACATGTAAAGAGCTTCCTAGCCAGAAGATTGGAAGACATCTGTGATTGTGCCCATTTTAAAAAAAAAGCAAGCTATGCAAATGGTTGAATAATAAAACTAGTATCACATGCAAGTAAAATACTGCTAAGGATAATTTTTAAATGGCTGGACCAGTGCATTGACAGAGAATTTCCAGAAATTTAAGCTGATTTCATAAGAGATGTGGCACCACGGGTATCATTGCTGACATCTCATGAATCTTGGCTAAAGATAGGGAATATGAGAAAAATGTTTACGTGTGTTTTATTGACCAGACAAAGGTATTTGACTGTGTGGACCATAATAAGTTATGGGTAATATTGAGAAGAATGAGAATCCCAGAACACTTATTGTGCTTATGTGCAACCTATCGAGAGATCATAAAATCATATCTTGAAAATTAGAGCAGAAATAAGTGAAATAGAAAGCGGAAAAACACTTGAAACTATCTACAAAACTAGGAGTTGGTTCTTTGAAGAGGTCAATAAAATCGACAAACCACTAACAAAACTCACAAAAGAAAAAAAGGAGAAGACACAAATAATCTGATTAAGAGATGAATCAGGCAACATCACAACAGAACCAACTAAAGTTAAAAAGCTAACATTAGAGTATTATGAAAAACTATACTAAAAAATATGAAAACCTAAAGGAAGTGGACAAATACTTAGAAATAGAAAACATGGACTCAGTGACAGAAATAGAACTGGAGAGAGAATGATCGAATTTTGCACAATCAATGACTTATTCATAGCAAATACATTTTTAAGAGACA
>NW_006399755.1:34931725-34933935 GCF_000299155.1 Elephantulus edwardii | reverse complement strand
AAGCACAATGAAGTATTTTGGGGTTCCCATTCTTCTTAGACTTAGCCACACAGTCAAATGTCTTTATACAGTCAAAGAAACACAGACATTCCTCTGGTACTTTATGCTTTCAGCCAAAATCCATCTAACTATAGCTATAATATCCCTAATACCATGGCCTCTTCTGAACCTAGAGTGCACTTTGGCAGTTCTCTTTTGATGTGTTGTTCCAGTCATTCATGGATAATTTTTAGCAGAATCTTACTTGCATGTGATATTAATGATCTTATTAAAAAATTTCTGCACTCTGTTGAGTCACTGTTCTTTGGAATAGGAGCAAATATAGATCTTTTCCAGTCATTCAACCAGGTGGTTATCCTCCAGATTTCTTAGCACAACTTGGTGAGCACCTCCAGGGCAGCATCTATTTGTTGAAATATATCAGTTGGTATACCATCAATCCTGGGGCCTTGTTTTTGACAATTCTTTCATAGCAGTTTGAGTTTCTTTCTTTATCACCCCAGGCTTTTGCGGATACATTCTTTCATGAAATTCTGCTGTGTCTGCAAATTCTTTTTGGTCCTGTGACTCTGTATACTCTTTCCATGCTTCGTTACGTATGTTGTGAGTTTCTAAGAATTTATCCATTTTCTCCGCGTTTTCATATTTGTTTGAGTATGATTTTCCCCATAGTATTTCATTGTTAACCTTTTTATTTGAGTTGGTTTTGTTGTGACATTGGCCCTTTCATCTCTTTTACAGATTATTTGTGTCATTTATTTCTTTCCCTTTTTTAGTTTTGCTAGTGGTTTGCCAATTTTATTGACTTTTTCGAAGAACCAACTTTGGTTTGTTGATGGTTTCCATCGTTTTTATGTTTTCTATTTCATTTATTTCTGCCCTAACTTTTATAATTCTTTAGGGGTGCTTGGTTTTCTTGCTATTCTTTTTCAACTTTTTGGAGATGTTGGGTTAAAGAATCAATTATTATCTTTTCTTGCCTTTGATGTGTTTGCGTATTGCTATAAATTGACCTCATAACTGTTTTGGCTGTTTCCCAGAGGCTTTGGTAAGTTGTGTTTTCCTTGTTATTTGTTTGAATAATTTTTTCTATTAATTTTTTATTTCTTCTAGTGCCTACTCATGTATGTTGAGTCTCTGCTTGTGTGAATACTAATTATGTTGTTTAAGGGGTAATTTTCATTGTATATGTCAGCTTTCTGAAACATTGGTGTCATCCTTATCTTGGCTTTGATTGGATAAGGGCTAGCCTTTGCTCTTTGTTATAGCCTTTCTTATAAGGCCAGCATACATGTTTCCTGGTTCCAATGGGACTAGCTTTTGTCTTTCCCTGGACCTTTACCTTATATGGACTCAGACTGTGCCATGTTACTTTGTTTGGAAAGATTTCAGCAGAAACTGCTAGGCACTTTATGATTTAACTTTATCTTTGATTTTCCTTCTGTATATATTTGTCCCAAATTATTAAGCAGCTATCTAACCACTAACACGAGTTTGACAACTCTCAGTTTTTCACCTCCGATCTTCTTATGCAGCATGAATATATGTGTTCTTTTTAAATTTTCTTTTCCTTGTTCTTACTATGCAGTTGGAGGTAAATTGAATTTGTTTGCTGCAGTCTGTTGTCTTTCAGGGGGAGCAGGAGTCAATGTTTATATTTCATTCATACAAGGTGAAACTGCAGGTGGCATGAGGATGCATATTGTTATTGTCTTTCTTGTTATCACCCAGTTCCTGGTATGGACATTGATGCAGTCCTGGGTTCCTATACCAATCAGAAAGCTTTTGAAAAGGTTCAATATGGCTGTGTTTTGTCAGGTTCACTCACAATTCCTCACTCTGTCTATCTCCTTGTTAGATGTTTTTGTTCAGTTTCTTCTTCCATCAGCCAATGTTTTAGCTACTCCTTTATAACATAAAACTCAAAGTTCCAAGTTCATGTAATCTTTGTTTTCTGGTGTCTCAGTTGTAGTGGGTCTTGGATGATCTCTACATAGTTTACCTTTTTGCTGGAAATATCCTTTTCTGTCTTTTTAGTGATCTTTTGCTTTCTTCATGGATGATATCTTTGATGTCATCCCAAACACATCTTGTCTTCATCCATTAGTGTTCAATGCATGAAATCTTTTGTTGATATTATCTTATCTTTAAATTCAACTAGAATATATTCAAGATCTTGTTCTGACCTTTGTAGATTTGCTATAACTTCC
>NW_006399755.1:34928321-34931183 GCF_000299155.1 Elephantulus edwardii | reverse complement strand
TGTGTGTGTGTGTGTGTGTGTGTGTGTGTGTACCGTCAAATCAGATCTGACTGGTACAGGAGGAGATTTTCCCTCCTCCTCCAGCAAAGCATCTGGTGGATTCGAACCGCATACCTCTAGTATTGCAGTGCAGTTTCTTGCCACTAGGCCACCAGAGCTCGCTCAGACTGGATTTTATAGAGTTTATGAAGAGTTATTGAGGACTTAAAAGTCATTTAGTAATAGGTCAGATTTTGTCTTTGTTTTGATTTTTCTATGTTATGGGTTATAATAAAGAAAATGGATTAAAGTAGGGGCAAGAGGTTGAGCAGCAAGCCAATAGAGAAGTTGTTATCATAAAATGGCTTATACATAAAAAATACTTGTGTATAAATAGTGTATATATAGAGAGAGGAAGGGGAAATTCTAAATTTAAATTTAAAGTACTTACAATACACAAGCAAAAGGTCAAGGGTTAACTTACTCATCCTTAATTAGTCCAGTAACCCTGGATTCTCGAGAATTTGAAGTTCTATTCCACATTATTTTCTATTCTATCAGGTTACATATACTGTGTTTCCAATTAAAACATTTGTTAATGAAGAGATATCATCATGTTCTTCTATTCCAGTATTAGAAGAAGCAATGGTTCTTGGAGATTATTAGTTCAATAGTTCAGTTTCAGGTCCTCAAGTTCCTAGGTTTCTGACTTGGACCTCTGAGTAGATTGTGGAAAGCAATTTTTGCACATAAAATAACAATTCTGGATATCCAAGTGCCATTTTCTAGTAAGCGGTTGGCAGGACACAAGAGGTATCTGGGCAAAAATTAATGCAATGTGTCTCAAAGAACAAAAGCAATGACTTAGGGAGACAAATTAATTTTATTACAGTCACACATCTTTTATATGCTTTTGACATTTTTAACCAAAATAAATATTTGAAAAGAATTATTATACAGTACTTGGCATATAGTGGTCATTCAGCTATGTTAGTTGTTTTTTTTTACCTTGATTTGTTTCTTTTTCTCTAAGTCTCAGATGACTGTAAAGGCCATCTCCCTGCAGTCCTCTCACTACCCACTCAGCTTGTGACATTCATTTGGAATAATACAACGTGTGGGCTTAGAGTGAAAAGCTTAATGCAATTTTCTTCAGGCTTGTGGCCAGGAAAATTAGTCAGGTTAGAAAATATAAGGTACCTAAGCTCCAACTTGGCATTAAAACACATGAACTGCATAAAAACTATGAGCAAGATATAAAGCATCTTTCCCCACACATTTCCCAGAAACAGAAAAATCTTATGTAGTGTTATACCTCTACTACACATAATCAGTCTGTGGTCATACTGATTAGCCTTGACAGTGACTCTGTGAGTGGTATGGCTATGACTATTAGCTACGGGTATCCAAAAAGAAAACAAGATGGTCAGTAAAGTTTGCACCTTGTAATTGTCATCCATTGATCTACATATTCACAGTATTCATTGACTCCAGCAGACAAAACTCACCAGAAATTCCAATAGAGAAGGATGAAACAAAGTCTCATGGCTATTGAAAAGTACAGTAAGACAACCATTACTATTATAAAGTATAGTGAGTTTACTTTTTTTTAGTCTTTTTTTAAGTGAAATTTTCTTTTAATTGTGATTTTAACGAATGTTTGTGGAGAAGTTACTTTTGAAGATCTTACTAATATTAACTGGGAATAGTCCTTGAGCTGTTATGTAACATTTCTAAGTGTTTCATGTGTTTCCCAAGGCTTCTCCCATAAAGACTACAACCTTTTGATCTTTTCAACAAATGTTCAAGGTAGGTATTATCTTTAAAATTCCCTTAAACAAATGGGAAAGCTGAAGCAAAGACAGATTAAGGCATTTTTTCTAAATCACTAGATCTTGTATTTCAGTTAAAGAGAGGACCATGAGTCTCTGACAGGACTGATTCATCAACTGTGATCTTCCATCAAAAGCCCAGGGTTAGCATCAAAAGCCCAGGGTTAGAGTGAAATGAGATAGGTGTCAAAATGAGAGTGAACAAAGCATGTTCAGCACAGACACAATGCATGGAGAGTGTTGCTATGTAAGAAAGAAACACACAGCCAGCTTGGCAAAGAGCTAGTGCTTCATATGTATCTGCTGATTGGGGATGTAATGAGGAAATATATTAATAAAAATATAGATCGTGTCTCAGTCACTTACTGCTGCTATAACACAGCTACCACGAGTTCGTACATTTAAAGAATAGAAATTTACTGTTTTTCTAATCCTGGAAGCTAAAAGTCCAATTTGGGATCTCAATTCTGTTGATTCTTTCTGTGAATCTCTCTCTTAACTCTTGAGTTGGTGATCCTGTGTTGGAGACAATTCTCACAAGTTGTCTGTCTTCACCTATATAACTGTCACAATGCCTATTCTATCTTTAAAACACAGACTTGATTTGGCTTAGCACTCACGCTACTCAGATATTATTGTTGTTAGGCATCATCAAGTTGAATACATTTTATAGTGACCCTATGAACTAAAGACCTGGTCCCTGTCCTATTCTGTGCCATCCTCATCATCTTCAGCACACTTAAACCCATTATTGTAGTCATTTTGCCAATCCATCTTGTTAAGGGTCTTCTTTCCAAGTGTGATATCTCTTTCCAAGGAATAGTCTCTCCTAGCAACATGCCCAAAATGTAGGAGAGGGAGACAAAGTTTCTCCATCCTTGCCTCCAAGGAGCACTCTGGCTGCACTTTTTCCAAGACATATCTGTTTTTTTAGTTGTCTACAGAAGAGGAAGAAAAGACCAAAATGGATGTCAGAGGAGACTCTGAAGATTGCACTGGAGTGTAGAGAAGCCAAAGCACAAGGAAGAATTCAAGATACTAAAGAGCTGAA
>NW_006399755.1:34914229-34926385 GCF_000299155.1 Elephantulus edwardii | reverse complement strand
CTGATCTCTACTGGCTACTGGTACCAAGAGACTTGATTGTGGATCCAAGTATTGCAATACTTAGATGTAGTCTAATTAAAACAACAGAGAATGTCTTATTTCCAAACAGGATGACATCCTTTAAGGGGTTAGAAATCCAACAGAGGTTTTGGTGGAGTACCATCTAATCCATAACAGATAGTATACCAGGACCAGATTGCTGACGACCTGGAATTTAGGCAGTGGGGAGCCAGAGAATTGTTTTAAACAAAGAATAATATAAAGAGTGATAGAAATATATTCTGAAAAACTGGTGTTGCAGGAGAACTGAAGGGAGACTGAAGGCAGGACAAATATGTAATTAGGATATGTTTACAGTTAAGATGGAAGAGGTAAAGTTTATCCATTTGTTATCCATGTGCAACAGATAAAATGCTTTTACTCCCAAAGTAGCACAGGCTCACTATAGGAAATGCAGAAAAAGCATGAAGATTGAAAGTACTTATGAGCCTAATATTCTAAAATCATTATTGTCAATAACTATTTTCAGTCATTTTTTATTTCATATATAGTCTTAAGATACTGAGATATAAAGGATAGACATAAGCAAATATGTAGGTGTAGTCATCAAAACTGACAAACTTTGGCTTATATTGATTATAGTTTTCCAAAATAGAGTGGCTATTTTTCTTCTTTTGGATCATATTGAGGAAACTTCCTCACATCATTAAGCATTGCTTGAAATGGTTAAATATTCCATATTTGACTTGAGTAAAATAATGTCACTGTTGATACAAACAATTGCGTATTGTTGGATATTTACTGAAAGAAGGTTTTTGTTGCTGTCTCGTTGTAGTTTCAAATAGTGGTCTAGAGAACAATTTTATTCATAGACCTTAGCCCTTATCTTTCAATAATTCCTAAGGTTCAACTTCTCGGAGTGAGATTATGAGCTTAAAGGGTATGAACATTTTAAAGATTCTTGATCTGTATTTTCAAACTGCTTTCCAGGCAAATTGAAACAATTTGCACATTCACCAGCCCCAGCAAAATTTCTACCAGAGATTGCATCAGTTTCTAAGCATGAAGTCCTAAATTGTATGGCTTATTCCAGGCCACAGTTTCCAATTGGATTTTAAACGTTTTCATTTGGGTTATGTCAGATAAAGACAGTTCTTTCTTGAGCCAAGTTTTCTAGTAGACCTGAGAGAGGAGAACAGCCACAAACCCCACAACTGTCAAGTTAATTTAATCGTCTAGAGACCTTAAGGAACAGAGTAGATCTTCACAGAAGATTGCCAGGGCTGTAAATCTTTGTGGAAAGACGGCCACATTTGTGTCCCATGGAACAACTGGTAAATTAGAATCACCAACTTTTTAGTTAGTAGGAAAGTCTGTGCCACCAAAGCCCTTGAGACTAGACAAATAACTGTGCATGTTGTATAAGTGGAATGGACGTCACTGAGTTCATTACCTCACTAAGGGATGGCACAGGAGGACTGATATTTTAGACACTTTTTTAAAAAGCCATCTTCAAGATAGGCTATCCTGATTATTTCCGGACTGATGACCCTGAATTTTTGTTCTTTTCTGTCTCCCCCTGATGAGCTGGGATTTTGCCAATTCACTTTTCATTAGCACCTTCACCAGAAGACTGGAACTAGGAATAAAAAGAAGAAAATCAAAGCTGCACAGGCTTTTCCTCCCCCTTTTCTGATTGGCTGGAGGATAAAAGCAGAAAGTAAGTGTACTCACTAATGTTCCTTGTTCTTCTTGACTCCAAAAAATACAGAAAATTGAGAGGTTGGTGCATTATCTCGGAAATTATTGAGGAAGTTATTCTTTCAATCACAAAAGATGCCTGATTTTCTAGCTTTGGCTGTTAAATGCCCAATCATTTTAAAACCTTGAATACATAGAAGGTCTCATGTTGCTTCTGAAGTTTATAGTTATCTCACCCCACTTACCCTCACAGAACAGCAAAGCCGGCTTATTATCTCTATGACAGGCAGGAGAGAATGGATGAGGCTTCTTTTGACTCTAGCCCTAATGACACTTTGATTCAAGCATTTTTAACCCAGGATGAAGGCCCCAGGGGAAAGATTTAGAGGCACAAACTAGCTTCCCTCCTTGGCATTCACTATAGGAAAACTACAGCTCCTCCCCAGAAGAGCTAGACTAGTTTATGTATTCTACAAAAATTATCAAGGAGTCCTCATGGCACAGTGATTAAAGAACTGACTTGTTAAGTGCCTTCAAGTCGTAGGCAACTCATAGCTACTCTATTAACAACCTGAACACTTGTATAACTTTCTTCTACTAACCAAAATGTGGACTGTTGGAACTCATCAGCTGCTCTGAAAGAAAGAGATGTGGGAATCTAGCTCCATAAAGATTACAGCCTTGGATTCCCTTTGGGCCAATTCTGCTCTGCTTTTTAAGGTTACTATACATCATAAACCACACAGCAGTAATGGGTTTAGTTTTGAGGTCCAAATGCAGTCATGCGCTGTTTAACATTTATTCGTATGTTTGACAACATCCAACTATTGAAATGTTTCAGATATCTAAGATTTTTAAAAAAATTTTATATATAAAAAGAAAATTCCTTCTTTTTTGTTTATTGTTGTTGTTATTATTGCTGTTATGTGCCATCGAGTCACCTGTGACTCACAGTGAACCTATGTACAACAGCCCTAAACCCTACTCTAATACTGTTCCAATCTTATTGTCTCTGATACACCTATCCCCGTTAACCCAGCCACTGAATCAATCCATCTCATTGATGGTCTTCCTCGCCTGCACTGTCCCTCCACCCTCCCAAACATGACATCCCTCTACAAGGATTGGTCCCTTCTTGCAACATGTCCAAAATATGTCAGACAGAGCTTCAGAATCCTTGCCTCCAAGAAGCAGCCTGGCTTCACCCTCTCTAGGATGAACTTGTTTGTTCTCCTAGCAGTCCATGGTATATTCAATAATATTTCCTTCTAATGATTTTAAAGACTCTGATGGTGATCATCAACAACAAAATGTCAGAATGAACTAGCAACGGGGCTCCGAGTGTTCGAGTTCTCACAGATCCTCTTCTTTTTCCTCTTCCTTCCTCTGTTGGTATCATTGGCTTTCCCTCAGAAGTCTTTGACTTCCTGTTCCTCTTCTATTCCTGCTTCAAGCACTGACACGGATGACCTGCCAGGAAGCTACTGCACTAACAGGGCTACACCCAACCACACTTTAGCCACCCTGGTCTCCACCCACTCCCCAGTATCAACCCTGTGTGTGTCACCCTGTCCTGTGCCCAGACATGCTGCATCATAGTCCAGCCATGTACCCATTAGTAAGGCCGGCATCCTGTATCCAGTGGATAGAGTTTTTGGGCTTTGCAGCAGGTTTTCAAAGAGCCTAGAAGAGCATGATATTTTAACAAAACTAAAAAGAAAATCTGTGTAGCAGGAGGGCTGAGAGCAAACATGAGATGTGGTTACAAAGGAGTAGGTCCCTTACGAATCATGTAGACCATTTTGGGCTTTTGTAAGGGTAGTGGGAAGTTATCTCCAAGGCTTAATCAGTGCTTCTTTAAAACCTGTGTTTTTAAAATAAGTCTCTGTAAACTTTCATGAAAATCAACTTAAAAAAAAAAGAAGAACAACTCTTTGTAAAGGTAGATATGTAGCACTGTGCCTCAGTATTTTAGTTTCCTAGGGCTACAATAACAAAATATTATTTCCCCCTACTGTCTGAAAGTAGAGTTCCTGTGAAGCTTTTTCATAAGCTGACATAGCATAAATTGAAGAAATGATTCTTATTCATTTTTATAGGAACAATTTAGAATGTTCTCCAGCCCCTAAAATAACCTATAGAATCATACCAAATACTATGTTGTTATTAGGTGCCATCAAGTTGAGTATAACCCATACTGACCCTATGAACAATAGATCTGAATCCTGTCCTATCCTGTGCCATCCTCAAATCTCTGATACACTTAAACCCATTGCTGCAGTTATGGTGTCAGTCTATCTCATCTAAGGTCATCTTCTTTTTCACTGTCTCTTCACTTTCCCAAGTATAATATCCCCCTCTAATGAATCACCTCTCCTAGTTAACATTTTCAATCTTTTCCTGTGAAAGAGAAAGTCCTCTTTAGATTTCTTTCAGTTATTGGAAACAGATACTGAGGTCAGTCTTTCATGAAAGTGAAATGACAGCAGGAGAACTTTTTTAAAGTAAGGATACTTGTATCATAAATTGGATGATTTGAAACAACAGAAAAAGATTCTCTAGCAGTCCTGGATGCTAAAAGTACAAATCTGGGGCATCAACAGGGCCATACTCTCTGTAAAAATATGTTAGGTGACTAACTCTTCTTGTTTCTCCAGTTTCTGACAGCCCCAACCCTAGGTATTCCTTGTCTGTGGCAGCATAATCCCTGCTTCAGTCGTCACAGTCATCTTCCCTCTGCCAGTTATCTCTTCTCTTTTTATCTTTATAATCAACTCGACTTGGATTAGACCTCATAATACTCCAGTGTGATCTAACAATAACTTAATAGCATCTGCAAAGATTCTATTTCCAAATAAGTTCAGGGGTATTGAGAATTAAGACTCTAGCAGATTTTCTTGGAGGACCCAGGTCAACCTATGATGTCTCTTCTCCTTCTGCCTCTATTCTAACAACAACCCTAAAGGATACTATAAGGCAAGTATGATTAACTTCAGACTCTACTGTTGTTAGGTGCCATTGGGTCACGTATGACTCATAGCGACCCTATGAATAGCAGACCTGAGCCCTGTTCCATCCTATGCCATCTTTACACTTGCTCACAAACTAAGGCTATCTTAGCTCCAGGGCTATTATTACTGATGTCAGATGGATTCTGGCTGAAATTAGAGAATACAGAAGAATGTCTATTTGTAATTTATTGACTGTACAACGCTGTTTGACTATTTATTTGATCATAACAAGTTGTGACATTAAGAAGAACAGCAGTCCCAGATTACTCATGAAACCTATACCTGGGCCAGGAAACTTATACAAGCAGAGCAGGGAAATGCTTCATGGTTTAAAATTAACAAGGTAGTGCATCAGAGTTGAAACACTTGTTGCAGAAGATCAAAGATCAAAGCATATGGATTGCATCTCAATGTCAAGAAAACAAAGATTCTTATTACTGGACCACTAGGCAACATCATAATGGATGGAGAAGAAATTGAAATTGTCAACAACTTCTTACTTGGATCCACAATTAATACCCTTGATACCAGTAGACAGGACACAAGGAGATGCACTGCACTGGTAAAGTCTCCAGTTAGGGGCCTCTCCAAATTACTGAAGAGTAATGATGTCAGTTTGAGGACTAAGGTGTGTCTGATTCAGGCCATGGTCTTTCTGATCACTTGCTATGCATCTGAGAGCTGCACAGTGAATAGGGATTACAGAAGAATTGATACCTTTGTGCTATGGTGTTTGAGAAAAGCACTGAGCATCACATGGATGGCCAAAAGAACAAACAAATATGTTTTGGAGAGGGTGCAGCCAGAGTGAACTTTGAAGGCAAGGATGATGAGGTTTCACCTCAAAGACTTCAGGTGTGTTGCTAGGAGGGGCTATTCCTTGGAGAGGGACATAGTACTGGGAAGGGTTGAGGGTCTGCAAAGGAGAGAAAGACCCCCAACTAGGGAAATTGACATAGTGACTCTTGTTGTCAGGAAGCATCTTCAGACTCTTAAGTATAAATTAAAAAAAAAAGAATCTGAGAGCATAAGTAAGATGCTGAAGGTCATAGTGATTTGATTCTGGCCTTTCCTGGCTCAAAACAGCCAAAAAAGAGAAGGAAGGTATAGAGGGAGAAGGAAGCATGTAAAGAAATCACAGACATTAGCACCCTTGGCAATGATCCTATTCTGAGGAGGGAGAGCATCAATGTAACATACATTAGAACCTTCCTCATAATAAATCTTCAGCTTTTTTTAGCAGAAAGGCCTTCATGAATCTTGTTTCTTAAAGAGCTTTTCTGCTCTGTGAATTTAACAATCTTCTTTATTGTAGAAATTTGGCCTCTTGTTGTCCATAGTTAAAATCCAAATCTTGAATGGATATATTATGCTGTTGAGCTGCAAGAGCGATAAAGCCATTCATCCATCTGCCTGGAGCAATTTAGGTCCAATTTTATCACCTATATAACTGATGAGTCCTCTGCCTGTGTTTGCTTTCATATCTCTCTTCTCCCCAATGCTTTCCTAAAAAATAGCAAGCGCCTAGAACTGTGTCTGTTGCAGGAGAAGAAAAGGAGGCAACAATTACTGAGCACCACTATGTGCCAGTCTTCAGCAGGGACACATGTGCATGCTTGATTTCATTTAATAAACAAGAGCATAATACAGCACTGGTTTAGATCTGTTGTTCACAGTGTTCTTACAGGTCTTTGTGGACTTGATGAGATCTAACGTTTAATCCACAAACAATATGTTCCCTATTTCACTGATATCTGTTATTGTTAGCTGATTTTGAGTTGACCCCTGATTTAGAGCAACCCCTGCCCACTCCCCGTAAAATGAGACTAGAAGACTAGAACCATTGTGATCTATAGGGTGTTAACTGGCTGGGTTTTAGCAGTAAATAGCCAGTCCTTTCTTTCTAGCTGTCTTAGTTTGGAAACACATCTAAAATCAATTGAGCATCACGACAGCATGCAAGCCAGCACTGACACCATATATTTGTGGTGAATTGACTACTAATAGAATCCAGGTCTTTCATGGAAGATGAGAATTTTAGGAAATCTAAATTTCATTTGTTACAAAAATCATACCACACACATTGGGATCAAAGAAACCACTTGAATTGATTCTGACCCATGGCCTATGGCACATGTGTCAGAATAGAACTGTGCTCCAGAGAACTTCCAATGACTAATTAAGACTTGGATTACCAGAATGTTCTCTTGTGGTACCTTTGAACGGATTAGCACTTCTAAATTTCAGGAATGTTAACTACTCGACCCACTCAGCAACCCAGACTCAAAGTAAATATTCTCTATTTCTGCTGTCCCAACCCTAGACCCAACCTAATCGCTCAAACTGTAAAAATAGCTTCTAGGCAACCCAACCATAATTTTCATCCCAATGATTTTATGCTCCATTACCACCAGATTCCTCTGACTGAAACAAAAATATGATGGTGTTTCCTTTTGCTCAAAATATTCATTATCTCTTGGTTGTCTACAATATATTTTCCAATAGTGGACAAAAACAGCCATGCTTAAAAATTCAGTAATAGAGGAAGGCTATTAGGGTGTGATGAGGTACCAATTCATTATGCATTTCCGGAGAGATGGTCTGACAGCACTTGACAGTGCCTCACAGAAGGCGTTTGAGCTAGGTTTGGTGAAGCAGAGAATCTGTCCAGACAGAAAGCGCCAATGTGTGCAAAGGCACTGAGGTGTGAAAGTGGTGGCTCTGCCTGCTTGCAAGACACGTGATTGGTTGTTATTATAGCACAGAATTTTTATCTCAGTGCTCTAAGCAGCAGCATAGCAACAGGTAAATGCTGTTACAGTCAGACTGTCAAGGAGTTTATCTGATTTTAGCACCCTGTGAACTGCATGATGATTTATGAAACCAAATATCAGCACTAGAAAAGCAAATAGATTTGGTTACATAGTCAGTAGCAATCTTGGGAAAAGATAGCCTCTAGGGTAAGAGATCAAGGCAGCTTCTCATCTACCAACTCCACTTCCATGATGACACTGATGTGTCAAACACCATAAAGGTTACCCATCATGTTTGGTGGAACTCCCAGATTAAGTCAGGTTTGGAAGCAGTGGTGGCATCTACTTCCTAAGCAACATTCCTCTGGAAACTTTATGAACACAGAGAAACAACAATAGTTATAGAACAGAGTTCAGATCTTTGTTCACAGGGTTGCTATGAGTCATGCTCAACTCAACAGCACTTAACACCACCACCAACAAAATGTGTGTTTAAGGGAGCTTTGGTGGCCTAGTGGTGAGAAAACGCACTGCAATCCTAAAGGCACATGGTTCAAATACACCAGCTGCTCTGAAGTAGAAAGGTGGGTGATCTCCTCTTGTGCAATTAAACTGCTTCTGAAAACACACTGGAAGGTAAACTATGGATCAGTTCTGACTTGATGGTACAAAACAACAACAACAACATATTTATTTAAGGGCAATCTGATGTGTAAGTGGTAAAGAGTTACAATGCCAACCCAAAAGCACACAGTTTGAATCCACTGGCTGCTTCATGGAAGGAAGTTGGGCAAGCTCCATCCATGTAATTATAAACTCTAAAACCCACTGATGAGTTGGTTGTGATTAAATGGAATACAACAGCAGCATGCGCGTTTTGGAAAACTATCTTCTCTTATAAAAAAATTAAGGAAGGGTATGTTGGCTCTGGAAGAGCACACTGATATTTGAAGGGAACTATAATAAAGGGGTCTGAGGAAAGTGAGACTTTTTCTGTTTACTGAGATATTTCTTAATCTACAGGCAAAGGAAACCATTAATATTTTCCTAGCTCTACTATGAAAACGGGTGCATAGCTAATAAGAACTTTATTCTTTATTCATAGTAACTGGAGATTAAGGATCCTAGAAAAGTATCTCTTCTAGTCAAAGAAATCTAGAGAACAAACAAAACTACAAAGACCAAACCCATTGCTGTCAAATTGATTTTAACTCATGGGAAACTTCCTTCAAGTTTCTGAGGTTGCAACAGGAGTAAATTTACTTTTTTTTTCTCCTAAAGTGGCTGGTAGATTTGAACCATCTACCTTTCAGTTATCAGCCCAATACTTAAAAAGAAGAAAACTTGAATGCTAGCCTTGTAATTGTGGTTGGCTGAGAATCCGGCAATGACGATTTAAGAGAGAATTATCAGAAGTTTAAGTTGAGTGTAGAAGAGGCCATGACACCAGCAGTATCATTGCTGATGTCAGATGGATCGTGGCTGAAAGTAAAGGATATGAGGGGGGGAAAATTGTCTATTTGTGTTTTATTGACTATGAAAAGATATTTGACTGTGTGAATCATAACGAACTATGGTTCACAATGAGAAAAATGGGAATACCATATTACTTAATTATGCTCATATAAAACCTATACTTAAACCAAGAAGCAGTTGTTTGAACAGAGCAAGAAAACAGTGCATGGTTTAAAATTAGGAAAGGTGTGAGTCATGGTTGCATTCTTTCCCCATGCTGATTCAATCTATATACTGAGCAAATCATTCAAGGAGCTGAACTTTATGAAGAAGAATGTGGGATCAGAATTGGAGGAAGACTCTTAAACAACATGCATTATGCAGGTGACACACCTTGCTTGCTAAAAGTGAGAAATATTTGGAATTCTTGCTGTAGAAGATCAAAGACTATAGACTTCAATATGGATCTCATAGCAACATCAAGATGACAAAAATCGAACAAAGCCGCAATAAACATTGGTGTGCATGTGTCTTCTTAGGTGGCAATTATGGTTTCTTTAGGGTAAAATTCCAGTAATGGAATTGCTGGGTCAAATGGTATTTCTATTTCCAACTTTTTGAGAAAGCGCCATACTGCCTTCCAGTGGTTGCTCCATTTTGTACTCCCACTGACAGTTAATAAGGGTTCCAGTTTCTCCACAACCTCACCAGCATTTGTTGTTTGCTGTTCTGTTAAATTTTGCTATTCTTACTGGAGTGAGATGATATTTCATAGTTGTTTTGATTTGCGTCTCTTAGGAATGGGAATTTTGAACATTTCTTCATGTGTTTGTTTTCCATTTGAATTTCTTCTTTGGTGAAGTGTCTGTTGATATCCTATGTCCATTTTTAAATTGGGTTATTTACTTTTATCTTGTTGTGGTGCTCGAGTATTTTATAAAATCTAGATAGAAGTTCCTTGTCAGCCATGTCATTACCAATTATTTTTTACCTAGTCTGTGGCTTCCTTTTCTACCCTGTTGGAGAAGTTTTTGGATGTGAATAAAGATTTAATTCTTAGGAGGTCCCATTCATCTATTTTATTCTCTCCTGGTTGTAGATTTTCCAGGATGCTTGGAAGACCGTTTATCTTGTGGATTAGGACTTCTAGAATTCTTCCAAGCTTTTCTTTAATGAAGTTTATGGTCCTTGATTTTAGTCCTAGGTCCATAAACCACTTTGAATTGGTTTTTGTGTATGGAGTGAGGTGTGGATCTTGCTTGAGTTTTCTGCAGATACTTTTACAATTTTGCCAGCACCATGTATTAAAAAAGGCTGTAGTTTCCCCACTTAACTGATCTAATCTCCTTGTTTATTGTGGCTTTGTTCACAATAGCAAAGAGTTGTAAACAACCCAAGTGCCCATCAACAAATGAATGGATAGAGAAGCTCTGGTATATTCACACAATGGAATACTATGCAGCATTGAAAAACAAGGAACTCATGAAATATTATGCCAAATGGATGACCCTGGAGGACATTATGATGAGTGAAATATCTCAGTCACAAAAAGACAAATATTGCATTGGGCTACTGTTGTAAAATAGGACTGACGTCAGGGCTGAGAAAAGACAGAAAAGGAGGGGAAGAATGATGTATATTGCACTGAAATAGATGAGGCAGAGAAGTGTTTAAAAGAAATATATGAATGGGTATTCCTGTCATTACAGAAATCCAGAGTGAAAGCTAAATAGTGGACTTGGGGGGAGGGATTACATAACAATGAAAAAGGTTTTCTTTTTGTTTTCAAGAAGAGACAATCGGCAGGGAGGCGTGGGCAGGGAGGAAAGTGAAACAATGAATGACTGGAAACCCTTAGTTTCTGTAAACTTTCATTAAAATTAATAAAACAAACAAAGGCAAAAATTCTTACCACTGGACTGATAAGCAACATCATAATAGACGGGAAAAAGACTGAAGTTGTAAATGATTTCATTTTATTTAGGTCCATAATTAACACACTTCAAAAAGCAATCAAGAGAACAGGGGAATTGCATTGGTAAAGTATATTTCCAGGGATCTCTCCAAAGTGCTGAAGAAAATGCCTGAGTCAGCATTTTTAATCACTTGCTTTGAACATTTGTAAGAAGAAACTAATGGCTGGAACATGGAATGTGAGAAGCATAAATGTAGGGAAACTAAAACATTGTTAAGAAAGAAATAGAATGCATAAAAATTGACATATTATTTATTAGTGAAATGAAATGGATTGACATGGGACCAGATGAGCTGTGGAAAGATATCAAGAATATAGTTCATGAAGAATGTAAAGAAAGAAGAAGAAAAGACCAAAATGGATGTCAAAAGAGGCTCTGACTATTGAACTAGAGTGCCAAGAAGCCAAAGCATAGGGAAGAAAATAAGAAGTGAAGGATTTGAACAGAAGATTTCAAAGAGCAGTTCAAGAAGACAAGACAAAGTATCATAATGAAATGTACAAGGAGCTGGAGTCAGAAAATCAAAAGGGCTAACTCACCCAGCATTACTTAAGCTGAAATAACTAAATAACAAATTTAAGCCCAAGTTGCAATGCTTAAGGATGCTATGAACAGAGTATTGAATGATTAAGGAAGCTTTAAAAGAAGATAGAAGATGTACACAGAGTCATTGTACCAAAAAGAAACTGCTAACACAGAAGAATGTCAAGAAAAAAACATATGATCAAGAGGCAGTGGTGATGAAGGAGAAATATTAGGCTGCTCTGGAGGACTTGGCAAAAAAATAAAGTCCCAGGAGTTGATGGAATACCAATTGATGCATTTCAACAAAGAGATGCTGCCCTTGATGTGCTCACCAAGTAATGCCAAGAAATCTGGAGGACAACTACTTGACCAATTGACTGGAAGAGATTCCTATTTATTCCCATTAAAAAAAAATGACCTGACGGTGTGGAAATTATCCAACAATATCACTAATATCTCTCATCCCCAGCTTGTAGACACTTGCAATTAGGCACTTTTCCTGCAGTGAAGTGGTAGAATGGACCAGGGTCAGAATCTGCTATCTTTTCACAAGACTAGAACTACTTTAACTCTTTCCCATCCCACAGACATTTGTGGCATAGTCTTCATAATTGCTTGCTATGTGTCAGAGAGGTGGACAACGACTAGGGATGATAGATGGAGAATTGATGCCTTTGAGCTGTGGTGCTGGAGAAGAGTGTTGAATATACCATGGACTGCCAGGAGAACAAACAA
>NW_006399755.1:34904114-34912209 GCF_000299155.1 Elephantulus edwardii | reverse complement strand
TATGAACAAAAGACCTGAACACTTGTATAACTGTCATTATTTCTCCAAGTTTATAGACTTTCCAGAGGCAAGCTATTTCAGAAGTGAATGCCACTCCTGCTTCAAGCTTGTTTTAATCGGGGAGCTCCACCAAACACTGTCCACCATGGGTAACCATTATCTCATTTGACACATTAGTGTCACAGTATTTAGCATCACAGCAAGCACAAGTTACCTTTGTACAGCAAATGGACAGACTAGAGCTATATGACTTAGAAGAATGTTTGACCAAAAACAATTAAATAATTAAAACAATTAAAATTGAAATAGCTTGCCTCCAGAAACTCTATGAACTTGGAGAAATGATGAAAGTTATATAAGTGTTCAGGTTTTTTGTTTATAAGGTCGCTTTGAGTTGTCTATGACTCGACAGCACTTAACAACAACAACAACAACAACAATAACAACAACAACAAGAGAGCTCTGTTTGCCTAGTGGATAGAAAGTTATACTATCAAGGCAAAGGTGGGTGATTTTAATCTGTGGCCCTCAGGCCTGGTTTTAATTGGTTTTGGTCAAATATTCTTCTAATTGGCATAGCACTGTACATTTGGTCTGTACATTTGCTGTACAGAGGTAACTTGTGGTTGCTGTGATGCTAAACACTGTGACACTGATGTGTCAAATGGGATAATGGTTACCCATGGTAGACAACGTTTGGTAGAGTTCCCTGATCAACACAACCTTGGAAGCAGGAGTGGCATCCACTTCTGAAATAGCTTGCCTCTGAAAACTCTATGAACTTGGAGAAATGATGAAAATTATCAGAGGAAGACTCACCAATAATCTGTATTATGTAGCTTATACAAACTTGCTGAAAGTGTGGAAAATTGAACCATTAGTTGTAGAAGATTAAAAAAAAATCACAACCTTCACTATGTATTGATATTGTATCTTAATGTCAAGAAAACAAAGATTTTAACCACTGGACTGAGAGGTAACATCATGACATGTGGGGGAAATTTTGAACAATTGTCATCTTACTTATTTGAATAGACAATTAACACCCTTGATATCAGCAGTGAGGAAATCAGGAAATGTATTGCAATGAAAAATTCTGTAGTTAGGAACCTTTGCAACTTATTGAGGAGTAATGATGTCAGTTCAAGGACTAAGGTGCATCTGATTCAGGCCAGGGATTTTCTGATCATTTGTTATGCATCTAAGAGCTGGACAATCGCAGCTCTGTTCACAATAGCAAGGAGTTGGAAACAACCCAGGTACCCATCAAAAAATGAATGGATAGAGAAGCTGTGGTATATTCACACAATGGAATACTATGCTGCATTGAAAAACAAGGAACTCATGCAATATTATTCGAAATGGGCAAGCCTGGAGGACATTATGCTGAGTGAAATATCTCAGATGCAAAAGGACGACTATTGCATGCTGCCACTGTTGTAAAATGGGACTGATATCAGGGTTGGGGTAAGACTGAGAAAAACTGGATAAATTGTGTATACTGCACTGAAAAAAAAAAAAGAATGACAGAAGAAGAATTGATTCCTTTGTGCTATGGCATTGGAGAAGAGCACTGAACAAACATCTTATGGACTGCCGAAAGAACAAAAATTATATCTTGGAGAGGGTGCAGCCAGAGTGCTCTTTAGAGGCAAAGATTTTAAGGCTTCACTTCACATTCTTTGGGCATTTTGCTAGGAGGCATTATTCCTTGTACAGGGACATGATGCTTGGAAAAATGTAGGGTCAGCAAAGGAGACCTTCAACCATATGAATTGACATGGTGATTACTACAGTGGACTGTAATGTGTGAGGAAGTGTGTGGATGGTACAGGGTAGGACATGGTTCAGAACTGTTATCGTTGTTCATAGGGTCACTATGGGCCCTATGATTCAATTTTATCTGAGTTCTGGAAAATGGGTAAGAGTGATAGGAAAAGAGTTGATGACTTTGAACTGTGGGGTTGGAGAAGAGTGTTGAATATCCCATGAACTGCCTAAAGAACAAACATATGTCTTGGAGAGCCAGAATATTCCTTGCAGGCCAGGATGATAATGTTTTCTTTCACATACTTTAGACATATTATAGCTAAAAGAGACTATTCCTTAGATATCAAAGTTGAAAAGATGGAAAGTAAGAGAAAGAGAGGAATATCTTCAGTCAGATGGACTGACACAATGAGCTCAAGTGTGTCAGAGATGATGAGGATGGCACGGGATAAGATAGAGTTCAGATAAGTTATTCATAGGGTCAATATGAATCACACCCAACTTGATGACACGTAACAACAACAAGAAGTTGCTTCTGGATTGAACTAAGATAAAAATGTCCACTAGTAAATGAAAAATATCCCATCCTAGGTCACCTACTCATGTTGCACTGTTTCTGCACCCCCTTCCGTCATCTTACTAGACAAGTACATGTGTTTACCCAGGCTATAAGAATCATCTGCTGGCAGATGCTGGCTATAGTTTTCTAAGTTGAAATAATCTTCCATCCTCCAAGATATTGTGACTTAGTTCCTGTGGTCTTCATTTTACACATTAAAGACCATCTATATGGAGAGAAATGAAGAAGGCAAACTGGATAACCAGGGTTTTACACAATTGCTCATGTGCAAGTTCAAACTGAAGCTAAAGAAAATTAAATCCATAAGAACCAAAATTTGACCTTGAGTCTATCCCACCTGAATTTAAAAACCATTTCAAGAAGAGGTTTGAGACCTTGGACACTGATGAATGAAGACCAAATGAGTTGTGAGAGGATACCAAGAATATCTTTCAGGGAAAAATGCAAAAAGCCAGTACAAAGACAGAGGGAGAAGAAAAGACTGAGATGAATGTTGAAACAGACTTTGAGTAGTGCACTAGAGCACCGAGAAGCCAAACCAAAGGCAAGAAATCAGGATGTTAAGGAGCTGAACAGAAGATTTCAAAAGGCAGCTCGGGAAGAAAGCAAAGTATTATAATGAAATGTGCAAAGGGCTTGAGTCAGCAAAATGAAAAGGAACAAACTCTCTTGGCATTTCTGAAGCTGAAGGAACTGGAAAAACAAACTCAAGCCCTGAGCAGCAATTCTTAAGGATGTTGGATGATACAGAAAACATCAAAAGAAGATGGAAAGAGTACCTAGAGGCATTATTCCAAAAATAATTGGCTGACATAGAAGAATTTAATGAAACAACATATAATCAAGAGGCAATTGTGATGAAGGAGGAAGTTCAAGCTTCTCTGAAGGAATTGACAAAAACAAGGCAACAGGAATTGATTGGATTCCTTTTGACATATTTCAATAAACAGACGATGCACTGTATTTGCTCACCAGATGGTGCTAAGAAATCTGGAGGACCACTACCTTACTAACTGACCAGAAGAGATCTAGATTTATCACCATTCCAAAGAAAAGCAATCTGACAGACTGTAAAAATTAGCAAAAAACATAATTAATCTCATACACAAGCAAAATCTTGCTGAAATTTTAAAAAAATGACTGGAACAGTACATCAACAGTAAACTGCCGTAAGTACAAGCTAGGTCTAAAAAAAAGCAATAGTACTAGGGACATCATGGCCAAAGTTAGATGGATCTTGGTTGAAAGCAGAAAAGTACCAGAGGAATGTTTATCTACTTTGCATTAAACTGTGTGGATCACAACAAATTGTGGCTAACCTTGAGAAGAAGAGGAAACTCAGAACACCTGATTGTGCTTATGTGAAACCTATAGTTGGACTAGGAAGCAGTCGTCAGAACAGAGTAAGGAAACACCGCATGGTTGCATATCAAGAAAGGAGTGTATCAGGAATGAGTCCTGTCTCCATACCTTTTCAATGTATATGCAGAACAGATCATTCAGGACACTGAACTTTAAAAGGAAAAATGTGGCATCAGCATTGGATGAGGACTCATCAACAACCTGCATTATGCAGATAACACAACTTTGCTCGCCAAAACTGAAGAGGACTTGAAGCATTAGCACAAGGTGGTCAAGGACTGTAGTCCTCAATATGGATTGAAGCTCAATATCAATAAGAAAAATATTCTCACCTCTCAGTCAATTGGCAGCACCATGATAGAGGAAGAAGAGATTGAGATTGTTAACAATTTCAACTTGCTTGGTTCCACAGTCAACACTCTTGGCACCAGCAGTCGGGAAAATGAAAGATAAATTGCATTGGGAAAATCTGCTATCAGAGACCTCTCCAGAGTGCAAAAGAGCAATGATGTTAGTCTAGAAACCAAGGTGCACCATGGTTTTCACAATTATTTGCTATTCATCAGAGAGCAAAACAATTTGACATATACATACACAGGGATCTTACCAAGTCAAGTGCATCTGGAAAAAAGATGTTGGAGAAGCTTAATGTAAAACCAACAGTCTGAAAAAAAAATCAGGGCTGACTGTGGAACCAAACCTTAGTTACTCATATACAAATTTTCAACTTGAGTTGAAGAAAATGGAATCAAGTACGTACCAAAGTACAGTCTTGAGTTTAGAAACCATCACAATAATGGTCTTGGTACATTGAATACAAAATTGAATACTAAAGACCAGCTCAATGGTCACGTCAATGATATCATACATTAAGAAATCAGAGATCATTAAAAAGACAAAATAGATGTCAGAAGAGGCTAAAATTTATTCTTAAGAATAAAGTAGTTTAATCAGTGTAAGAGATTATAAAAGTTAAACATACTATTTCAATGGATTGCTAGAGAACACAAAGTATTCTAATGAAATGTGCAAGTATCTGGAATTAGAAAGCCAAAAGGGATGGATACTCACAATATTTACTGAGTTGAAAGAACTGAAGAAGCAATGCAAGTCTCAAGTTGCAATCTCTTTCTTTAGCTGAGTATGTACTTTTTAAACAAAGGCTTTCCCTTTGCCCAATTTAGCTGTTAGTTAATTTAAGATGCAATCTTGGAAGATTCTACAGGCAAAAAATTGACTGATGCAGAAAACATCACAAGATAACGGGAAAAATACATATCATTCTAATACCAAAAAGAATTGGTTGACATTTGATCATGTTTGTAGTCAGTAAATGATTAAGAACAAATAGTATTAAAGGAAGAAGTCCTAGGTGCACAGATGACACTGGCGAAAACAAGACTCCAGAAATTGATGGTCAAATAAAACATAGATTGAGATATTTCAACGAATGAGTGCAATGTCGAAAGTGCTCATTACCCCATCACAAGAAACTTTGGAAATAGCTGCCAGGCCAGTCAGTAAGAATAGATCCATATCTATGCCCATTCAGGTAACACAATGGGAGAATTTTGATCAAAATTATTAATATCTCATGCAAGTAAATTTTATTGAAGATAATTAATAGTTGTAGCAGTAGATTGACACAAAACTTCCAGAAATTAAACCTGTTTTTTCTCTACTAGTTTATTTATAAAATTCTAATACAAATTTGAACAAATTCTTTCAATTTCCCTCACGCCCCCACCCATCAAATTGTTCAACCCAATGATTAATCCCTCTACCCCCTAAAAGTCCACATTCCTCTGCTTCCAGCCTCTCCCACCCCTCCTGAATCTTTACACTCATTCTACAATAACTGTTTTGTACAATATTTATCCTTGTGGGACTGAGTTAGTTCACTCAGCATAATGCTCTCCAGTACGGGACCTTAGAAACCTGTTTTGAAAGAAGGCATAGAGCAAAGAGTACCTAATTGCTTTCAGATAAATCTTGGTTTAAAACAGAATATCAGAATACCTGTGTTTTACTAATTGTACAAAGGCATTCAATAATAATCAATTATAAATAACATTGTGAAGAATGGGAATTCCAGCACAATTGTGCTTGTGAACCTGTAAATAAACAGAGAAACAGTTGTGTAAACAAAATAAGCAAATAGTGTCGAATTTAAAAATCAGGAAATGTATGTTTCAGGGCTGTATCTTTTTACTATAATTATTCAATATGCAAACTGAGAAAATACTCTGACAAGTTAAACCATGTAAAGAACTCATCATTAGAACTGGAAGAAGACTCATTAATAACTTGCAATGTACATATGATTTGTTCGCACCTAATTAAACAATATTTTGTTATTTGTTTCATGCCCTAGGAAATCGTCTAGCTTGGTGAATAGGGCTACAGTCTCTTAAAAATGTGTTTTTTTCTATCCTTGCTGGATAATTCTAACAGCTGATTCATCTCGATATTGACTTCATCTGATTGTCTTTTTTTTCAAGTTGTGTTTTGTCCTGTTTCTTGGTGTGAAGAGTGGTTTTCAATTGTCCTGACCAATCTTGTTGTTATGATACTTTTATTCTATTTATACATTCTATTTTAGCAGACAGTCATTAAGTTTTGCATGTAGATTTTGGTTTACTTATGTGAGCTGTTAAGTTTAATTATATTTTGGTGTCTAGAGACCTTTGCAATGCTATTCTAAATGAATTCATTCCGCTGCTATTGCTGTGGCTCCCTGTAGAAACTGTCTGGGCCAAGTGCCATTGGTTTGGAGGTGCATGTACTCCTGGGCACAGTTCATCTTCAACAGCTGGTGGAAAGCCAGGAGGCGTGGGACTTGGGTCATCTGTTGCTACTGGGTAAAGTGCCAGTACACACCAAGTCTCCTGGCTCCCCCGAACTTCAGCAGGCACACTGCAGGTGCATCTTGTATAGAGCCAGGGATAGTTACCTCCCCAGTAATAATCCACAGCCATTCTGTAGCTTTACTGACATTTATCTGTTGGCTGTTGCTATAAGTATGATGGAGGGTATGGAGAATAGGTTCAATCTAGGCCTGCTATATCTGATGCTAGACTGGGAACTAGAGACTACCTTATGCAAGAATCAGGGTAGAGGTCTCCCTAATGTATCTCAGCTGGGCTGGTTTTTTTCCCCTGGTTGTTTAGCCATATATAGAGAGAGTAGTCTTGTCTTTTGTCTTTCTTCTCCTTCTCCTCTTTCCCTCTCTCCCCCCCCCTTTTTTCCCTCCTCCTTCTTTTCCCCTTCTTTTACTTCTTTTCATCCTTCTTTCTTTCCTTCTTCCCTTTTCCCTCTCTTCTCTGCTCTTCCCCTTTAAAAAATGTACTTCCCCTTTTTGGACCTGTTAATACCACTGTTATTAAGATTTATGCACCAAAAACCAGTGCCAAAGAGGAGGGAATAGATTATTTCTACAACTACTACAGTCAGAAATCGATTGGACCTGCAATCAAGATGCATTAATAATAAGAGGTAACTGGAATGCAAAAGTTGGAAACCAGGAAGAAGGATTAGTAGTCAGAAAACCTGGACTTGGTGATAGAAATGAGGCTGTAGATAGAATGATATAATTCTGCACAATGATTTATTCATAGAAAATACCTTTTATAAGAAACATAATCACAGACTATACCCGTGATTTTCATCTGATGGTATGAATCAGATTGATTACATCAGTGAAAGGAATCAGTGGAGAAATTAAATCTCAGCAGTGAAAACTAAGCCAGGTGCTGATTGTGGAACAGATCATCAACTACTCATATGCAAGTTAAAACTAAAGTTAAAGAAGGTCAAATCAAAATTGGACCTTGAGGCTATTCCACTTGAATTTAAAAACCAACACAGGAACAGGTTTGAGTCCTTCAACAATAATGAACACTAATGAAAACCAGATGGGCTGTGGGAAAATATCAAGAGTATTATTTACGAAGAATGCAAAAGGTCGTTACAAAGACAGAAGAAGAAAACACCAAAATGGATGTCAGAAGAGATTCTGAATATTGCACAAGAGCACCTAAATGCCACCACAAAAGGGAAGAATCAAGAAGTTAAGGAGTTGAATAGTAAATGTCAAAGGGCAGCTTGATAAGACAAAGCAAGGTATTATAATGAAATGTGCAAAGAATTAGAGTCTGGAAATCAAAGGGTCCATACTCACTCAAAATTTCTTAAGCTAAAGGAACTAAAGAACAAATTGAAGCCTCATGTCACAATACTTAAGTATACTATGGGTAGAATGTTGAATGACCCAAAAAGAAGATGGAAGGAGTATACAGAGTCACTATACCAAAAAGAATTGGCTGACACAGAAGAATTGCAAGAAAAAATATATGATCAAAAGGCAATGATGATGAAGGAGGA
>NW_006399755.1:34895747-34896518 GCF_000299155.1 Elephantulus edwardii | reverse complement strand
TTCGGATAGGATAAGGATAAGATCTCATGGTCTGAGGGTGGCTACCAAGAATAACTGACTTGATGGTACCTAACAACAACAATAAATAATCTTTCAGTAGTAATTTGGACAACTTAGATAAAATGGACCAATTTTTAAAAATTTTTATTTTATATTGGTTAGCATACAAAATTCATGTAGATTGTGTTTCACACTTTCCTTTACTCACATTTGTGTTTCACACAATCATTCCCATACATTGTGTTTTATAAAATTAATTCACATTGAATTATGCCCATCTTTACCCCATCTTTTTAGGTCTCTGATGAAAACTTCCATTTCCTTTATTCCTTTCCTCCTCTCATCAAACTATGCGGCCCTATGGTTGCTTCATTGGCCACCCTCACCCCTCTGCTACCAGCCCTTCCCACCTTGGACTCTGATATATGTTTTACTAGTTAGCCATCTATTTTTACAATCATAGTCTTATGCGCTATTTGTAAAATGGGCCAATTTTTAAGGTGCTAAATCTTCCAAATCTCAACCAAGACAACAGAATAATCCTATAACTTTAAATAAATTATGTTGTTGTTGTTATGTGCCATCGAGTCACCTGTGATCCATAGCAACTCTGTGTAGCTCTGAAGCTTGCCTTTTCTTGAGCCAGTCTCACTGATTCTGACACACGAACCCTCATTGCCCCAGTGACTGTATCAATCCATCTCTTCCATGATCTTCCTCTCCTGTCCTGTCCCTCCACCATTCCGAGTATGATGTCCTTCTCCAAGGATC
>NW_006399755.1:34868137-34894071 GCF_000299155.1 Elephantulus edwardii | reverse complement strand
TATTCACTAGTGGAGGCTTTCCCCCTCAGTAGGAAGGTGACGTGGGAAAAAAGACCCGAGTTCCCCCTCCCAATTGCTTTTATGGCTCTCCCGGGTGCCCCTGTTGGGGCAGGGAGATTGAGATCATGGTTGGTGGGTCAGGGGATCAGTCATGTGGGTTGGCTTTTGACAGGCTGGCTACTTTGCCCACCTTTACTCTTTTTGTGTCAGTAGACACTAGTTAGTTCTTTACTTTGCAAGGACAGATAAGACTTTACCCAGGGCATTCATGTTTGCCATAAGCTAAGAATTTTTATGGCCCACTTCTGCTTCTGGCATTAATGGGGGTTTATAAAAAAATGGGGTTTATGCTGTCCCTTCAGTGTTCAAGGCCAGTTCAATAATTGAAAATAAGAAAATGTAATGAGCAAATGTAAATGATAATGTTAAACAATAAAAATCATATGACCATTTATTTCAATTGACACAGAAAAAAGAATTCATAATATCTAACATCCACTTTAGTAGTATAGATGTATTAAAATGCAGTAAATAAAGACAAAACAAATAAATCCTCTCTTAACTAATTTAAAATTGAAGGAAACTTCCACAGCCTTGTAAAAAATCCCCAACAATCTACAGATAGTATCATACTTACTGATAAAAGACTGTATGTTACATTTCTAAGCTCAGAGACAAGACAAATATGTTCATTCTTACTATTATAAATTGAAAAGGTATGGAACAGGAAGCATCCCTCATGCAGTCTTTTCCCAATTTTGAACCATGTAGTGTTTCCTTGCTCTGTTCTGAGGACTGCTTCTTGGCCCAAGAATAGGTTTCATATAAGCATAATCAAGTGTTCTGGGATTTCCATTATCCTCAAGGTTAGCCACAATTTGTTATGATCCACACAGTCAAATGCCTTTGCATAGACAATGAAACACAGATTGATATCCCTCTGGTACTCTTTGCTTTCTGCCAAGATCCATCTGACATTGATGATAATGCCTTTAATGCCATGGCCTCTTCTAAACGCAGCTTGTATTTCTGGTAGTTCTCTGTCAAAGTACTATTCCAATCATTTCTGGATAATCTTCAGCAGGATTTTGCTTGTATGTGATATGAGTGTACACCCTGTTGGTCTCCTTTTTTGGGAATGGAAATAGGTAAGGATCTCTTCCAGTCAGTTAGTCAAGTAGTTGTCCTCTAGATTTCTTGGCTCAACCTAGTGAGCACATCCAGGGTAGCATCTGTTTATTGACATACGTCAGTTGGTATCCCGTCAGTTCCTGGGGCTTTATTTTTGCCAAGTCTTTAGAGCAGCTTGGACTTCTTCCTTCATCACCATTGCCTCTTAATCATGTTTTTCTTTTTTTTTAAATTCTTCTGTGTCAGACAATTCTTTTTGGTACAGTGACTCTGTATACTCCTTCCATCTTTTTTTTTTAATACTTCCTAGATCATTCACTATTCTGTCCATAGCATCCGTAAGAATCTCAACTAAAGACTTGAATTTTTTTTCTTTAGTTCCTTCAGCTTAAGAAATTTTGAGTGAGTTTGACCATTTTGATTTTTGGATTCCAGTTCTTTGTGCATTTCATTATAATACTTTGCTTTGTCTTCCTGTTCTGCCCTTTGGAACCTTCTATTCAGCTCCTTAACTTTTTTATTTCTTCCCTTTGCTTTATCTCTTCAGCACTTTAGTGTAATATTGAGAGTCTCTTCTGACATCCATTTTAGTCTTTTCTTCTTCTGTCTTTTGAATGGCCTGATAGTCTTGATATACTTACTCCCACAGCTCACCTTATCTTTGTGCATTAGTGTTGAAGGCCTTTAATCTGTTCCTGAGTTGGTTTTTAAATTCAGGTGAAACAGACTCAAGATCAAATTTTGATTCCTGTGGATTTGATTTGATTGTCTTTGGCTTTAACTTGAACTTGCATGTGAGTAGTTGATGGTTAATAATAGAGTTGCACAATTGGAAGGGTGGAGGGAGGGGTGGGTAAAGGAAAGATTAAATGTGAAAAACAATGTGTACAATCTTTGTAAGTAAACCTTTGTATAAATCTTTGTAAGTATAAAATAAAAATTTTGCTAAAAAAGAAAAAGGTTCTCACCATTAGGCCCATAAACACTATGATAGATGTAGAAAGTATTAAAGTTGCCATTGATTTCATTAACAATCAACACCATTTGTACTAGCAGTCAGAAGAGCAGAAGGTGTATTTAGTTGGGCAAGGTTCCTGTCAGGAACCTCTCCATATAACTGAGAAGCAATGATGTTGGTTTGAAGACTAAGGTGTGTCTGATTGAGGCATCATCTTTTCAATTATTTTTTATGTAATTGAGAGGTGGACAGTGAATATAGATGATGAACTATGAACTGATACCTTTGAGTTGTGTTGAAGAATCACTAAAAGAACAAATAGATATGTCTTGGAAAAAGTGCAGCCAGAATGGTCCTTGGAGATGAAGATGCTGAAATTTTGTCTCACATACTTTTTTGGTGTTGGTTATATGTTTTGTTTATTTTTTATTTATTGGATTTTAATGCAAGTTTACAGAAAAGTTGACTTTTCATTCATTAATTAATACACTTTTTCTTCAATCCCCCTCTTCTCACCCTTCCCCAATCCACTTTGTAATACATTTCTTGTTCCAGATAACTCTCATACATATAATGCCTAATCACATGTCCTTTTCAGATAGTCTTTCCTTTACCTACTCCAGCACTGTGTTCATGATCTGTCCACTCTTTTTCTATTCTCCCCCAACTCCATCCCTTGTAAATTCAGTTTTTACAATAACAGTCTTATGCAATATTTGCCCTTTTGTGACTGAGATATTTCTTTCAGCAGAATGTCTTCCACACTCATCCATATTGCATAATCTTCTTTTGTGCAAATGTACCACAGTTTTTCTATCCATTTGTTTGTTGATGGGCACTTGGGCTGCTTCCATCTCTTCACTATTGTGAAGAACACTGCAGTAAACTTTGGTGTGCATACATCTGTTTTTGTCATAGCTCTGGTTTCTTTACAGAATATTCCTAATAGTGGGATAGCTGAGTCTATTTCCAACTAATTTGAGGAAGTTCTAGACTATCTTCCAAGGTGGTTGTACCATTTTACTTTCTCATGAGCAGTGAGTAAGAGTTCCAATCCTTTCACATTCTCACCAGCATTTGGTGTTTGCTGTCATGTTGAACTTTGCTATTGTTGCTGAGTAAAATGATATCTCATTGCTGTTTTGATGTACATCTATCTAATAACCAGGGATTGTGAATATTTCTTCATGTGCTTGTTGTCATCTGACTTTCTTTTTTGGTGAAGTGTTTATTCATATCTTGTGCCTATTTTGTGATAGAATTATCTGCCCTTTTCTGTTGAGATTCTGGTGTGATCTACAAGCTTTAGATATGAATGAATCCTTTATAAGATGCATCTTGTCAAATATTTCCCCCCAGATAGATGGATGGGCTTCTTTTTATCCTCTTAGAGAAGTTCTTTGATGTATATAAGGATTTTATTTATAAAAGATCCCAGTCATCTATTTTATCTTCTCCTAGTTGTTGTTGTTGTTATATGGAGTCAAATTGCTTGCAACTCATAGTGACCCTATGTACAAGACTCCTAAACCCTGCTCTATCCTATGCCAACCTCTCTGTCTCCAACATACCTTCTCCCATTACCCCAATCATTGACTGAATCCATCTCATCAAGGGTCTTCCTCTCTTGTGCTGTCCCTCCACCCTCCCAAATATGATGTCCCTCTCCAAGGACTGGACTTGTCTCTCTTCGCAACATGCCCAAAATATGTCAGACAAAGCTTCAGAATCCTTGCCTCCAAGGAACATCCTGGTTTCACCCTCTCATGGACAAACCTGTTTGTTCTCCTAGCAGTTCATGGTATATTCAACACTCTTGCCAGCACCATAACTCAAAGGCACCAATCAATTCCATTTCTATCATCCCTAGTCACTGTCCAGAACGCAATTGTAAAGACTATGGCCTAGATAAAGGACACCTTAGTCTCCAACTTGACGTTGTTGTTCCTCAGTACCCTAGAGATGTCCCTGACAGCTGACTTTCGCAATGCATGGGTGACCTGACAGAGTGTGGAAATTATCCAACAATGTAATTAATATCACCTGTAAGCAAGATTCTGCTGAAAGTTATCCATAAACGACTGGAGCAACACATCAACAGAGAACTGCCAGATGTTCAGGGTGGGTTTAGAAGAGGTTGTGGTACTAGGTGAGGGGAAAGCATAAACCCCATTATCCCAGAAGCAGAAGCGGTTCATAAAAATTCTTAGTTTTAGAAGCAGACAGTAAAAGCAGAATTAACCCGAAGGTGCTGGGAAGTCTCATGGGGCAAAAGTCTTATCAGATTAAAAGTAACCAATTAATCGAAGTTCCGTGACATGGAGAGGGCAGAGGTGGGCAAAATAAGCCCGCCAATTAGAAGACAACCCGCATGACTGATTTTCCTGCCCACCAACCATATTCCCACTCTCCCCACCCCAAACAGAAGCACCCAGGAAGGCCTTCAGAACAATTGCCTGCGAAAACTCAGGTCTCCCTCTTCCTCTCGCCATCTTTCCACTGGGGGAGGGAGCCCCACATGTGGAGAATTAAATGGGCTTTTTGTTTTTTTACATACATGTAAGAGCTCCTTTTGGGTGGCACTTTTGTGGGCACAACGTTAGGAATATTATAGCTAACGTTAAATAGATCTTGGTAGAAAGCAGAGAGTACCAGATGAATGTCTATGTTTCATTGATTATGCAAAGGTATTTGACTATATGGATCAAAACAAACTGTGGTTGACTCTGAGAAGAATGGGGATCCTAGAACATTTGGCTGTGCTTATGCAAAACCTATACTTGAACCAGGAGACAGTATTCAGAATAAAACAAGGAGACACTGTGTGGTTCAAAATAGGAAAAAGTGTTGTGCCACAATCCCGAGTCCCCCAAAGACTACCAGGGAGCTGAATCTGATGCAAAAACAGGAGGGATTTTACTATAAGCAGGGTCTCCAAGGACTCCCTCGTCACAGGAGCAGAGGGCAGGTGCCCCGAGCTTAATCTTTATTGGGGCTGGGAAGAGCCGGGATCCATTGGGGGCTGAGGGGATTGGAGTAGGGTTCATACAGGAGGAGTAAGAGTCACTTCTTTGTTACTGAGGTAGTCAAGGAAAACACGAACAAAGACTTAAGATGGCGGCCAGACTATAAATTTTAACAGTGTCTGCCAGGGATGTATTCTGTCTCCATACCTTTTCAATATGTATGCAGAATAGATCATCTGGGATGCATGAGGAGGAATTTGGCATCAGGCTTGGTGAAAGAGTCATCAACAACCTACATTATACAGATGACACAACCCTGCTTTCTGAAACTGAGGAGGACCTGAAGCACTTGCTGTAGAAGGTCAAAGACTGCAGCCTTCAATATAGATTGAAGCTCGACATCAAGAAAAAAAATATTCTCACCACTGGGTCAACTGGGAGCATCATTATGGATGGTGAAGTGATTGAGATTGTTAATGGTTATAGTTTGCTTGGTTCCACAGTTAACACTCTTGGTACTATTAGTTGTAGGTCTATAATAATTTCTGTAAATGCAAGAACAAATAGATAAAAAAATTTTATTTTTTAAGTATTTTTTTATTTTAATTTTAATGAAAATTTACAGAAAAGTTAGATTTTCATTCATTCATTGTTGTATTTTTACCCCCTACCCTTTCCTTTCCCCTCCCTCAGTTTATTTTGGGTTTTTTTTTTCAATATTTATTTATTGCTACACAATTACCTCCCTTCCCTTCTCCCCAAAGTTCTCTTTGCAATGTATCTCTTATTCTGGTGTGTTGTTGATTATGTAATACCTTATCATATATTCCTTTTAAACAGTTCTTTCTTTCATCTGTTCTAATACAATTATCTATCCACTCTTTTCCTATTGATACTAGGATATGTTGTTCTTTGGAAAGGTGTATCATGCTTGAAAAGTTGTTGGGTAAGTGAAAAGGAGGAAGATTTCTAATGAGGTGAACTGACACAGTGACTGAAGCAGGGGGTCCAAGTTTATCAGAGGTGATGAGGATGGCACAGGATAGGACAGGGTTCAAGTCTCTTGTTCAAAGCGTCATTATGAGTCTTACTCAAATCAACAGCATCTGAAAACAACAAAAGCATCACTCAAAAGAAGTGAAAATATATAATTAACCAGAAAGACTTGCAAGGTTGTATAATCACAGAAGTTTTACTCATAACACTAAAAAGTTAGAACAATCTTATTGCTCATCATCAAAATACCAGCTAGTGAGTAAATAGACAAAATGTACAATAGAAGAATCTCGTGTTTAGTATTTGTGTGTAACCTCTCTTGCAGCTGCATCAGGAGTCCCAGAAGTAGTAAGATAACTGTAAGAAGTCAAAGACAGGAGACCACATAATCTAGGATTCCATTCTTGTGAAATATCAAAGAAGGAAAATCTATGTAAAAATCATTGTTTACTTAGGGCTGAGAGGGGGAGCTGGGAGTAAAATTTGTTGGAAATTATCCTTTTTGGTAATGGAAAAGTTCCAGATTTTGTTTGTGGGTATAGTTGCATAGCTCAGGACATTTAAAATTATTTTATAAATTTTAAAGTTAACATTTTATTCTATTTTAGAGTACATAAATTATAACCTCAAGAATAATGTTAATATTTTTAAAAATCTAGAATAATTTTATTGTTTTCATCTTTTTGGTGTGATTTGAGTGAAAGTTTCCTGAGCAGATTCCACTCAACCATTCTTGCATGTTTTATTCTATAGCATCGATTACCATCCGCACATTGTATCTTTACTCTTCTCACTCTCTCAGTGGTTGTTTCTATTAATCCTCAATTCTGTCCTTTCCCACCTTCTGATATAAGTTTTCCCCCATCCTTGTGGCCTTGGGAAAGAATGCTGTTAATTAAAAAATACTATTGTGCTGAAATGACTTATTTTATATGGCCTTTGCCTTTGTTCTCTGGAAAAACAGTGTAAAACATTTTTTTCACCGAAACCTTGAGGAGTTACTTTTGCCCTAATTTTGTACTCAAGAGTTTGTCACTTTTATCCAAGTTGATTGACATTTCCTGGGTAAATCATAAACAGCTTGTGGTTTTATATTCTATATGGCCCTGGGCTGCATCCTGTTTTGCAACTGATACGCATCATTAAGGGATTGTTCAGTAGAGAATGTGAATAATGTGACTTTGTTGCTGTTGTTATGTGCCCTATAGTCTTATAAGACTCAATGACCATTTGAACAATAGGTGTCCATTTGGCCTTTTCCTGTGCTGTCCTCCTTAATCCTGATAAGCTTAAATCAATCTTAACAGTTACTGTGTCAATCCATCTTTGAGAGTGCCTTCCTCTTTTTCTCAAAGTCTTCACCTTTTTTTTGGTAAGATGTCTTTCCCAATGATTGTCTCCTCCTGACAACATGCTCAAAATATGTGAGACAGAGTTTCACCTTTTTTGTGCGGTGGTTTATGAAGGAGTATCATGATTGTACTTCTTTGAAGGCAGATTTGTTTCTTCTTTTGATTGTCTTGGGATAATGAATGTTCTTTGCCCTCGCCACAATTCGAAGGCATCAACTCTTCTGTGATCCTGCTTATGTACGGTCAATTCTTCTTTGGTCCTGCTTATTCATGTCCAACTTTCATATGGAAAAAAAATCATGATTTTAATGAGGATCTTAATCTTTAATCTGATGTCATCACTCCTTAGCACTTTGGAAAAGGTCTTTGACAGATTTTCCCACTGCAACATTGCTTTTGATTTCTTGATTGCTATTACCATTAATTGGTATCCCATCAATTCCTGGGACCTTATTTATTTTTATTTTTTCTTTTTACCAATGCCTTTAGTGCAACTTGAAATTCTTCCTTTATTCCCCTCAGCTCTTGATTATATGCTACTTCCTGAAATAATTCCATGTCAACCATTTCTTTTTGATACAGTGATTCTATGTATTCCCTCTTTCCTTTGGAGAAGAGTACTGAATATCCCATGGATGGCCAAAAGAACAAACCACTATGATGTCCTGGAGACGGTGTAGCCAGAGGGCTCCTTGGAGGCAAAGATGATAAAACTTCATCTCAAATACTTTGGGTATGTTGTTTAGAGAGACTATTCCTTGGAGAAGGACAACATACTTGAGAAGGTGGAGGGGCCGTGAAAGAGAGGAAGAGCAAAGAGTTCAGGTTTTTCAGATTATGAGTATGGCATTAGGTAGGACAAGGTTCAGACTGCTGTTCACAGGATTAGTATGATTTTTATTTGGCAAGATTAGTATGAGTTTTATTTGACTCAACAGGCACCTAACAAATTCTTTTGATGCTTCCTGGATCATTCACAAGTTTGTCCACACATCTCTAAGTGTTACAATTTGATGCTTGAATTTGTTTTTCCTTTCTTTCCGTTTAAAAAATCCTGAGTGAGTTCTTCCTTTTTTATTCTCCAATTCCACCTCTCTGCACATTCTCCCTAGTAGTTTGCTTTATCTTCTTTAGCTGCCCTTTTAAATCTTCTGTTCGGCTCTTTAACTTCAACATCTCTTCCCCTTGTTTTGGCTTCTCAGCACTCTAATACAATTTTCAAAATCCCTTTTGGCATCCATTTTGGATTTTTTTTCTTTCTCTTCTGACTTTTTAATGGCCTTTTATTTTATCTTATTTTAATGGCCTTTTATTTTACTTCTTTCATGGATGATATCCTTGATATCATCCTACAACTAATCTGACATTTGATTATTAGTGTTCAAACTTTAAAGTTACTGTTAAGTTGATTTCTAAGTTTAGGTGGGATAGACCCAAAATAATATTCTGGTTCTCATGGACTTGTTTTCACTTTTTTCAGCCTCAATTTGAACTTGCACTTGCGTAATTGATGGTGTGTCCCACAGTCAACACCTAATCTGGATGTAGCACTATAACTGCTCACCAAAATCTCGTCAAGAAATTTCAAGGACAGTTGCCTTGCCGACTGATGAAAAGAAATCCATATTTGTTCCCATTCCCAGGAAAGACAATACAACAGAATACAGAGGTTAATAAACAGTAACATTAATATCACATTCAAGCGATATTGCTGGAAATAATTTAAAAATGCCTCAAACAGCACAGAGACAGAACTATCAGAAGTTAAGCTGGATTTAAAAGAGACTGTGGTACAGTGGATATCACTGCTGATGAAAAATGGAACCTGGCTTAAAGTGCAGAATACCAGAAGAATTTCTATCTGTGCTTTATTGATTACACAAAGGCATTTGATTGTGTGTATAATGACAAATTATGTCTAACATTGAGAAGAATGGCAATCTTAGAACACTTAATTATGCTCATGGGAAATCTATACCTAGACAAAAGGCTGTTGTGTGACCAGAACAAGGGAACATTATGTGGTTTAAAATTAAGATGTGTGTGTGTCAGGGTTGTATCCTTTCTCCATATCTATTCAATCAGTATACTGAACAAATCTTTGAGAAGCTGGACTCTGAAGAAGAATGTGGCATCAGCATTGGAGGAAGACTCATCAATAACTTTCGTTGTGCAGGTGATGCAATCTTGCTTGCTGAAAGTGATGAGGACTTGAAGCACTTGCTGCAGATGGTCAACGACTACAGCCTTTAATACAGATTGCATCTCAACATCAAGAAAATAAAAATTTTCCCTAAAAAAGATTTCCCTTCTGGACCAATAGGCAGCATCACAAATAGATGGAGAAGAGATTGAAACTGTCAAAAACCTCGTCTTACTTGCATCCACAAACAATACGTTCTGTACCAACAATCAGTTGAGAGGACATGTTACACTGGGGAATACTGCAGTCAAAAAACTCTCTAAATTATTAATGAGCAATGATGTTAGTTTGAGGACTAAGATGCACCTGATTCAGATCATGATCTTTGTAATCACTTGCTAAGCTGCTGAGCCACTGAGAGCTGGACAATAATAAGGATGACAGAAGAAGAATTGATGCTTTTGAGTTGTGATGTTGGAGAAGAGTACTTAACAGCCCATGGACTAGAATATTTTAAAAGAACAAATAAATATCTCTTGGAGAAAGTGCAGTCTTCATCTAACATACTTTGGGGTATTTTGGTAGGAGTCTATTCCTTGGACAGGGATATGCATGAGAAGGAGGGAGGCTGAAAGAAAGCAGACTTACACAGTTACTATAGCAGTGGGCTCAAGTATACCATAGAGTGTAAGAATAACAACAGATAGGACAAGGTTGAGATCTGTTGTTCAAATGGTTGCTATGAGTTGTACGCAAATTGACGACACCTAACAATACCATCAAAGACTATAGTCGTCAACATGGACTACATCTCAACATCAAGAGAACCAAAATCCTCACCATTTCACCTATAAACAACATCATAATACGTGGAGAAAATATTGACATAGTCTCTTGCTCTTAGTATACAAGCATTTGGACATGGGTATCTAAAAATGCCTTAATGCTTGACTACGCCTACAGGCTCATGGCTATTGTGTTGTGAATTGGTTTTTATGCTGGATGACATGATGGTGTCTCATATCTCCAGGAGGGACACATATAGAATGCTTGGGGCTCTTGTGGCTTTATTTTTATCCCCAAGCAGGTGTCAGTGTATGAGACTTGGCTGTGGCCCTTGGGCCAAATGTTAATTGATTTGGGATGAACATTGTTTTAAGTGATACAGCAGTGATCTGTCTATTTACGCTACTGAAGTAACTTAGAGTTGCTGTGACGATGGACAACAATGCCATAGTTGTATCAAACATCCTAATTGACTACTCATTACGGGCAATGTTTGGTAGAGCTCCCAGACTGATTCCAGTTTGGAAGCAGGAGTGGCATCCACTTCCTTACCAAATGCCTTTGGGAAGTCTATTAACTTAGAGAAATGATATCTAGAAATGATATTATAGAAAGGCTCCAGGCCTTTTGTTCATCTTTTATATATATGTGTGTGTGTGTGTGTGTGTGTGTGTGTGTGTGTGTGTGTGTGTGTATCTCCATTGTATTTAAATGTTGATTGGGCCCAACAGCCTAGTGTTATTATTTTGGAGGAACATTCTTCTAAGTTGTACAGCACTCTTCTGTCAATTTGCTGCACTGAGATAATCTAGGTTTGCTGTAATGCTGAACCTTGTGTCATTGGGGGTCAATTGTCATAACAGCTGCCCATTGTGGACAGTGTTTGTTGGAGCTCCCAGTTTAAGACCAGTTTGGAAGCAGAAGTGGCATCCACTTTCTAAACCTCATGCCTCTAGAAACTCTATGAACCTGGAGAAATAACGATAGTTATAGAAAGGCTCAAGGCCTTTGGTTCATAGGGTCTCTATTGAGTCATGCTCAACTTGATGACCATCAACAACAACAATATAATCAATGTGAGGTAAAAAGACAGAGAACCAGATGAAGTAAAACAAAGGAATTTGTTATCAGCTCTCATGTGGATTCTTCAAACCCAAGATGGAGGGAGGCACTAGGCACTAGGGAAGTCGCTTGCAGTAATGCTACAACAAAGAGGGGAGGGATGTAAGTTGGTCTATTTGGCGGTCAGCTCTCTTTATTCAGTGGTGAGCTCACTGTAGAGAGAGAGCATTAATCAGATGCCCTCTGTCCCTTTCCATGTATGGAGCTGCTCAGGACCTTTTAAGTGAGTTGTGTCAAGGCTATCATTAAGCAGAGAGTGGCTGATGGTCATGCTTTCTTCTGATTGGCTGCAGCATTGGAATGTTCCCGAAGAAGTGAGTCTGCAGGTGACCTTTCAGTCAATAATTTAATTTTACTTGGATCCACAATTAATACTCATGGTAACAGCAGTCAGTAAATCAAAAGATGCTTTGCTTTGGGAATATCTGTTGTCCAGGGCCTTAGTCCTTTAAGGACTAAAGTATATTTGAGCCATAGAATTGTAAGTGGCACATGTACATTTGATTTCTGGAAGTTCCCTATCAAAGTACTTTTGCAACTGTTTTTTTTATAATCTTCAGCAAGGTTTTATTTATGTTATATTGGTCTGTAATTTCTGCTTTCTTTTATGTCACCTTTCTTTGGAATTGGCATAAATACGAATCTTACCTAATCAGCTAGGTAGCTATCTTGGCAAAGGTGCAGCCAATTGTTGAAACCTTCCAGTTTGTATCCTATCAACACCTGAAAGACTGGTTTTCACCAGTTTCTTCAACGCAGCTTAGATTTATTTATACTGTGGTTTCTTGAAAACATGCTACCAGCTGAAATGGTTGAATGTTGACCAGTCTTTCTAGTACACGCCTCCTGCACCATTTAATACTTTTTTCCAAAGAATCATGTAAGAAATCAAGGCTTGGTTTGGGTTGTGGTGGTTTTTTTTGTTGGTTTTTTTTTTCCAGTTTATGGTTAATAGACCAATATAAGTAAAATTATAAGTGTAATTTCAAAATAGTAGAAATTGAAAAGATGCTTTTTTTTCTATACTCTAAAGTTCAGTTTCATTACAGAGGATCTGTGATGCTAATATATCGAGTTGAAATGAAAATTTATCGTAGATAATTATAAATGCAGTCAATTTACCAGTTTTAACAGCCAAGTGTATACTCAAATTTTCATACCTCCATTTTCCCTAGTTGAAATTATTACTTTGTAGATAAATTGTTTCATGTTAGGTTCCATGTTTAATTAGGAAATTAGGACAATAGCATTGATCAAAATAATCCTTTCTGCACCCTATTCTTGTAAAAAGAGCACGGGCCAAATGAGGATGGCCATTTTTGACCTTTACCACCTTCACGAAGCGCAGCTGTCCCTATCAATAGCATTAACAACATAAAAACAATTCCCATGAAGTTAGACATGACCCCACACTCCGACACCACTTTCTACTCATCTCTATACCAATATTACTGCCTTAGTGGGCCCAGCCTGATGTGATGGCTCACAGAACACACAGAACCAAACTGGGGAAGTTAAAAAATTATAATCTGGGTTAGAAGCAGAATACTGTCCAGACAGTTTCTGAAATGTGACTCAGCAAAAGCCTCCTCTCTTTAGGTCAGTGCTAAAAATTTCTCAATCCTACCAATATTGGCTGTCTCCCCTCCCTGATGTTACCCACAGAGTGTGCGGCAAACTGGGACAAAGGTAGTAGTCCCAAGGTCTGCATCACTTGTGTCAGGTCTCTGATTCTCCTCTGTGGCTGTTATGGCTATTGTTCTGAAGGACAAGTTGCAGTCTCTTACTTGCTCTTCTTTGTAGGCTATGTGGGGTTTTTTCCCTAATTCTGTTTATTGTTGTTGTTTTTAGGTGCCATCTAGTCAAGTATGATTCATAGAAACCCTATGAACAAAAGATCTGAACCCTGTTTTATCCTGTGCCATCCTCACACTTCCTGACACACAAGAGCCCATTGCAGCAGTCACTGTGTCAATCCACCTGATTGAAGGTCTACCTCTTCTTTGCTGACCCTCACCCTTCCCAGAATCATGTCCTTCACCAAGAAATAATCCCTCCTAGAAACATGCCCAAAGTATGTAAGACAAAGCTTCATCATTCTTGCTTCCAAAGAACACTCCAGTTGTACCCTCTCCAAGACATATCTGTTTATTCTCTTGGCTGTCCATGGGATGGTCAGTGTTCTTCTTCAACACTACAGCTCATAGGTGTCAACTCTTTTCCTGTCATCCTTATTATCATTCATTATCCAGCTTTCAGTTGTATAGCAAGTGATCAGAAAGACTATGGCCTGAATCAGACCTGCCTTAGTCCTCAAACTGATATTATTATCCCTCAATAATTAATAATAAATTAATAATAATTAATTGTTTCATCTGCATAATGCAGGTTCTTGATGAATCTCTCTTCAATTCTGATGCAGATGTGCTTAATTTATTGTTGGGACAAACCAATCCCCTTGTGGCTTGGTAAACCTAGCCAATCCCCTATGGGTAGACTTATTTGCATATTCCCACCCATCCACAGGGCAAAGTCAAAATTCAATGGCTAGGAAAGATATTTTAAATCATAAACTCCACAATTTTCATCACACTAGAAAAAGTTCATGCAGTACAAAGTACCAAGTATCATTTTACCAGTCTGTTAAGTCCTCTGGCAGTCCCTAATTCACTATCAGGTTTGAAAATTACAAAGCATAGCTATTTCTTGCAATCAGCATTTGTCTGTCAAGAAATGAGATTGTGGGGGTTTTATGTTGTGATTAACTACAAATTGTGATATTGGTATTTCATATATCAATATAGTGACCAGTGGTGGACAAGTTTCGGTAGCATTTCCAGATTATGTCAGACTAGGAGGAAGGAATGGAAATCTACTTCTGGGGGGAAAAATGGCCAGTGATAAGCTTACGAATAGTACTGGAACTGACAGTGTGGAAGGAAGATGCCCAAGCTGCACTGAAAGTATTGACAAGAAAACAAAGACCAAGAACTGACAGCATACCAGCTGAAGTGTTTCAGCAAGCAGGTACAACCCTAACTGTACTCACTAGTCCATCCCAAGAAATTTAGAAGACAGCTAGGTGGTTATTTAAAGAAGGAATCTGTACTTATGCATCCCAAAGAAAGGGGATCCAATAGAATGCAGATATTATCTAAGAATATTACACACAAGTAAAACATTACCGTAGATTATTAAAAAATTATTGCAGCAATACATTGATAGAGAATTGTCAGATTCAAACCAGACTCAGAAGAGGACATACAGAATGAGAGATACCATTGTTGTCCTCAGAAGGCTCTTGATTAAAGAGAATAACAGACAGAAGTGGACCTGTTTACCTTTAATTGACTATGCAAAGGCATATGATTATGTGAATCACAGCATATTGTGGATAACCTTGTAAATGATGGAAATTCCATAACATTTATAACTGTGTTTTTGAGGAATATACACATATTAAAAGGCAGTCTTAAATCCAGGTTTGAGTATTAAAGAAACTGAATTATATGAAATAAAACATGTCATCAAATTGGAAAAGAAATCATTAACAACTTACAATATTCAGGTAACACAACTTTGTTGCTGAAATCTAAGAGAACTTGCAGTATTTACTAGTGAATATCAAAGATTACAGTCTTCAGTGTGAATTACTCATAAATATAAAGAAAACATAAAATTCTTACAATTAGACCAGTAAGCATAAATGGGAAAAAGTTAGAAGTTTTCCAAGATTTCATTTTACTTGGAAGAAAAAAACCACTGTCCATATAAACAACAGTCAAGAAATGAAAAAAAAAAAACAAAACAAAACTGATCAAATCTGTTGTAAAGAACTTTTTTAAAGTCTTAACAAGCCAAGATGTCACTTTTGAGGACTACGGAACACCTGACCCTAGCCTTGGTATTTTCAATTACCTGTATGTATGCAAAAGAAAGATTGAAGTAGAATTTATCAATCTGAATTTTGGTCTTAGTGAGGAATATTGACTATACAATACACTGTCAAGAGAATAATCTGTCTTGGCGAAAGTGCCTCCAACACACTTCTTTATTATGAAGGTTTTAAGACCTCATCTCATACACTTATTGGACCGCTTATAAAGAGGGAGCAGTCCTTGGAGAAGTAGTAGAGGGTCAGTGAAAAGACCTTCAGTGACATGGACAGATACAGTGGCTGCAACAATAGACTCAAAATAGCAACTCCTGTGAAGATTACAGTTCTGAGCCGCGTTTCCTTCTGTTGTATCTAGGGTTGTTATGAGTCAGAACCAACTTGATGGCATCTAACAATAACAACCTATTTAGAGGGGCAAAAAATTTCCAAATTGGAGAAAGACTCTGAGAGATCAACACATGGATTGCCATTATTTGTTTGCTAAAAATATGTTTACTTGAGTAAAACATATTTTCAGATAGCAAGATATGGGATCCTCAGTTTATTCTTTTAGCTCTCCATCTGTCAAGTGTTCTGTACTTTTATTTTTATAGCATGAAATAATCTAGTCACACTGAGAAAGAGACTCATATATTGCCATTATGTGCAATAGCCTCATAGGATTCTTTTTAAAGAAAATAAGCTTAATTATTTTTATTCTTAATAAGAGATTCTACATTCTATGGAAATAGTTGATATTATGTGTATTATTTGACTACAAAGATATTTACCAGAAGACAAGCTCACACATAGGAATAATTTAGGTAATGAGAAGACGACAAGGTGTTTAGTGATAATCATGTCTCCTTATCACAGGCCCCTTGCTTGGTACTTGTAAAATTCCCTTTTTTCATCTTTGAAATACTAGAAGAAATTTAGAGAAGGAAACCTCTAAAATGCTTTCTAGGCCAACAATCTCTGATTCAGAGTTTTTGTGTTTTTTTGGTTTTGTTGTTGTTTGTTTGTTTGTTTTGTTTTTTAATATATTCAATATATGAGTTCTGGTGGCCTACTGGTAAATAACTGCACTGCAATCCCAAAGGCATGCCATTCGAATTCACCAGCCGTTCTGCAAGAGAATGGACAATCTTCTCCCCTGTGATTTACTGTCTCTGAACCCACTGGAGGGTCAGCTATAGGTCAGTTCTGACTCAATGGTACTCAACATTCAGCATACAATTGAGCAATAGCTTTCTATGCTACTCTCTAGCATGGTTGATGTTGGGAGGTAGAAATCAGCCATTGCTCCTTTCAAAGTGGTGACCTCAGTAAAGTCATCTTATCACTCTCAGCCTGTATTTCTTTGACTTTAAATATGAGACTAAAAATATATACTTCATGGGCTTGTAGTATAGTTAAGTCTATTTGGCAAAACTGATAAATCAGAAGTCACAATAGATATCTACAACAGAAGTTTACTTCCAAAGTAGATATTTCTTGGGAATCCTTCCATGTTGAGAAAAAGGAACAAGGTTCTTCTTTATGGTTATACCAATATTATCACATGTCACTGTGGAAAGAAAAAGAGGGAATGAAGAAGGAATACAAAGCTCTGTCTTACAAGGAAACTTGTAATTATGATAGGTCGACTAGTTAATGCAGCCGATTCAGGATAATCTCATAGCTAAATAATTAATTTAATAATTTATGCAAAATCCTTCCTTGTAAAGTAACACGTGAACATGTTCTAAGAGTTAGAATGTGTGCATATTTTTTTTTGGGTGGAGCATTGTTCAGCCCTAGCACAAACATATGAGTAAAGGGACAGTTATAATTTCATATTTGGAGACTATCACGGACTTAAAAAACAGTTCTGTGCTTTTCTAACTAAAATAATCATGAAATGTGCCCTACTTTTCTCTTCTGCAAAATGGGGGTGACAATAGTAGGTAGCTCACAGGGTTATCATGAAGATTTATGAGATTATGCAAGTAAATTGCCTAGCACGTTGTAGATACTCAGGGCAGTAGAGTTATTATTTCACTGTATATGCTGGAGCCCATATAAACTTTGATTATGTTCCTTTATCATCCTAAATTCCTCTACTCTTATAGTTGAAGCAGAAATGAGTACTATGAGTTATTGGAGGGTACAAAGAAGCTATCAATCATGTTTAGCATGCTGACCTTCTCTTGACAGGAAAACAGATTAAAGCATTTTAGAGAACTTCATAATAGCAAAGATTGAGCACTATGGTTCTTCTGCTATGTCTGGTAACCCCTATATTCTAGGACATTGCCATAGCCTAAGCTTATTTCATCCTTAATCACCTAAGAAACCCTTTGCCGGGAAGCAAGAAAGTTGAGACATTTTCCCCATGAAAGAGATAGTCACACAAGTTCATCACTGGAATTTGGTCATACAGTGTCTAAGAAAAGGGACAGTTTCCTGGGAGGCAAACTCCAACAACGAGGGCCAAATGAACTCCTCTATCTCTATTTATCCCACTTTTAGGCAGATTAGAAGCTTCCCTCTTTATTCTTGCCTCAGCTATAAAATGCATTTCCAGTTAGAGAAATCTTCTAGCTGGCGTTCCATCAAATAATAAAAGATTTTCAGGCTAAAAAAAAAGAAAATAATTTTTCTTTGGAGAACTATGATCAGATTATAACAACTGTTAACTGTATCCAATCAGATCTCAGGGCATGGTGATACCACTCACAATGAACTTTTGTGATCTTTCAGGTTTCCATTCACTAATTTTCCAAAGCAATTTGCCAGACCTCTCCTCCTTGTTAGTCTTAGTCTAAAAGCTCTATTATAATCTATTCAATATTGTAGCAACACCCAAGGCTTCACTCACAGACAACTGTTGTCTATGCGTGGAGAACGTTGAGTAGTAATCAGACCAGGGTCTCCAGCATGGAAGACAAAAACTTTACCCGTAAACTGCTATTGTTGTTAGTAGTTGAGTATAACTTATAGCAACCCAAAGGATAATAGATCTGAACTCTGTCCTATCCTGTGCTGTCCTTATAATCCTGGACACATTTGAGTTCATTGCCACAGACACTGTATCAGTCCATCTCTTTGAGGGTCTTTTTCTCTTCATTGAACTTCTGCCTTTCCAAGCATGATGTCCCATTCCATTGAACAGCCTCTCCTAACAACGTGTCCAAAATATGTCAGGCAAAGCCTCACTGTCTTTGCATAAAAGGAACATTTTGGTGGCACTTTCTCTAAGACATATCTGTCTGTTCTCTTGGCTGTCAATGGGATATTCAGTACTTTGATTCAAGTGCATCTATTCTTCTCTTGTCATTCTTATTCATTGTCCAGCTCTCGGATCCCTAGCAGGTGACTGAAAAGACTTTAGCTTGGATCAGGCACACCTTACTCTTTAAATAGTCATCATTGCTCTTTAGGACTTTGGTGAGATCCTTGACAGCAGACTTTTCCAATACTATATATTTCTCCATTTCCTGACTACTAACAATGTTGTTGTTGTTAAGTGCTGATGAGTTGAGCACAACCCGTAGCAACCCTATGAACCTTGTCCTATTCTGTGTCATCCTCACAATTTCTAACATACACTAATCTGCTGCTGCAGTGGTTGTGTCAATTTGTTTGATTGAAGGTCTTCCTCTCTTTGTTAATGGTTAGTTATGGTGCTCTGGTGGCCTTGTTGTAAGAAGCTGCACTGCAGTCCCAAAGGCATGTGGTTAAAATCTACCAGCTGAACCACGAAACAAAGGTGGGTAATTTCCTCCAATGCAATTAACTGCCTCTTAAAACCTGATGGAGAGTCAGCTGTGGGTCAGTTCAGACTCAAAGATTCAAAACAACAACAATCCAGAATGGCTTCAAAGGTTTTTAATATATTAATCAGCTAAATGGTTGGGATAATGCATGTTGCTATGTACTGTCAAATGGGAATTTAGCCACAGCTAGACCTCCAATGGATTTACAGAGGCAGTTGACTCAATAGTACATTTGAGCAGGCTACCACAGCACCCACAAATGCATATAGCATATGTAAATCCATCAAGACATGAGAAACTCCTTTTCAATTATAGGTTCAGATGCTAAACTTCATGACAGCAGGGTATAATTAAAGAAAAGGCTAATTTCTCATGTAGGTGGGGAGGTTCCAAAATAAGGTGGAGAGATCTTCTGGAGAAGGTACAGAAGAGAGGGTGTATCCAGTTAATGGGATTTCGAGAGAAGAAGTCCCACCAGTGGGAAAGCAATTCGCCTTCATAAAATCTAAAAGAGGAACCATAAGGCACATGTGTTTAAGGAACAAAGCTGGGAGGTGTAAGATGAGATTTAGAGTTTACTGGCACTAAATCAAATGTCAGTTGGGAGCCCAAGTTTCTTTCCATTGACTTCTCAATTCATCCATGATATTTAGATTAGCATAATAAACACCCAGATTCCTTGTAAATTTACTTGAGAGAGATCAAATTTGTAAAGCAAATTTCAAATAATAAGGCCAGTGATTGTTATTCCAGCACCTGAAAAGCTAGTGCATGCTCAGTAACCCCAGGCAGAAAGAGTGAGCCAGGAAGAGAAATCAATGGAGTCCAAGGACTTTCTTGAAGAACATGAACAATAATATTGAATTCTTTTGGTTTGTTTTTATTTGTTGAACTTCTCAGAAGATTGTTCCTGTATTATTGACCCACATGCAGTAGGAGGTTGCCTCAAGGCACAAACTCTACTTTGAGAGTCTGGTAGATAATCTAATATTAGTCAAGTATCTGCTACCATAACAACTAGATAGCTTTTTGCCTGATTAATGGCTTCTAAACTTTGTACTACTTTCTGGTATATGTGGTTCCGGAAATTATAACTAGTGTGACCACTAGGAGTTGAGTCTCTGTTATAGAATTGTTATTATTGGTTGTTGTTATGAGCCATCAAGTCATCTATGATTCATAAAACCTAACATAACAGTTTTCATAATATGTTTCATAATAATATGTTTTCATAAAACATAACAGTTCTGAACCCTACCCTATCCTGATCCAGTCTCACTGTCTCCAACATACCTAACCCATTCTTCTCAGTTATTGAGTCATTCAGAGTCTTCTTTTTTTGTGCTGTTCCTCCATGTTCCAAATATGATGTCCTTCTTCAAGGAATGAACCCTCCTGGAAATATGTCCCAAATATGACAGACAGATCCTTTAAAATCTTAGTCTCCAAGAAGCAACTTGGTTTTTCACCCTCTCTAGGACAAACCTGTTTGTTCTCTTTGCTCTTCTCCAGCACCACAACATGAAGACCTTGATCCTCTTTCTGTCATCCTTAGTTATCATTCTGCTGCTCTCTTATGCATTGCATGTAATTGCAAAGAATATGGGCAGGATCAGGGACACTCTAGTCTCCATACTGACATTGTTGCTCTTCAGCACTCTGGAGAGGTCCCTGACAGCACAGTTTCCCAATGCAATTCATCTTTTTTATTTTCTGATAGCTAGGACCAAGAGTCACTATAACAAGAAGAATTGGCTGACACAGAAGAATTTAAAAAAATAACATATGATCAAGAGGCAATGGTGATGAAGGAGAGAGTTCAGGGTGCTCTGAAGGACTTAGCAAAACATAAGGCCTCAGGAATTTATGGAATACCCATCGACATTTTTCAACAAGCAGATGCTGCCCTGAACATGCTTACTCAGTTGTGCCAAGAAATTTGGAAGACAATTAATTGGCCAACTGATTAGAAGAGATCCGTATTTATGCCCCTTTTTTTTTAAAAAAAAAAAGTGACTCATGTCACTAATATCACATGCAAGCAAAATCCTGCTGAATATTATCCAAAAATGAGAAAGAACTACCAGAAATACAAGATAGGTTTAGAAGAGGTTATGGAACTAGAGACATTATTGCCAGTGTCAGATGGATCTTGGCAGAAAGCAGAGAATACCAGAGGAATATTTATCTGTGTTTCATTCACTGTACAAAGGCACTTGACTGTGTGGATTACAACAAGATGTGGTTAACCTTGAGGAGAACGGGTATCCCAGAACGCTTGATTGTGTTCATGGGAAACCTATACTCAGACCCGGAAGCAGTTCTCAGAACACAGAAAGGAAACACTGCATGATTCAAAACCAGGAAAGGAGTATAACTGGGATGCATCCTATCTCCATACCTTTTCAATCTATATGCAGAACATATCATCTGGGAGGCTGGGCTTTATGAGGAGGAATGTGGCATCGGGATTGGAGAAAGACTCATTAATAATCTACATTATGTAGATGGCACAACCTTGTTTGCTGAAATTGAGGAAGACCTGAAGTCCTTGCTGCAGAAAGTCAAAGATTGTAGTCTTCAATATGCATTGAAGCTCAACATCAAGAAGACAAATATTCTCACCACTGGGCCAATTGGCAGCACCATGATAGATGGAGAAGTGATTGAGGTTGCTAACAATTACAACTTGCTCAGCTCCACAATCAGCACTTTTGGCACCAGTAGTCAGGAAATCAAAAGACAGATTGCATTGGGAAAATATGCTGTCAGAGACCTCTTCAGAGTACTGGGAAATAATGATGTTACTCCAGAGACTAAGGTGCGCCTGATCCAGGCCATGATTTTTGCAATTACTTGCTATGCATCAGAGAGCTGGACAATGACTAAGGATGACAGAAGAGGAATTGATGTCTTTGAGTTGGGATGTTGAATAAGATTCTTGAACATACCATGAATCACCAAGAAAACAGATATGTCTGTCTTGGGAAGGGTGAAACTAAGTTTCTCCTTTAAGGCTAGGATTTTGAAACTCTGTCTCACATACTTTGGGCATATAGCTGGGAGGTACTGGTCCTTGGAGAAGGACATCAAGCTTGGAAGGGTGAAGGGACTGCACAGGAGAGGTAGACGCAGAATGAAATGGATTGATAAGTAACTGGGCAACGGGGGTTTGTGTTTCGGAATTAATGAGACTGGCTCAGGACAGGGCAGGGTTCAGAGCTGCTGTACATAGGGTTGCTGTGGATTACAGGTACCTCGATGGCACATAACGACAAGAACAACAACAGGCCAAGAATGTTGAGTGTGGAACAGAGCAAGGTGAAATTGTTAACAATCTCAATCTCCTCTCCATCTATCATGATGCTGCCAATCGGACCAGTGGTTAGAATCTTTGTCTTCTTGATGTTCAACTTCAGTCCATATTAAAGACTGCAGTCCTTGATCTTCTGAAGCAAAAAAATGAGGCCCTCCTCATTTTCAGCAAGCAAGATTATGTCATCTGCATAAGGCAGGTTGTTGAGGTGTCTTTCTCCTCTTCTGATGCCACACTCTTCCTCAAATATATCTAATTTATACCTAATGTTACAAAGAGTGTCACGAGGCCCAATATAACAGGTAAAACTAACACACACTTCCTTGGAGAAGGCTCTATGAGACAAATAAATTGTCTAGTTGGATGGAGAGTGGCTGAGTATCATGTGTCCATAGGACACAGGCTAGGTGGCATAGGTTAGATAAAAGGGTATGAGATGTAGGGATTTACTGCATGTACCTGATGAGTAGGATCAGTGTTACTGGAGAATCAGTAATCCAAAGGGTCTTAGAGAATATATCTGAAATATGATGGAAAAATTTATATCGATATAGATATGTGAGGGCCATATAGCTTCATCAAGGATGTAGAGAGAATAGAAGGAACATAGCTATACATAACAAAAATTAAAAGGTCCATGTTCTATCTTACAATTCTACCAACAATGTATAAGAGTTCCTATCTCACCACATCATCACCAATATTTATTACTTATTGTCCTGTTAAACTTTGCCACTGCTACTGGAGTGAGACGGCATCTCCTTGTGGTTTTGATTTTCATCTCTCTTATTGACAGTGATTTGGAGTATTTCTTCTTTTTGTCTGTTGGCTATTTGAATATATTCCTCTGTGAAAATTCTTTCCATGCCTTTTGCCCATTTTGTAATTGGGTATCAGTCTTTTTCTTTTGGAGGCCCAGAAGTTTCTATAAACTTTTGTTATGAGACTCTTGTCTGAGATGCTATTGCCAAATGTTTATTCCCAGACAGTAGGTTTAAAAAAAGGGGGGGGGGTTGATATACACAGAGATTTAATCTTTAGAAGGTTCCATTCATCAATTTTATCCTCTTCAGATTGTGCATTTTTGCTGTATTTGGCTGTCTCTTTATACCATAGACTAAGCCATCTAAGCTTAATCCCAGTTTGTCTCTTAAGAACTTTATGGTTTGGGGCTTTACTCCCAAGTCTTTGATACACCTTGAGGTGATTTTTCGTGTATGGTGTGAGATGTGAACCACTCTAGACCGCAGTTTGACACTTCCCCAAAAAGACTAAACATAGAAATTCTATATGGCCCCGATATTGCATTGCTTGGAATATGTTGTTGTTGTTGTTATGTGCCGTCGAGTCGCTTGCGACTCATAGCGACCCTATGTACAACAGCCCTAAACTCCGCTCTGTCCTGTGCCAATTGCACTGTCTCTGACACTCCCATCCCAATTATCCCAGTCACTGAATCAATCCACCTTGTAGAGGGCCTTCCTCTCCTGCGCTGTCCCTCCACCCTCCCAAGCATTATGTCCCTCTCCAAGGACCGGTCTCTCCTCACAACATGTCCAAAGTATGTTGGCACCAGCAGTCAGGAAATCAAAAGACAGATTGCATTAGGAAAATATGCTGTCAGAGACCTCTTCAGAGTACTGGGAAATAATGATGTTACTCCAGAGACTAAGGTGCGCCTGATCCAGGCCATGATTTTTGCAATTACTTGCTATGCATCAGAGAGCTGGACAATATACCCCCCAAAAATGAGAACTGAGTCTCAAACGGAGACTTATATACCAACGTTCATAGCAGCATTATTCACCATCTCAAGAACATGGAAACAGCCCAGATGTCCAACCACAAATGAATTCATTGGGAAGTTGTGGTACATTCGTACAAGAGAATACTACACAGCACACAAAAACAATGATTTTGTAAATTACTAATTACTAGATAACTTGGGAAGGGCTGGAGAGCATTATGCTGAGTGAACTCAGTCCCACAAGGACAAATGCTGTACAAAACCATTATTGTAGAATGAGAATGAGGATCCAAGGGGCAGGGGAGGGTGGGAGCAGAGGGGTGAGGATGGATGGGGCATGGAGTGTTAATCATAGGGTTGCACAGTTCCATAAGTGGGTGAGGTAAAGAAAATGGAAAGGATCATTTGCGAGAAGCAATAAATTCTAACTTTGTAAATAAATCAGTATTGGAAAAAAGTCCATGTTCTATGAAAAGAAATGTTAATGAGGAAGTATTTGATAAGATGTAGGAAGTGTTGGGGAATGTACAGGGCCAGAAAGCCATCAGAGAGAATGACAAGCAGTAAGAATATTACAAAATTTAAAAGGGATAGATATTATTCATTGGGCATCTGGTTGTAGTCCTCACATTGCTGGAAGATGACATGCTTTGTTGATGTTCCACAGATATCTAATAGGTAAGGAAAGTAGGAGTAGCAATAAGGAAATGAAGTGTAAGTTTTGGATGAGGAGAAGTCAGAGCTCATATGGTCGTTGGGGGTCACAGTGAAGAATGAGAAGGAAGAAATGGTAGATGTAATTCTTATGATCTGGTCCCAACTGTGAAACATGGCAAGCGGTGGAGCTTAGACTTCTGCATGGAGAAATTGGAGATAAGGAACTCAATTCAGGTTTTATATATCCACTGCATAATAAAGTAATGGAATATCAGCGAGGATACCTCAATTATTGGCAACTTGCTTGCTTGCATTCAGAGGCAGTCATGCAGAGGAAAGGGAGTGTAGTTCAAGGCCAAATCTAAAAAAATTACTGATTTTTTTCCTAAAAACTATTGAAAAAAAGAAAGTTGGACAATGATTTAAGAAAGACTGGAAAAGAATAGGTGTTGTTTAACTGAGATGTTAGCAAAAGGATTACATATGCCATAGACCGCCAGAAACAAATTAGCGAACATACAACTATGTGCCAAGAAAGATGTAATCAAAGTGCTCTCTATAGGCAAAGGTGCTGAGACTTACGTCCTTTGGAAATGCTATCAGATTGTTGTTGTTGTTGCTAGGTGCTATCATTTTAAAATGCAATCAGATAATAAACTATAGAAGATATCTGTGCAATGTTGTCTATCACAGCTTGGGTGTGATTTAAGTTGTTAAAAGTTCATTATTAGACCACCAAACAGGATGCGTATAGCTGAGGTCATCCTCATTCCTGAAGGAAAGGCCGTTTTTCATGCTACCAACTGTAACTGACTGGTTGATAGTATCTATGAAAGTCTTGATGTAGAAGGGTTTAGGGATGTAGAAGGGTTTAGGGAACTGTTAACTTGAGGATCCTGATAGATTCTGGCCATTTGATGTTGTTAACAATTACAGCTTGCTTGGCTCCACAATGAACATCTGAAATAAGAAGGCTTCCCTAACATTACAGCTTTGTATATGGATTTAGAGGCCCCTAAACTCAAGAAACACTGATAACAGCATAAGAAATCGGCAGCAGCTTGAAGAGTTTGGAAACACAGAAGCCCACAAAGCTTGAGATATAAACGATCAGATCAAGGG
>NW_006399755.1:34855033-34866074 GCF_000299155.1 Elephantulus edwardii | reverse complement strand
TCTGACTCCAACTCCTTGCACGTTTCATTGTAATATTTTGCTTTGTCATCCCATGCTGCCTTTTGAAATCTTCTATTCAACTCTTTAGTATCTTGAATTCTTCCTTGTGCTTTGGCTTCTCTGCGCTCCAATGCAATCATGTTTTTGTCATTAGACTTGTTCATTGCATAAACTACTATTATTGATTGCTAGTTTCTTCCACTTTCAATTCCTTTGTTTCCTTTATTAATATGAATAAAAATAATTGAGAATTTTAAAAAAAGACACTAGTGTTAAGGGCAGGGACAACACTGAAACTATGGGCCATTTCTACAATTGGGAAACATCTGCATTTTTCTGTAAAATGCTTGTCTGTCAGATACTTTACTAAATCTGAACATTCGGATTAATACAGACTGAAGAAGGATTGGCCATCTACTTCTGAAATAACAAGCCTTCAAAAATCCTATGTACAATACAATATACTTAGACTAGCAGATAGGGCAACAGAGGTGGAGCTTTCAATTATAGAAATACTAAGAAAGAGGAACAGTTGTAAGCAGACACTAGTGATTGGAACATGGAATGTGAGGACTATGAATGTAGGAAAATTAGTGTTAAGGAAGAAATGGAACACATAAATATTGACATACTAGGTATTGGTGAGATGAGATGGACTGGCATAGGACATTTTTAATTAGATGATCATATGATCTACTATGCTGGAGATGAAAAGGAAAGAAAAATGGGTTGCTTTCTCATAGTTAAAAAAGTCATTTCTAGATGCGTCTTCCTTGAAATATAATATTGTGACAGGATAATATCCATACGCCTACAAGGAAGTCCAGTGAATTTCTAAGTAAGTTAAGATTTCTGGTCTGATTCTGTGTTTCAATTTTGTTTCCTCATATCTTTTGAAGGGCTATGATGCTGCAATGGTTAAATATTCAGTTACTAATTGAAAAAGTAGTAATTCAAATAGAGACCGTTTGAGGCAATTCTACGCTGTCTTATGAGAGTGACTCTGAGGGAGAAAGATGGGCTCTGGTGCTGTGGACAGATTTCTTAGAAACTCAGTGGAGGGTAAGCTATGAACTGGCTGTGACTCAACAGCAATGAGGTGGATCTAGATAAACCCTTTGGCACCTAGCAACAGCAATAACAATAAACTTTTAGTTAGTTATTGGGTATACTTTAGGTAATTTATCACTTTCCTGATGGTATTTATAAATCTTATATAGAGAGTACTAATCAATATCATTGTTGGACTGTGTTATCACTCTTCAGCTTCCTTTAGAGGCTAAATTAATTTCTAAAATCCTTTTTTTAAGGCCAAGAAGAATTTTGACATGTTGAAATGCCAAGTGCAAAGGGAGACCCATAATCTTAATAAATCAGCTTGGCATTGACTTAAGAGTGTAAACTTGGGATCCTTCGCCATGGAAGGAGAAAACATTCAGGGTCAGTTCATTCTAGAGTTTTAGATACAGGGAACCAAGAATGGATCCAAGAACACTGTGTCTCTATGAACTTAAGGACAAGGATTCTTGAAGCAAACACAAGGGAAGCAAAATTAGAAAGATTTTAATCTTTTGGAGTTCTAGTTAGTGGTTTTCTTGTGTGGTATGTACCTCAATGTGTCACATACTAACAAGGCTTCTTTGGAAGTGGTTCACTTAAGTCCCCAACACCTACAGAGTATGTCCTAGATCACTACAGTTTAGTCTGGATAATGTGTTGGTTCTTTTAATCCTAAGCAGGGTTGTCTACCACAAATGTTCCCATTTTCCCCTTGATACTAAGCAGAACACGTAATATAAAATGACATAGCAGTTAGCCACGAACATGAAAAGTCTTGAAGACATGGTTTAGATAACTTACTTGTGAGATTTTTAAAGCAACTCTACCATGACAGAGAATATTCCTAGGTTGTTGAGTTTCTTAGATAATTGAGTTCAATGGTAGCAATCCTGTGGTATGGTCAAAAAAAGGTTTGTAATTCTAGGGACAGAAAAATATAGAGAATATGGTTCACTAGTTGAAACTTTGAGCCAAAAAATAGTATAATAAGTGTATAGGCATTTTGTAGCTGGGCCTTTCCAGCAGAAAGGGACCGCTGGCACAATGTATAAAAGAAGCAATCAAGACAGTTAATAGTGACGGTTGAATAACATTGTGAACATAATTAATATACACCAAACTGTGAAGAGTGTAGAAATGGCAAATTATTTCATTTTCGACATATTTTGTTATTGTTGTTAATTGCTGTTGGGTCAATTCTAACACCTGACAAATCCATGTATTACAGAGGAAAACTGTTCTGGTGCATGAGTGGTTAAGAGCTGAGCTGCTAAAAGTTGGGCAGTATAAACTCAGCCAGAGGAAACACAGGAGAAAGACTTGATCTATGTAAATATTACAGCCTAGAGAACGCTTTTTCTCAGGGCAGCTCTCCTGTTACACGGAATTCATAGGAGTAGTAGAAATTGACTCGAGTTCTTTAGCAAAAGCACAGCAGCCTAAATGGAAGAGGATTTCGCAGGAGGCAGTAGATACTGGTAGGAAACTTAAAGGCTGCTGGCCCTTAAATCAAATGTCAATCAAGGCCCAAGTTTCTCCCTTATGGGAAACCAACTAATACTATTAGGCATTAATTATATTCTATTTTTTTTAAAGAAACAAACACATGAATACATGCCTACAAAATGCTGTAGCAATGCAGGTATTATTTATTATTAGTAGTATTAGTATTAGTATTCAGCTAAGTTGTTCAAATAATCATTTATTGAATACCAAACGGCTAGCTATAATTACAAACTTCAGTTTGTTCTGGCTAGCATAAATGGTTAATGAATAATGGAAAGGAAGACATTTCAAGAAATGAAGCAGTAAAAGTAGTTGCTGGTGGATATTATGATAAATAAGAAATAGAAGACAGAAATGTCTATAACTGGAGGAGCAAAATAATAATATTTGGAAAAAAGATAAGTGAGTAATGTTTTTCTCATTGGAATTGAGAAGCTGAGGATGGGAGGGGGTAAGGACACATAACCTTCCCCAGTGTACCTAGCAGCTTTTTCTAATGTTTCTTGTTGATTTTGTCCTCTTTAAAAAAAATTAGCATTCCATCTTTTTAAAAATTCTTGAGATAATCACAGTAATCATTCTGAGGCTACAATCCACATAAATAACCTATCAGGATTGCTTGTCTGAATTTTAGAGCACAGTCAAAGTTAGAAATCACAGTTAGACTTTCTTATTCTTGAGGTAAACTGCTTTTGAACTTCCACGTTTGTCTGTTTGTGCAAAGTGTCATCATTTTGTATAGACTATGGTTTCTTTGAAGATCTGAGTCTCTCTCATATTTTATATCCACTGACTGACATGATATCTGGCACATGGCAGGTGCCAATAAGCATTGCTGAGTGAACAGATAAAAAAGAAAGTTACTATTAAATAAACTAGCCTACTGTTACTCAACTTGTATACCGTCTGCTTCTCCCTTTTTCAATATCGCGATCATAGATGGGGTAGACGGCATTATCTACCCACAACTTCTATGTAGGAGATATTAAAGCAGAATATTTGGCCACATTTCAGAGGCTGTTATTATTTGGCATTCCAAGAAAATCAAGAGACAATTTCTCTCATAAGCATGGGTGACCTACTCAGACAGGAATTTGGGGCAGTGTAGGGATTCTCGGACCTACGTCACCTACTGTCAAAACTATTCAACAAAGAATGTTGGAAAGTGCATCACTATAACCAGGGTGTATATAAAAAAGGAAAGGGACAAATAATGTACAAAAAATTATTACTATCTTTAGAGAATTTATAAGTTTTGGGGGAAATGAGCCTTAAGTATTTGAAATGATCTGAATGGCTTTTAAATCAGAAGCCAAATTGTTCTGTCAAGAAGAGAAGTGCTTATTCAGTGAGTTGTGAAAATGGAAGAAGATTTGACTCACTGTGGATTAGTGGAGATTGCTGTCAAAGTTCCTAGAGTCCCAGTTGTGTGAACAAATGACCTATATAGTTTGTATCCATATCTTAATTTTCTCATTTGTATGAGGGGTTAATAACTATGCCCCCATGCCCCCGCAAAGTGACTTTGTAAATTGAATGAGGTCATCTATGAGAATGGATTTTATAGCTGGGAAAGGTGGGGTAAATGACAGTTGATATAGATGAGCCTCGAAGAGTGGGTAACATTATGAATGGCAACAGGAAAAGAAAAGTCGTCCTATAAAGATGAATAGGCAACAAGTGTATGTTTATGGGGGTAGAATAACTTGGAAAAGTTTAGTGATAATGGTTGCACAACATGAAGGATGTAATCAATGTCATTGAATAATTCATGTAAAAATTGTTCAGTTAGTAAATGTTTTGGTATGCATATTTTACCACAGCTTTTAAAAAAGAAATTTAAAAAAAAAAAAGATAACTCACACAAGATATAAAGTATGGAAGCAAAAGGTTACAAGTGAGGGGAACAATTCTGACCCAACTGAAGCATGCTGTAAACTAGGAATATGTTGCTATTGTTGTGTGCTGTCCAGCCTCAAGAACCTTAAAGAACAGAGCAGAGTTGCCCCATACCCTAGGGACAAGGAGTTGCTTTGCCAATCCAAAAACATGGGTTTGAACACACCAGTGTCTCTGTGGGAGAAAGATGAGCAACATCTTCCTGTGTAATTTTCAAACATTTAATACCCCTGAGGGTCAGCTATAACTCTTTTCCAGCTTGATGGTACATAACAAGAACGTAATATTATGGAATCCAGACTTTTTATTCTATAGAGTCAATGTTCTTTTTTACTAATTGTCTGACTTTCACATGCACATGAAGCCAAAAATATTTTTACCTGGATAAGGCACACATTAGTCTTTAAAGTGCCATTCATTTTGTTTAGAACCTTAAAGTGATCTTTGGCAACAGATTTGCCCAATGCAGTATTACATTTAATTTAATTATGGAATGTTGTTGTTTCACATGCTGTAGAGTCAAGTACAACTCAGTAACCCTATGAACAACAGATCTGAATCCTGTCCTATCCTGTGCCATCCTCATCATCTCTGACACACTTGAGCCCCTTGCTATAGTCATGTGTCAATCCATCTCACCATAGGTCTTTTTCTCTTGCACTGACTCTGTACCTTTCATAATATCCAAGGAAAAGCATCCTCTAGTAACATGCCCAAGTATGTGAGATGAAGCTTTGTCATCATTGCCACCAAGGAGCACTCTGGCTGTGCTTTTTCTAAGACATATCTCTTTGTTCTTTTGGCAATCCTTGGGGTACTCAGTACTCTTCTCCAATACTGAAATTCAAAAACATTAGTTTTTCTGTCATCCTTATTCATTGTCCAACTCTCAGATGCATAGCAAGTGATCAAAAAGACCATGGCTTGAATCAGATACACCTTAGTCTTCAAACTGTCATCATCGCTCCCCAGTAATTAAAAGAGGTCCCTGCTAGGTGACTTGCTCAATGCAATTTGTCTTCTGATCTTCTGACTGCTGGTATCAAGGATGTTGATTATGGGTCCAACTAAGATGAAATCATTAACTATTTCTATCTTTTCTATATATATCATGATGCAGTTTATTAGTCCAGTGTTAAGGATTTTTGTCTTTTTGGTAATGAGATAAAATCCATATTGAAGACTGTAGACTTTGATCTTTTGGAGCAAGTATTTCAAGTCCTCCTCACTTTCAGCAAACAAGGTTGAAGTTGAAGGTTGTGTCATCTGCATAACATAGGTATCTTGATGAGTCCTTCTTCAGATCCTGATGCCACGTTCTGCTAAGTAGAGTCAAAGTTCTTGAATTATTTTCTCAGCATACAGGTTGAATAGGTATAGAGAAAGGATACAACCTGACATATACCTTTTCTGAATTTAAACATTTACAGTGTTTCTTTTCTATGTTCAAACTAGAGCTTGTATAGATCTAAATATAGGGTTTGTATTATTTTAATGAAGTGTTCTCAATGTTAAACATAATTTTATGATTCACACAGTCAAATGCCTTTGCATAGTCAATATAACAAAAATAGATATCCTAGTATTCTCTGCTTTCAGCCATGAACTAACTAACTGATATCAGCAATGATATCCCTGGTGTTATAGCCTTTTCTAAACCTAGCTTGAGTTTCTGGAAGTTCTCTATTTATGTACTGTTCTAGCTTCTTCTACATGATGTTCAGTAATATTTTACTTGTACGTGATATTAATGATATTGTTCAATAACTTCTACATTCTATTAGATCTCTTCTAGTCAGTAGGCCAGGCAATTGTCCTCCAAATTTCCTGGAAGACTTTGTGAGCATGTCCAGTGCTGCCTCTGTATCCCATTGATTGGGGAGGTTTTTTGTTGCTTTTGTTTGTTTGTTTTGCTAATGCCTTCAAAGCATCCTGAACTTATTCCTTCGTCATAATTGGCTCCTGTTCATATGGTATTTCTTGAAATATTTACATCTCAATCAATTCTTTTTAGTATAATAACTCTGTGTATTCCCTCCATCTTCATTTGATGCTTTCTGGATGATTCTAGATATTTGCAAATAACATCTCTCAGTATTGCAACTCTAGACTTGAATTTGTTTTCACTTCTCAGCTTGAGTCATTTAAGAATGGCTATCCCAGAGCACCATCTTCATAGGGGAGCACACAGATATTAGATGGAGCGAATGTATCCTGAGGACATCATATTAGGGTGACATCCACATAGGGTGAAGGAGGAAAATGAACACCAAATTTATCTCTCAGGGGTTTTTTGGTGTTTTCTTTTCTTTTTTTTTTTAATTGTGGAAGTGTCTTTGCATGTTACTGCCCTTAAGTAAGAGCTTATATAGGTATATGTTTGAGTGTCTATCTTTTGGCTATGATGCTTGTTTATCAGATGCTGTGCTAAAGCAGAGCTCTCAAATTAAGGCAGAATAAAGAGCAGATTGGACATCCATTTCTGTCTGAAATTATAGATCTCCAAAAACCCTATGAACAACAAAATACAGTTAGACTATTATAGTGGAGGCTGTGCTCTCATTGTGGGAAAAACTAAAAGGAGGAGTAACACTTGCAAACAGTCACTAATAATCGGAACATGGAACATACAAAGTTTGAATATAGGAAAATTGGGCATTATAGGGTAATCTGGATGAGTGTGTCAGAGGCCATGAGATTGGCACAGGATCGACCAGGGTTTAGGGCTGTTGCACATAGGGTTGCTATGACTCACAAACGACTCGACGGCACATAACAACAACAACAACAACATAACATGGGAGAGATTACAGAACATTATGGTGTGTGAACTAACTCAGGTGTATAAGAACAAATACTGCATAAGAACATTATTGTAAAAACAGAAGAATAACTAATAAAACATGTATGAATATTCAAAGAGGGAAGGGGGGAATTGAGGGTGGGGAGTGGGGAGTGAACCTAACCAGAGACACAAAAACCTGTAAAAGAAAATTATAGATCTTTTCTGCAAGACACAATAACAGAACTAAATCAATGGAAAATGTGCCCTGCTCTTGGATAGGAAGACTTAATATTGTAAAAATTAGTCATACCTAAAGCAATATACATATTTAACACAATTCCAATACAGATACCAAATTCCTTTTTCAAGGATATTGAAAAGGAAACTATCAAGCTTATTTGGAGAGGAAAGAGATCCCAAATAAACAAAGCACTTCTGATTAAAAAAACCAAACCAAAACAAACAACAACAACAACCTGAAGTGGGAGGCATAGTGCTGCCTGACCTTCAAACACAGTGGTAGTAGCCAAAACAGTATGGTACTGTTATAATGACAGTCACATAGACCAATTGAACAGAATTGAGAACCCAGAAATGGACCCAATTATCATGAACAATTGATATTTGACCAAGAAATAAAGCCTATCAAATGGAGAAATGACAACCTCTCTATAAATGGTGCTGGCAAAGCTGGACTGTTACCTACAGAAAGCTGAAACAGGATCCACACCTCATGACATACACAAAAATCAACTCAAGGTGGATCAGAGACCTGGGAGTGAAGGCCAAAACCATAAAATTAATCAGGGATAAACTGGGAACAAGCTTAGACGATCTACTCAGTGATATAAGGAAACTGGATGACCTAGTCTATGATATAAAGAGACTACCAAATAAAGGCATAAATTCACAATCTGGAGAGGACAAAATTGATGAATGGGACCTTCTAAGGATTAAATCCCTGTGCACATCAAACAATTTTTAGAACAAAATGAAAAGAAAACCTATTGACTCCAGGGGGTGGGGGGAGCCACCAAAAAACATTTGGCAATACCATCTCAGACAAGGGTCTCTTATCAACAGTCTTCAAAATCCTACAGGCTTCCACAAGAAAAAGACTGATAACCTAAACAAAATGGGCAAAAGATGTGGAAAGAATTTCCACAGAGGAAGATATTCAAATGGCAAACAGGCACATAAAGAAATGTTCAAAATCACTGACAGTATGAGAGATGCAAATCAAAACCACAATGAGATACCATCTCATTCCAGCAGCAGTAGCAAAGTTTAAAAGCAAATAATAAATATTGGTGAGGATGTGGCAAGATACATCTCTCATACACTGTTGGTAGGATTGTAATATGGTACAACAACTCTGGAAGGCAGTTTGTCGAGTCCTCAGAAAGCCGAACAGAGACATTCCATATGACCCAGCAGCTATTCTACTAATACAATCTGAGAAAATGAGAATTGAGATACAAACAGAGGTTTGTACAGCATTATTCATCATTGCAAGAACATGGAAATAGCCCAGATGTCCAACCACAATTGGAATGGATTGAGAAATTATGGTATATTCACATGATGGAAAACTACATAGCACACAGGAACAATGATTTTGTAAATTACTAATCTGGGAAGGACTGGAGAGTATTAACTAACTCAGTGTCATAAAGACAAATACCATACAGGACCATTGTGGTAGACTGTGTATGAGGACCCAAGGGGGGGTGGTGGGAGCAGAGGAGTGAGAATGGGTTGTTGTTGTTGTTGTTGTTGTTGTTATGTGCCATCAAGTCCCTTGCAATTCACAGCGACCCTATACATAGGAGCCCTAAATGCCATTTTATCCTGTGCCAACCTTGCCGTCTCACACACACTCATTGCCACCACTCCACTCACAGAATCGATCCATCTCATCAAAGGTCTTCCTCTCCTGCGCCGTCACTCCACCCTCCCAAGCATGATGTCCCTCTCCAAGGACCAGTCCTTCCTTGCAACATACCCAAAGTATATCAGAAGAAGCTTCAAGGAGCATTCTGGCTTCACCCTGTCCTGGACAAACCTGTTTGTTCCCTCAGCAGTCCATGGTATATTCAACACTCTTCTCCAGCATCACAGCTCAAAGGAGTCAGTTCTCTATCACCCCCATTCACTGCCCAACTCTCAGATGCATAGCATGTAATTGCAAATACCATAGCCTAGATCAGGTGCACCTTAATCTTCATCCTGATGTCATTGCTCTTCAGTACTCTTGAGAGGTCCCTCACAGCTGACTTTCCCAATGCAATTCGTCTCTTGATTTCCTGGCTGCTGTTACCAAGCGTGTTGACTGTGGAGCCAAGTAAACTAAAACTGTTAACTATCTCAATCTCTTCACCATCCATACTGATGCTGCCAATTGGCCCAGTGGTGAGAATCTTTGTTTTCTTGATACTGAGCTTCAATCCATATTGAAGACTGCAGTCCTTGACCTTCTGCAGCAAGCGCTTCAGGTCCTCCTCAGTTTCAGCGAGCAGGGTTGTATCATCCGCATAACGCAGGTTGTTGAAGATTCTTCCTTCAATTCTGATGCTACATTCCTCCTTGTACAGCCCAGCGTCTTGGATAATCTGATCTGCATATAGATTGAAAAGGTATAGATTGAAAAGGTATAGAGACAAAATACATCCCTGATAGACCCCCTTCCTGATTTTGAGCCATCCAGTGTCTCCCTGCTCTGTTCTGATGACTGCTTCTTGGTCCAAACTTAGGTTTAGCGTTAGCACAATCAAATGTTCTGGGATTCCCATTCTTCTCAGAGTCAGCCATAGCTTGTTGTGGTCTACACAGTCAAAAGCCTTTGCATAGTCAATGAAGAGAAGGGGTAGGGGTGATTAACCATAGGCTCACACAATTTGGTGGGTGGAGAGAGGGGTGGGTAAAGGAAGTGGGAAACATCTGGTGTGAAAAACAATGTATAATAACTTTGTAAGTAAACCATTATAAAATAAAAATTTGATTTAAAAAACCAGAATCCAAGGATCTCTAACATGTGAAGGTCGTACAAGAAAGGGATGACTTCAAGACCGAAGGAACAAAGAGAGGAAAAGAGGAAAAACCAAAAGATTATGTTGTAAAAAAAAAAATTAAGGCAGAAATAATGATATATTCACAGTTTGGGGAACCTAATGGAGGGTCACCATGAGTTGGAGTCAACTAGGCTGCTGTGGACAGTAGTGGTATGAGTACTCATGTCACAGTTACATTCTAGACACTTGATGGACTCTTTACATATATGAATTTCTTTATTTCTAATAAAAACTCTAAATAGTTAATAATGCCCAGTGCAGACAACCATATCCAATGTCAGATGGATCTTGGCTGAATGCAAAGAGTACCAGAGGGATATCTGTTCCTTTTTACTTGCCTATGCAAAGGTATTTAACTCTCTAGATCACAACAAATAGTGTTTAACCTTGAAAAGAATGGGAGTCCCAGACTTTGATTGTGCTCATGCAAAACTTAAACGTGGACCATGAGGCAGTCCTCAGAACAGAGCAAGGAAACACTGCGTGGTTCAAAATTAGGAAAGGAGTGTATCAGGAATGTATCCTGTCTCCATTGTGTGAGTGTGTGTGTGTGTGTTTTGGTTTGGGTTTGTTTTTTCTTTTTTTGAGGTAATAATGTAGTAGTACAAATTATTCTAATGGACTCTAGTTAAAGACTAAAATTCATGTTTTTAAAAAAATTTAGTATTAATTTCTCAGAACAGAGCAGGGGAACACTGCATGGTTCAAAATTGGGAAGGGC
>NW_006399755.1:34850819-34852608 GCF_000299155.1 Elephantulus edwardii | reverse complement strand
AGAGAGGAGATTGAGGTTATTAAATATTTCAGCTTGCTTGGCTCCACAATCAACACTCTTGGCATCAACAGTCAGATGATTTGCATTGGGGAAGTCTTCTGTAAAAAATCTCTCCGGAGTATGTTGTTGTTGTTGTTATGTGCCATCGAGTCGCTTGCGACTCAAATGACATCAGTCTAGAGACTAAGGTGTGCCTGAGCCAGGCCATGCTCTACGCTATTACTTGCTATGCAACAAAGAGCTGGACAATGACTAAGGATGACATAAGAAAAATTGAGTTGTGGAGAACAAATACATCTGTCTTGGACAGGGTGAAACCAAGTTTCTCCTTCGAGGCAAGGATTTTAAAGCTCTTACACACTTTGGGTACATGATCAGGAGAGACCAGTCCTTGGAGAAGGGTATCATGCTTGGAAGGGTGGAAGGACAGTGCAGGAGAAAGGAAGACCACAGATGAGATGGATTGACATGATAATTGGGGTGGTGGAATTAGGTCTGTTGGAGTCAGTGAGACTGGCTCAGGATAAGACAGGGTTAAGAGCTGTTGTATGTAGGGTTGTTATGAATTGCAAGTGACTCGATGGCACATAACAACAACAATTTGAGACTATTAGATCATTACTGTTGCCTGAAGAAAAATTTACTATCTTACTGCAATTCTTATACAACATTCATGTACTTAAGAATTAAATATCAAGTTTACAGATTATTATAAAAAGCATCATGTTTCTTTGAATCCTTCTATTAGCTTCTTTTATTTAATATTTCTTTTTGCTGACTATGAATAGGCAAAGCAAAAAAGAAAAAAAAAGGAAGAAGAAGATGAACCTATTCAGTCAAATTTGTTACATATTAGTTGTTCCTTAAGGTGTGGGAGTAGGTTGAAGATGTTTGAAATCCTAGATTAATTTATTCCAAAATCATCATTTGAAGATGAAAAAGAGAGCTCTAGAAAGACTGTCACCAGTAGAACAGATCATTGACAAAGTCAGGCTCAATCAAATTCCACATCTCTAAGCTCTGAAACTGGTACTGTCACCTCCCATTATTTCTGTGAGGTTTCTTGGTAACAGTCATTCTTGAGTCACAACAGATGCAGACACAGTTCCCACAAAGGCAGTTTGGCAAAGAATATTCAAACTATGAGCTGAAAGGTACCAGGTATTTGCATAGTCTATTAATTTTTTTAATATTTTTGTTCTGTAATCAAAACAATTTATAGGGGAGTAATGAGTTGAGTATAAAAAGCTTCTTTGCCCCCCTTGAATGTCTTCTTTGACATCTAATAGTCCTAGGATAAAGTTAATCTGCCTTTAACAAATAAAAGTCAGTTGCTTTTTAATACTGTAGTACTAATCACATTAAAAAGATAATAAAATAAATACCATTCACACTATGTGCACACACGGAACACTGAAAATAGGTATTAATAATGTAACAAGAAATGTGTCAAATTATAGGAAAAAAGCTATACAACTTAACCAGTGCTAATATGAGAAAAATTTAATAAACGAGAAGACATGCCATGGATCTAGATGAAAATATTTAATATGTAAAGATGATTTTCCCCAAATTAGATAAGCCATTTAGCATAATTCTCATTAAATCACAAAAGATTTTGATAAAGTAATTCTAATATTCATCTGGAAAAATTCTCATAAGAATTGCCGGAACACTGAGAAAGAGGATAAAAAGGGAGGATAAGTATTTTAATATGACACAATTTAGTCAATCTAAGATGTCACAGTCTATAAACCAAACCACTATTTTACCTACTATTTAGAAATTT
>NW_006399755.1:34847222-34850354 GCF_000299155.1 Elephantulus edwardii | reverse complement strand
TGGACAATTAAAACAGACTTTCAAGGGGGGAAAAAACAGAAGAACAAACTGGGGAGGAGGGTAGAGAAAATAGTGCAACAATGAATGAATGAAAACCCCAAATCTCTGTAAATGTTCATTAAAATTAATAAAATTTAATAAAAAAAATCATCACAGAGCTAGACAATAACTAAGGGTGATAGGGATAGGTGTGTAGGAGACAATGAAATTGGCTCAAAGTAGAGCAGAGTTCAGAGTATTGTACTTAGGGTCACCACGAGTCACATAATAACAACAACAACATTAATGAGCCTTTTCTGGAATAATTTTTAAATATTATTCTAATTTGCTGTGTAAAGCTTTACTGAAAAGTTAGTAAATTATTATTCAAAGAAATAAATCATATAGTGAAGCAATACTAATTTGAGAGCGAGCTTCGTTGGCCCGGTGGATAGAAAGTTATGCTACCAAGCTCAAGGTGGGTGATTTTAATCTGCAACCCTGAGGCCTAGTTCAAATTGTTTTTCTGTCAAACATTCTTCTAGGTGGTATAGCACTGGTCTGTGCATTGCTGTACAGAGGTAATTCGTGGTTGCTGTGATGCTAAACACTGTGACACTGATGTGCCAAATGTGATAATGGTTACCCATGGTGGACAGTGTTTAGTGGAGCTTACCAATTAAAACACGTTTGGAACCAGGAGTGGCATCCACTTCCGAAATGGCTTGCCTCTGGAAACTATGAACAGTGCTCAGGCCTTTCATTCATAGGGTTGCTATGAGTCATCCACAACTCGAGGGTACCTAACAACAACAACAGGATGAGATGGCTTGACACATTGGCTAGGATAGGGCAGAGTTCAGAGGTATTGTGCATAGGGTTGCTATGTGTTCTCAGGCAACTCTAGGGCCCATAACAACAACAACAACAACAAAGACATATTAAGATAGTGAAGGGAAAGACAATATGTATTTAATGGATGACCGGATATGTATTATAATTGATGTAAATGAATGATTGAATATAGAAATATGCTTTGTAAACTTTCATTCAATTCACAATCAAAATACACACAGAGAAAATAGCTGGGGGCAGGGTGCTGAGAACACAATAAAGGAAAGCATCGATAGGTTTTATTTTATGAAAACACTTTCATATATTTTAAAACACTAAAATGTATGTTATAAATAGACTATCAATCATAACCCAAACACAAACAACAGAGGATAAGCTAGATGAATGAGACCTTTTAAAAAACTAAAATCTTATGTGCATCAAGATTTCTCCAAAAGAGTGAGAAGAAAGCCTACAGTTTAGGGAAAGAAAATTCAGCAGACATATCAGATAAAGGACTAATCTCTAAAATTTATAGAAAACTTCAACACCTAAACAAGAAAAATACAATGCAATTTAAAATGAGTATAGTGTATGAACAGATCTTTCAGGAAAGAAGATATTCTGAAGCATCTGATAAACATCAGGAAATTATCTCACTTACCAACTAAAAAATCTCTAACACAAAAAATCTCTAACAATTAAATGCATTTAATCCCAGCAATAATTGCAAAATTCAGTAAGACAGAAAATAACAAATATTGGCAAGGGTTTTAAGATATTACAACTCTCATACAGTATTGGTGGAACACTACTGTGGAACTTTGGATTATTGTAATAAAAAATAGTATGGTACCTACTTAATAAGTTGAAAAAAAGAGATACCTTTTGATCTATCAATATTGGTATTAAGTATATGTCTAAAAGAAAAAAAGAGCTGGAACACAAAGATGTATATGTGTATGTTGTTGTTACTGTAATGTGCCATGAATCACCTGTGACTCATAGCGACCCCATGTACAGTAGCTCTGAACCCTGCCCTATCTTGAGCCAGTCTCACTCTCTCTGACACACCTACCTCCCATTACCCCAGGTACTGTATAAATCCATCTTACCTAGAGTCTTCCTCTTTTATCTATCTCTCCACCCTTCCAAGCAAAATGTTCCTTTCCAAGGACTGGTCCCTCCTGGCAACATGTCCCAAGTATGTGAGATAGAATCTGAAAATCCTTGCCTCCAAGGACTAACATTGTTTCAGCCTCTCCAGGACAGACCTGTTTTTATCCCTTGGCAGTCCATGGTGTTTTCAATACACTTCGCGAGCACCACATCTCAAAGACATTCTTCTATCATTCTTGATCATTGTCCAGGTCTCTGATGCATAGCAAGCTATTGCAAAGGCCATGGCCTGGATTAGGCTCACCTTAGTCTCTTGAGTTACATCATTACACTTTAACACTCTGGGGATGTCCTTGACAGCAGATTTTCTTAATGCAATTCATCTTTTGATTTCCTGACTGCTGGTGCCAAAAGTGTTGACTGTGAAACAAAGCAAGCTGAAATTGTTAACGATCTCAATCTCTTCTCCATTTATCATGGTACTGTCAACTGGCCTAGTGCTGAGAATCTTTGTTTTCTTGATGTTGAACTTCAATACATACTGAAGACTTTAATCCTTCGCAAATGAACCAATAAGCAGTCATTCTGTCAAACAAGGAGATATTATATGATTTAAAAATCAGGAAATTGTTTCAAGTTCATATCATTTTATCATACCTACTTACTGAAACCTATCCATATATTCATACCCAACCCATTTAGTTGTTAAATTATTTGTAATAGCAAAGGCATAGAAAGTTTCATCAACAGATAAACAAGGAAACAAACTATGTTGTTGTTAAGTGCCATCAAGTAGTGGATGATGCATAGTGACCCTATGAACAAAAGCCTTGAACACGAAAAATTTTCATCTTTTCTCTAAGTTAATAGGGTTTCCAGAGGCAAGCTATTTCGGAAGAGGATGCCACTATTGCTTCCAAGCCTGTTTTAATTCAGGAGCTTCACTAAACACTATCCATCATGGTCAACCATTATCACATTTGACGCATCATTGTCACAAGTGTTTATGCTCATAGCAACTATGAGTTACCCTTATACAGCAAATTGGCAGACTAGTGCTGTACCTCTTAGAAGAATGTTGACAGAAACATTTAAAAGCCAGGCCTGAGGACTGCATACCAAAGGGCCCAAATGCCTTTTCAAATACAAGGCCAAATAAAATCAGCTCACACCCAGTTGTGAGCAAGAGCCACATCCAAG
>NW_006399755.1:34840634-34845582 GCF_000299155.1 Elephantulus edwardii | reverse complement strand
ACAAATATTGATCTCTTCCAGTCAGTTGGCCAAGTGGTCATTCTCCAGATTTCTTGGCACAACTTGGTGACTGCATAGCATGGATAAACCTTGAGGACACTATGCTGAATTAAAGAATTCAGATATAAAAGAATAAACACTGCATAAGTCCACTATGAATGAAGCTCTCCATCAAGAAGATGAAGATTCTCACCACTGAGAATTGGTAGCAATTGGTAGCACCATAATAGATGGAGAAAAGATTGAGGTGGTTAGCAATTATAGCTTGCTCACATCTACAATGAACACTCTTAACAAAAGCAGTCAGGAAATAAAAAGGTGAATTACATTGGGAAAATCTGCTGTCATGGACCTCTCCAAAGTGCTGAAGAGTAATGATGTCAGTATAGATACAAAGATGTGCCTAATCTAGGCCATGGTCTTCTTAATTACTTGTTATGCTTCAGAGAGGTGGACAATGACTAAGGATGACAGAAGATGAATAGATGCCTTCAAGCTGTGGTACTGGAGAAGAGTCTTTAACATTCCATGGACTGCCTAGAAAACAAATAGGTCTGTCTTGGAGAGGGTGAAACCAAGTCTCTTTCTGTAGGCTAAGATTTCGAAGCTCTGCCTCACTTTCTCTGAGCGTGTGGACAGGAGATACCAGTCTTTAAAGAAGGACAACATGCTTGGAAGGATGGATAGATAGCACAGGAGAGGAATACCTGGGATGAGATGGATTGATAAAGTATCTGGGGCAATGGGGTTTGGAGTGTCGGAATTAGTGAGACTAAGTCAGGACAGGGAAGGGTTCAGAGGTGCTGTGCATGGGGTCACTGTACATTGCAGGCTACTCAATAGCACGTAACAATAATAACATACTATGATGGTTTTGGAAGTAGGAGTGGCATCCACTTCCTAAACAACATGCCTCCAGAAACTCTATGAACTTTGATAAATATCAATAGTTGTAGAGGCCTTTAGGCCTTTTATTCATAAGGTTGCTATGAGGCATCCTTGACTTGAAAGCAATCAACAACAACAAGGAAAAGAGTGTAAACAGAACAAAATAGTCTTTGAGAATTACCCTGTATGGGAGCTACCATTTAGCTGCCAATTTGTCATAGTGGTTTGCATTTTGCAGTAGTGCTGAACCTATTACAAGTATTTTATTTGTTTTACAAGTATTTAAAATAGTTTTAAGATTACCCCTGGTTAGCACATTTCAGTGAGTAAGATGATAAAAGGATATGAGTCAGAAACATTTTTCTGATTTTAAATCATATAGTATCTCCTTGCTTCATTAGAATAACTGCTTTGTTATTCATTTGCAAGATTCTCATGAGTATGATTAAGTGTTCTAGCATTTCCACTCTTCTCAGTGTCAGCCATAACATGATCCACATAATCAAAAGTCTTTGCATATTCAATAAATACAAGTAAATGTATTTCTGGTGGTTTCTGCTATCAGCCAAGATCCATTTGATACCAGCAATGATATCCCTATTATTATAGACTCTTCTAAATCCACCTTGAATTTCTAGCAGCTCCCTGTTGATATGTAGCTTTAGCCACTTTTTAATACTTTTCAGCAAGATATTCCTTGAGTGTGGTGATATTCATGCATTTGTTCTGTACATACAAATATTGGTGGATCACTTTAAAAAACTATGTGCACAAATAAGAATGTTTTCCAGTTAGTTGACTAACTCAAGAACACTCAAACAGTTTATATCCAGCTTTCAAGTAAATAAAAAACAATTACCCTCTAGAATTCAACTGCTCCAAGCTGGACATTCACCCTCAGACAGGATTGGAAGAGGTCCATATTTGTTCCCATTCCCAAGAAAGGTGATCCAACTGAACGTGGAAACTATTAAACAATATCATTCATATCACAAGTAAGCAAAATACTGCTGAAGATCATTAAAAAACAGCTAGAAGAGTACGTAGACAAGAATTGTCAGAAGTTCAAGTAGGATTTAGAAGAGGCTGTATCACCAGGGGTATCATTGCTTATGTCATATGAATACTGGATGAAAGTAAGAAATACTAAGAGAATGTCTATTTCTGCTTTATTGACTATGCAAAGGCATTTGACTGTGTGAATCATAATAAGTTGTGGCTGACATTGAAAAGAATGAGAATCCCAGAGCACTTGATTGTGCTCATGTGGAACCTACACTTGGACCAGGAGTCTGTTGTGAGAACAGAGCAGGGGAACACTGTTATTGTTATGTGCCATGGTGTTGCCTGCCACTCATAGTGACCCTATGTACAACAGCTCTAAACCCTGCTCTACCCTGTGCCAATCTTATTGTCTCTGACACAACCACCTCCACAACCCCACTCACCTAATCAATCCATCTCATTGAGGGTCTTCCTCTCTCGCGCTGTACCTCCAACATCCCAAGCATGATGTTCCTCTGCAAGGACTGATCTCATCTTGCAACATGTCCAAAATTTCTCAGACAAAGCTTCAGAATCCTTGCCTCCAAGGAGCAGCATACCTTCATCCTTTCCAGGACAAACTTGTTTGTTCTCCTAGCAGTCCATGGTATATTCAATACTCTTCTTCAGCACCACAACTCAAAGGCATCAACTCTTCTTCTATCATCCCTAGACATTGTCCCATTTTCTGTTGAATAGAAAGTAACTGCCAAGACTATCACCTGGATCAAGTGCACCTAATCTCCAAGCTGCCGTCATTGTTCTTCAGTACTTTGGAGAGGTCTCTGACAGCAGACTTTCCCAATGCAACTCATCTTTTAATTTCCTGGCTACTGTTATCAAGAGTGTTGATTGTGAAACAAGACAAACTAAAGCTGTCAACAATCTCAATCTCTTCATCGTCTATCATTTTGTTGCCAATTGGTCCAGTGGTGAGAATCTTTGTTTTCTTGATGTTGAGCTTCAATCCATATTGAAGGCTGCAGTCCTTAACCTTCTGCAGCAAGTGATTCAGACCCTCTTCAGCTTCAGCAAACTGAGTTTAGTCATCTGCATAACGATGTTATTTTGGGGTTTTTTTTCTTGTCTTTTTAGGGGAACACTCCATGGTTTAAAATTAATAAGGGAGTGTCAGAGCTGTGTTCTGTCTCCATACCTATTCAATCTGTAGAGTGAGGAAATTATCTGAGAATGAGGAGAAGTGAGGCAACAGGATTGGAGGGAGACTTATCAATAATCTAGATTATTCAAGTAACACAACCTTACTTGCTGTAAGTGAGAAAGACTTGAAGCACTTGTTGCAGAATATCAAGGAATATAGCCTTTGGTATGGTTTTCATCTTAATGTCAAGATAAAAAAGAAAGATTCTCAATGCTGGACTGATAGTGTCCTGATGGATCACAACTGTCAACAGCTCCATCTTACTTGGATGCACAATTAACACTTTTGGAACCAGCACTCAGTAAATAAGGAGATGCATTGTACTGGAAAAATCTGCAGTTGAGGACCTCTCCGAATTATTGAGGAGTAATTATGTCAGTTTGAGAACTAAGATAGATATGATTCAGGCCATAGTCTTTCTGATTACTTGCTATGCCTCTCAGAGCTGTACAATGAATAAGGATGACAGATAAAGAATTGATGCCTTTGATCTATGGTGTTAGAGAAGATCATTGAACATTCCATGGACAGCCAAGACCACAAACAGATATGTCTTAGAAAGGGTGCAGCCTGAGTTCTCTTTGGAGGCAAGAATGATGAGGCTTCACCTCACATACTTTGGACATATTGCTAGGAGGGATTATTTCTTGGAGAAGGACATGGTCTAGGAAGGGCGGGGGGTTGGTGAAGAAAAGGAAGATCCTCAACCAGGTAGATTGCCACTGTGACTGCTGCAATGGGTTTTTGTGTGTCAAGCAGTGTGAGGATAGGACAGGATAGAACAAGATTTAGATCTTTTATTCATTTAATTCCTATGAGTTATACTCTACGGCATCTAAAAACAACACTTTGCTTTCTTTTAGAGATTCCTTTTGAAATCCCCTGTTCCGTTTGCCTATCTTGTTATTTCTCCTTCAACCTTTAACTTCTCTGTACTTAAAATCAAATTTCAGAGATTTTTTTGTAATCTTAATGATGCTTTTATTAGCAGAAATTCTAGCAGTATGATAGTATGACTAACATCCACCTACAATGCTCTTTTTGTCAACACAACTGATGATGCACAAGCTAAGGTTTGATTTATCAGCCTTTTCCTAAGCTAAATTTTTATCAAGTCGGAACAGACTCCTGGTTGACCCACTATCGGGTTTTTGGAGACTATAAATCACGCAAGAGGAGATTTTCATATTTCTTGCTAGAAGTGGCTGGTAGATTCAAACTGCAATGGTGTTGCAACTTTGAGTTAACAGAGCAATTCCCCAATTTATAAAGATTTTTTAAAACTTTTGATTAACAAAATTAAGAAATTTATGTTTGCTTTCCCAGCCTGTAATATTTTTTTGAGGGGGAGTGTTATTTATCACTGATATATCAGAGCAATTGGTGCTCTGATGGTGCAGCCTGTAGAGTATTGCACAATTAGCCAAATTAACCAAATCACACAATTTAACCAAAAAGCTGTGTGTCTCCAGTGGTTTGACTCCACCATCAGTCTGCAGTAGAAATCTAGGCATTTCTTTCCATTAAGATTCATAGCCTCAAAAACCCAATTGAAAATGCTACCACTCAGAATTTGCTTGATGGCAGTGAGTTGGGGAGTGGAGGGGTGGACATCAGCAACTTTAACAGCTCCTGATTTAAGAGTCTCTTTTCACATCCATTTTGGTCTTTTCTTTCTTTCCTTGGCTAGTATTGATCATTTTAAATCAGATAATAATATGATCTACTGTGCTGTAAATGGAAAATCAAATTGAAATAGCGTTGAGTTAACTCTTATAAGAAGAACATGTTAAGATCTGTCTTGAAGTATAATGCTTCTAGTGATTTGATAATATCCATACACACACAAGAAAG
>NW_006399755.1:34828844-34839469 GCF_000299155.1 Elephantulus edwardii | reverse complement strand
GTCAGAAAAGATTTTGAAATCTGATTTTAAAGTAAAAGGAAGAAATGACAATACATTAAATAATGGAATACAACTGAGAAACAGAAATAAATCCATCCATCAACTGCAAGCTGATTTTTAACAAAGAAGTGAAATCCGTTAAATCGGGTAAAGATAGCTAACAAATGATGCTGACAAAACTAGATATTTGCAGAAAATTGTATATCTTATACCATATAAAAAAAACTAACTCAAGATTAATAAAAACCCCTCAGCTTAAAATCCAGAACTTTCAGATAATCAAAGAAAATGTTGGAGCAGATTTAGGACCGTTAAACTAGAATAAATAGTTGATCAAATAGAACAGAAAATGCACAATCAACAGAGAATAAACTAGATAATTGGGACCTTTTAAAATTACATCCTCACATAACAAAGATTTATTCAAAGAGTGAAAATAGAGCCTACAGACAGGAAAACTATCTGGCAATAATATAACTGTTGAAAGACTAATCTCTTAAATTTATAGGAAAGTCCTCGACAACAACAACAACAACCAAAAAAAGACAACAAGAAATCCTAGTATAAAATGGGCAGGGAACATGAAAAACCTCTTCACCATTGATTACATTCAGATGAACAACAAACTCATGATGAAATGCTCAAGATCATTACTTGTTGTTAAGTACTGTTGAGTCAAAACCTCTAGCAGGTTTTCAGAGGCAACAAATCACATGGGAAAATACTGCCTATCTTTCTTCTTCAGAGCAGCTGGTAAACTCCAACTATGTGCATTTGGGATAGCAGTGTAGCATGTTACCACGAAGCCATGCAAATCAAACCAACAATGAGATATCATGTCACCCCAGCAATAAAAACAAAATTTAGTAAGTCAGTAAACAACAAAGAAATGTTAATGAAGAAATGGAAAGACTGAAATTTTCATATATTGCTAATGGAACTAAAGATGGTGCCTCCACTGTAGATAGCAATCTGGTGCTTTATTTTCTACTGTCTCATTGCTTTCAAGTCGAAACCAACTCATAACTGACCCTCCAGTGGATTGTCAGAGGCAGTTAATCCCATAGGAACTGATTGTCCATCTTTTTCCCAAAGAGCAGCTGTCAGATTAGAACCACGTGAACTTGGATTGGCAGTGCAGCTCCTTACCACTAAGCTACCAAGGTACCCCGAAATTGAAAGTAGATACATATTAACAAAGGTGTAAAATAAAGCAATAAATACACCATAAGAGAATGATCAGCATCGCTATAGAAGGATTTATTAATTATTTGCATGAATTATAAAAAAGAAGTGGGGAAAATACAATTTTATTGTGAATATCATTATAAAACAAAATGTATACTGATTATTGAACAAAAATAACTTGTAACTTTCACTCATATTAAAATAAAAATATCACTTACACAAACTCTATTCTATAAAGAGTTAAATATTTTTAGAAAATTTTTCCACAGAACAATCAAGTGTAGATTTAATAAAATTTGTACTTTGAGATGATTTATCAGAAATATATCTTAATATCATTTAGTAATGGTCTTATCAGCAAAAAAATTATCCTCAATTTAGTAATTATCAATATTATTTTAATTTCCCAAGAGTGAGTGAAGTGACTTTAATTATATTGACTGAAATTAAGTTGCTAAGAGTATAAATTTTGATGACCTACTGAGTTACTTTGCAGAAAAGTGATCCAGAAAAATCTCAAGATCAAAAAAGTTGTCACATTGTAAAGGCTTATTGGTTGTTTTATATAAAATTATAAAAGCAAAAATATGATTTTGTAGCTTGTAAATCTGTGTTAGTATTCCTGTAACAACACTGTTGTTGTTGTTATGTACCGTCAAGCCGCTTGATACTCATAGCAACCCTATGTACAAGAGCCCTAAACCCTGCTCTATCCTGTGTCAACACACCTACTCCCACTACCCCAATCACTGAATTGATCCATCTCATCAAGAGTCTTCTTCTCCTTCTCCACCCCTCCACTCTCCCAAACATGATTTCCCTTTCCAAGGACCAGTCCCTCCTTGCAATATGCCCAAAGTATGTCAGACTAAGCTCCAGAATCCTTGCCTCCAAGAAGCAGCCTGGTTTCATCCTCTTCAGGACAAACATGTTTGTTCTCCAAGCAGTCCATGGTGTATTCAACACTCTTCTCCAGGACCACAGCTCAAAGTCATCACCAATGATATTGCTATTAAATTGATTAACAAAATATTTTTTAAATGAAATGTTTTGTAATTTGTATCTTTAAAGTCATCCCCACTCACCACCGCACGCGCGCGCACACACACACACACACACACACTTTGACACACACACACACACACACACACACACACACACACACACTTTATTTTCGACTGAGCCTCTCAGATTTTTTTGCTGGCCCGAATAAGACAGGCTATAACTCAGAAGGTTTAAAACTTTTTAATTAAGAGTCTACTTAAAGAGGCAGCTAAGTTTACTAACAAAGGGATTTGTTAACTGATAATGTAGCAGTAGTAGGAAGTGATTACCATGCTTAGATCAATAAATAAGAAGAGGCAAGTGTGTTCTAGAAGTGAGTGCGAGCTGGTGGCCTGGTGACGGATAGCCTAACAAGGCATTGTGTCTTTTAGGATGCAGTCACCACCAGAATCCATTGGCCAATGCATTGAAAATGAGGACACAATGAATAATGTCTCTCGTTTACCAGCTTCCAATCTTCTGGGGTACTTGCTATTGGCTAAACCTACCAGAAGCTAGACAGCAAGTGGATTTGCCTGATGAAGTCTATAATGGGCAGAGCTGCTTAGAGGAAGCCAGAAAATGGGTTGATTTCCTTATGTGTGTATGCACATATATATTTGTACGTGCATGTGTTGCAATTCCTACCCAAATTGGAAGTTTGTTCTCTGTTTGACCTTCAGGTTTGTTAGACACAATGCAGTAGGAAATGTATAGAATGAACCTTCAACTGCAGGGCAAGTTAAGGTGGGAATATAAAGCACATTAGCAATCAATGCATTTTTAAGCAGGAGTTTCATGAATGTAAGGTTGTTGTAAATGATCTTTTTCTTTTTTTTAAGCAGGAGATAAAGTGAGGAGTGTGAAAGCCATGAAGGCTAGATGAGGAAACTGTCTCCAGATGAAGCAAGCGTTGTCTCTAGAAGTCAAAGAAAGTTCACTTTGACATCAAAGCATTTCGATTACTCATACTCAACTTTTAGAACTACATAATTTACTAATAGGAAGCGTTCATGTCCTAGTGAGTAAGGAGTTGTGCTGCCAACCCAAAGGTGCATAGTTCAAATTCGCCAGCTGCTCTGAAGGAAAAAAGATGGGCAACCACCTTCTATGCAATTTATTGCTTCTGAAAACCCACTGGAGGATCAGGTATGAGTCAGTTCTAACTTGTTAATATGTAACTGCAGCATTACAACTTTGTAGATATTTATCTAAGAAAATCATGCTGGAATAATTAAAGTTTAAAAAATAGAACCATTTCTTACTATTACTCACAATTCTGATTTTACTTGGAATTTTTTGGGTGATGTAAGTATTTAACATGTTCACTTGTTAACAGAAAGGTTGGAGGTTTGAGAAACCTTGAGGTGCCTCAGAAGAAGTACCTGGCTGGCAAGTTACTTGCCTATTCATCAGACATTAAAAACATTATAGAGGTATAATGTAGTGTTCTGACAAATGTAGGATCACTTGAGAAACTATTGACTCGATAATAACTAATATATCTAGTGGTAAGAAACTGCACTGCAATCCCATAGGCACACAGTTCAAATCCACCAGCTGCTTTGTAGGAGAAAGATTGGCAATCTCCTCTCATGTGATTAACTGCCTCTAAAAAGAGACAGGGTGGTCAGATATGGGTTGGTTCTAAATCAACAGTATGAAAAGACAACACCACAAGAAACACGTTTTCTAAATAACAAAATTCAAATAGGTAAAAAGAAAAAAGTACTTACAAACACCCAAATGCTGTTTATTTATATTAAAGTAAAATATATTAGTAACTTATTTTTTCCCTGTTATGATGTATTATAAATATATTACTTGTTGTTGTTATGTGCTGTTGAGTTGCCTGTGACTCATAGCAACCCTATGTCAACAGCACTGAAGTCTGCCCCCTGTCCTAAGCCAGTCTCACTGACTCCTACACATCTAGCCTCATTGCCCTATTTACTATATCAATCCATCTCACTCATCCGGGTTCTTCCTATCCTGCGCTGTGCCGCTACCCTTCTGAGCATGATGTCCTTCTCCAAGGACTGGTCCCTCCTGGTCACGTGCCCAAAGTATGCAAGATGGAGCTTCAAAATCATAATCTCTAAGGAGAAATTTGGTTTTACTTTCTCCAAAAAAAGATCTATTTGTTTTCTTGGTAATCCATGATATATTCAAGATTCTTCTCTAGCACCAAAACTTAATTTATCAGTTCTTCTGTAATCCTTAGTCATTGTCCAGCTCTCTGATGCATAGCAAGTAATTGCAAAGACCATGGCCTGGACCAGATGCACCTTAGTTTTAAGACTGACATTGTTGCTTCTCAGTACTCTGGAGAGGTCCCTGACAGTAGATTTTCCCCAATGTAATTCTTCTTTAGATTTCCTGACTTTTGATTCCAAGAGTGTTGATTGTGGAGCTGGGCAAGCTTTAACTGTTAAAAACCTCAATCTCTTCTCCATGGATCATGGTGCTGCCTATTGGCCCAGCGGTGAGAATTTTTGTTTTCTTGATGTTGAGCTTCAATCCATATTGAAGACGACAGTCCTTGACCTTCTAAAACAAGCACTTCAAATCCTCCTCAGTTTCAGCAAGCAGTGTTGTGTCATCTGTATAATGTAGGTTGTTGATGCCTTCCTCCAGTCTTGATGTCATGTTCTTCCTCATAAAGCCGAGCCCCCCGAATGGCCTGTTCTGCATATAGATTGAAAGTTATGGAGACAGGACAGGTCCCTGACATACTCCTTTCCTGATTTTGAACCATGCAGTATCTCATTGCTCTGTTCTGAGGACTTCTTCCTTGTCCAAGTATAGGTCCTCAAAGTTAGTGACAATTTGTTGTGATCCACACAGTCAACTGCCTTTGGATAGTCAACAAAACACAAATAGGCATTCCTCTGATAATCTTGGCTTTCTGACAAGATCCATCTGACATTAGTAATTATGTCTCTAGGATCACGACCTCTTCTAAATCCAGCTTATATTTCTGGTAGTTCTCTGTCAATGTACTATTCAGTCGCTTTTAGACAATCTTCAGCAGAATTTTGCTTGTGTATGCTATTAGGGATGGGAGTGTCAGAGACAGTGCGATTGGCACAGGACAGAGCAGAGTTTAGGGCTCGACTCGATGGCACATAACAACAACAACAATGCTATTAGTGATATTGTTTGATAATTTCCATTCTCTGTTGGGTCATCTTTTTTTTGGAATGAGAATAAATATGGATCTCTTCCAGTCAGTTGGCCAGGTAATTGTTCTCCATATTTCTTGGCACAACCAGGTGATCACATTCAGGGCAACATTAGTCTGTTGAAATAAGTCTATTGGTAGTCTATCAATTCCTGAGTGTTTATTTTCTACCAACTCCTTCAGAGCAGCCTGAACTTCCTCCTTTATCACGATTGCCTGTTGATCATATGTTGTTTCTTGAAATTCTTCTGTCTTAGCCAAGTATTTTTGGTACAGTGACACTGTGTATGTACTTCTTCCATCTTCCTTTAATACTTCCTGGATCATTCAATATTCTACCTATAGCATCCTTAAGTATTGCAATTCATGGCTTGAATTTGTTCTTTAGTGCTTTCAGCTCAAGAAATGCCCAGCAAGTTCAGCCCTTTTGACATTCGGATTCCAGCTCCTTGCTCATTTCACTGGCAAATATTTTGTTAACAGTTTGGTGCATATTTTGTTGTATAGATATGCAATAATTTACTTAGTGCTTGCTGTTCTTATTGTTAGCTGTCATACAGCAGGCATAGCTCATGTGGGTTTTTGTTGCTGTTAGATGCCTTCAAGTCAACTGGGACTCACAGCAATTGTAAGCACATCAGATCTGAACTTTGCCCTACCCTGCACCGTCTGTGCAGTCTCTGATATGCTTGAAGTCATTGTTATTGTCACTGTGCCTATCCATATTGTTGAGGTTTTTTCCACTTTTCCCAGAATGATCTCTTTTTCCAAGGATTAGCCTCTCCTGATAATATGCCTAAAGTATTTGAGACAAAGTTTTATTATCCTTCCATGACAGACTTACTTGTTCTTTTGTCAGTTTATAAAATATTCCATATTCTTACCCAACAGCACAGCTAAAAGACATTAATTTTTCTGTCATCCTTATTTACTATCCAACTTTCAGATACCTAAGAAGTAATTTTAAATGCCAAAACACTCATTCCCCCCCAAAAAAGGATGCCCCTATAGAATGTGGAAAATATCCCAATAATATCATTCATATCACATGAAGTTAAAGAGTATTTTGGAACAGCTGAAACAGTGTAACTGACTAATGAACCTCTAGATACAAAACAGAACAAAACACCACTTGATCATATGCCATGCTCATAATTTCTGTTGTGCTTAAGTATTTAATTAATCTTATTACATAGTAGAATGACAATGTTTAGAAGTCTGATTTCTGGAATCAGGAATCAAATTCACTTCTACCACTTATTTACCCAATGATTTTGATAAAATTATATCATTATTTTGTTTTTCTCATTTGCAAGACATAAATAATAAAATATATATGACATAATATTCTTGGGAGAATTGATGTTGTTGTTATGTGCCGTTGAGTAGCTTGCAAGTCATAGCAACCCTACATACAACAGCCCTAAACTCTGCTCTGTCCTGTGCCAATTGCACTGTCCCTGACACTCCCATCCCGATTACCCCAGTCACTGAATCAATTCACCTCATAGAGGGCCTTCCCCTCCTGTGCCGTCCCTCCACCCTCCCAAGCATGTTGTCCTTCTCCAAGGACCAGTCCCTCCTTATAACATGTCCAAAGTATGTTAGAAGGAGCCTCAGAATCCTTGCCTCCAAGGAGCAGCCCCGTTTGACCCTTTCCAGGATGTATCTGTTTGTTTTCCTAGCTCTCCATTGTACCCTCAATACTCTTCTCCAGCACCACAGCTCAAAGGCATCAATTCTCCTTCTATCCTTCTTAGTCATTGTCTAACTCTTTGATGCATAAAAAGTGATTGCAAAGATCAAGGCCTGTATGTATGTATATATGTATGTATGTATGTATGTATGTATGTTGGAAGAATTAAGTTAATATTTATAGAGAGTCCTAGGATATTATTTGTTGCATAGTTAATGGTTACATAAATATATTGGATATTATTAACTAATCCTCTGTTGTTGGTTATTTTCTTAATTTCCAGTTTGTTACTATGATAAACTACTTACGTCAGAGTTTGCGTTCCCATCCACTGCCCTTGTGGGCACTTCTATAGATACAACTACTCAATTGACATAAGTCTCCTGGGACTTCATTAGTTGTTATGTAAAAGTCAAAGTTAAAGTCAGCATAGTCTGTATAGTCATAGCTTAACATCATTCATGGCCTATGGTTTGTACTGTTATAGCTGGGTTATATTGTTTCAGTTGATGGATTAACTGGGATTGGAATATTGGAACATTTCTAGCTGGACCCAATGACTTCTTACTTCTTAACCTTGCTCTTCTACATACCCAATCATCTATTCCTGGTTTCATCTATCATATAAAGGATTCATAAGGATGGAAGGACAATTAGGATGATAATTATTGCTGATAGAATAGCTCAGATTGTTTCTATTTCTTGGGTGTCTATGATGCTGGTGTGAGTAAGTTTAACAGTAAGTATAGCTGAAATAATATAAAGGACTAAGGAGCTAATTAATAATATGGTTATAGAATGTTGTCATGAAAGTGGGTTTCTATAATTGGTGAAGAGGCATCTTGAAATCCTACCTGAAGCAGATAATCCATAGAGATATAAGTATTAAGTATATAAGTAATAAGCTTATATTTTAACTTGACAAAGTTATGTAATTGTTATATTAATACTTCTGCTTATAAAGAAAGTTGCAATGGTTACATGGTTTGCTTGAAACTAGCCTTCTTGGGGTTCAATTCCTCTCTTTCTTGTGTAGGTCTTAATAAATGTAGGTACTTCAAATGTGTGATATGGTAGAGGACAACCACTAATTCATTCAAAGATGAGTAGTAATTTCCACCATTTCTGCTTCTCATTTTGAGGTGAATGCTTCTCATACAAGTAAACTATTGGGATGACTGCAATTATAAAAATGAACAAACCTGTGACGAATAAGGTATTTCATAATTTGTAAGCTCTGGGTAATCATAGTAATGACACAGTATGCCTGAAAGGCCAAGGAAGGTTCTGTTAAGAATGTACGGTTCACTCCTACAAATATGATTGCAAATTGAATTTTAGCTTAATTTGGATCTAGTGTGTACCTTGTAAATAATGGGAACCAGTGAACTAGGCCAGCCATGATGGCAAATACTGATCCTATAAAGAGAGCACAGTAGAAGTGAATTACTAGGTTATAAGTATCATGTAAGATGATGTCTAAAGAGGAATTGTCAAGGACAATTCCAGTTAGCCCATCGACTGCAAATGATAAGATACACAAGAGTGGCATCCACTTCTGAAATAGCTTGCTTCCAGAAATTCTATGAACTTGGAGAAACAATGAAAGTTATACAAATGTTCAGGTCTTTCATTCATAGGGTCGCTATGAGTCGTCTACAACTTGATGGCACTTGGCAACAAGGCTCATAGTAGAGATGGTGATCATTTGATATTTCCTCCATGGAATACTTTTACTCTGGTGGAACGAGATAATTATGCTGGCAGAGGTGAAATAAGCGCAGATATAAACTTCTATTCCTGTTGTTGTTATGCGCTGTTGAGTCGCTTGCAATTCATAGGGACCCTATGTACAACAGCCCTAAACTCTGCTCTGTCCTGTGCCAATAGCACTGTCTCTGATACACCCATCCGATTACTTCAGTCACTGAATCAATCCACCTCATACAGGGCCTTCCTTTCCTGCGCTGTCCCTCCACCCTACCAAGCATGATGTCTCCTTCTAAGGACTGGTCTCTCCTTACAATATGTCTAAAGTATGTTAGACGAGGCCTCAGAATACTTGCTTCCAAGGAGCCACCCCCTTTAACCCTCTCCAGGTACTCTCAATACTCTTCTCCAGCACCAACAGCTCAAAGGCATCAATTCTCCTTCTATCGTCCTTAGTCATTGTCCAACTCTCTGATGCATAACAAGTGATTACAAAGACCATAGCCTGTATCAAACACACCTTAGTATCAAGAGTGACACCATTGCTCTTTAGTACTTTGAAGAGATCCCTAGTAGCAGACTTTCCCATCACAATACATCTTTTCATTTCCTGGCTTCTGGTGCTGAGAGTGTTGACCGTGGAGCCAAGCAAACTAAAGCTGTGAACAATCTCAGTCTCTTCACCATCCATCCTGATACTGCCAATTGGTCCAGTGGTGAGAATCTTTGTCTTCTTGACATTGAGCCTCAATCCATACTGAAGACTCTCTGCAGCAAGTGCTTCAGGTCATCCTCAGTTTCAGCAAGCAGTGTTACCTGCATAACACATCTATTCCTATTATGATTATATGGTGGGCTCAGACAATAAAGCCTAGGAGTCCAATTGTTATTATGGCTCAAACTATGTGGTGGCACATTAGAATGCTAACCAAACAGCTGTGATTCAAATCTATCACCTGCTTTGATGGTGGTAGTTAGTTCTATTCCTAACATATGTGTCAATTATTAAGTCTCTGCTCTAATATTGGTTTGCTTACAAAGTTCATATACCTTGTGTTTCACACTGGCCTTCATTCATATTGTGTTTCATACAATCATTCTCACGCATTAAATTTTGTAAAATCAATCACCATTGGACCTTGCCTTTCATTACCCTGTCTTTTCACCTGGATTCTTCTCATTTCTTTCATCCTCTCACTGTGGTTAGGGGTCAGCCAGTTGACTCCAACTTATAGCAACACTGTATACCAGATCGAAGCCTTTGTCACTCCTGCACCACCCTTATGATCTCTACAGTGCTGAAACTCGTTTTTATGGTCACTGTGTCACTCTATCTTGCTGAGTGTCGTTGACTGTCTTAGTTGTCTAACATTGCTGGAATGAGATGTTGCAAGTGAAAATAAATTTTAATAAGTAAAACTGTATTCTTTCATAGTTTTGAAGACTTTGTTGTTGTTATTGTTAGGTGCCTTTAAGTAGACTACAATTTATCGTTACCCAATGAACAAAAGGATATGAATCCTGCCTTATCTTGTGCCATTCTTATCAACTGTGACATACTTGAACTTATTGTTACAAATATTGTGTCAATCTATCTTTTTAAGATTCTTCCTCTCTTTCACTGGCTCTCCACCTTTCCAAGCATGATGGTCTTTTCCAAGGACTTATCACTTCTAAAATTATGCCCCAAGTATGTGAGACAAAGCTTTACCACTGTCGCCTCTGAAGAGCAGACCTGTTCAAATTTTCTGGCTATGCCTCAGCTTTTCTTAGGTTGTTGTTGTTGTTATGTGCCGTCGAGTC
>NW_006399755.1:34824261-34826014 GCF_000299155.1 Elephantulus edwardii | reverse complement strand
CCAGTTCTAAGAATCTTTGTCTTCTTGACATTGAGCCTCAATCCATATTGTAGGCTGCAGTCCTTGACCCTCTGCAGGAGAGACTATAGAGTTTGCAAATATTGAGTAAAAGGATTGATTTTGGATATTTCCTCTCTTTGGATGCACGTGTTTATTGACTTTTGAATATTGCTTTTGCAATGTTCCAAAACTTTTCTTATGTTATATTTTCATTCTGATCTGTTTTTTGGGTTTTTTAAATAAATGTTTTGTTACTAATTTTAATGAACACTTGGATTTCCATTCTTTCATTGTTGCATTTTTCTCCTTGATTTGTTTTAAGAAATTTTTTTACTTTGCATTGATAATCCAATACTGTTGAAGCAGGATATTGTTTAATTTCTATGTACTTGATTCCCCTCGTCTTTGATATCTCTGTTGTTGATTTTAATTATACAGTACTAGGATTTAAGAAGTACTTTGTAATATTTCAATGTCTTTGAGTGTTTTGCAGATTTTTCTCTGACTTAGCACATGTGTTATTCTTGAGACTATTCAGTGTTCACTAGAAAAGAATGTATATTGTAATCTTGTTGGATAGTGTTCTCTACACGTTATGAGACAAAGCTGGTTAATCAAATTGTTTAGTTCTTCCATGCTTTTGTTTAGTTCCTTTGTAGTTTTTCTTTCCTGTTAATTGGTTGAAGTCTCATATTATTATTGTGAGATCTATTTTTCCAACTATGTAAACGTTTGATTTATGTATTTTGAAGTTCTATTTTGTGTGTTAAGATATTCAAAGTTTTTTTCACTTATTCAAGTGACCCATTTGGTGTCCTCTTGTTCAATTGACCCATTAAGTGTCTTCTCTTGAGTCTTAAGCTGTTTTTTTGCCTTGAAGTCTAGCTTATTAGAAGTTAACATTGTCACTCCTCTTTTTTGACAGCCATATGCTTAATGTATTTTCTTCTCCACCCTTTAATTTTTAGTCTGTCTTTGTCCTTATGTCTAAGATATAACTCCTGTAGAGAGCATATTGATGGATCGTTGTTTTCTTATCCATTCTGTTGCTCTCTTTGCTAGAGTGGTGTATTTAATTCATTCACATTCAGTGTAATTATCAACATTTACTACTGTCATTTCTGTGTTCTTATTCACAAGATTCGCTTTTCCTTAAAATAGTAAGGATGATAGTAAAATCTACCAGAGGATTCAAGAAAGATGTGATATTCTCAATAAAGGGGTCACATTCTCAAGAAAGATGTGGATGGAGAAAGAGGAGCATTCTTTTTCTAAGTGATTTACAGCCTCAGAACCCAAATGCAGTATCAGCTATGAGTCAGTTACGATTTGATTGCAATGAGTTTGAGGGGGGAGTGAGAGATAGGGAGCGAGACAGTGAGTGAGAGAGAGAGAAAGAGAGAGAGAGAGATCTGTCATCTATCTATAGCTAGATAGTTAGAGAGAGATAGATGTTGTTGAGGTGGTTGCTGTTAAGTGCAATTGAGTTGAGTACCAAGAGAGTTGACTATGGATTGAAGTAAGATGAAATTATTGACAACTTCACTATTTTCTCCATGTCATGATGTTGCCTATTATCCTAATGGTAAGGACCTTTATTCTATTGATGTTGAGATATAATCCATATTGAAGGTTTTGATCTTTTGCATTTCAAGTCTTCTTCTCTTTAAATGAACAAGATTGTGACATCTGAATAATGTAGGTTGTTGATGAATCATCTTCTAATTCTGATGTTCATTCATCTCCACAAAGT
>NW_006399755.1:34797491-34823936 GCF_000299155.1 Elephantulus edwardii | reverse complement strand
TGGCACCAGGGATATCATTGATTATGTCAAAAGGATCCTGGCTAAAAGTAAGGAATACCAGAAGAATGTCTATTTCTGCTTTATTGACTCTGCAAAGGTGTTTGACTGTATGGATCACGACAAGTTGTGGCTGACATTGAGAAGAATGGGAATTCCAAAGCACTTGATTGTGTTCATGTGGAACCTATACCTGGATCAAAAGGCTGTTGTATGAACAGAGCAGGCGAGCACTGCATGGTTTGGAATTGGGAAGGGAGTGCATCAGGGTTGTATTTTCTCTCCATACCTGTTCAATCTATATACTGAGAAAATCATCTGAGAAGCTGGATTCTATGAAGGGGAATGTGGCAACAGGTTTGGAGGGAGACTCATTAATGACCTATATTATGCAAATTATACAACCTTACTTGCTGAAATTGAGAACTTGAAACACTTGTTGCAGAAGATCAAGGAATCCAGCCTTCACAAAGCATTACCCTTGATGGTTCTACAACATACAGGTGTATTTACAGCTTAAAAAAATATAAAGAAATCTTATCTGCCCAATCTATGTACGGTTGTTAAGTGTAGACTTTTCCATATATCCATGTCTATTCATCTTGCCTGTCTGCTTATATATCTGCTGCTAAATATATTTGTGTCTTCTGTTGCACTTTGTGTACTTTTTGTATCACCTAGTAGTGGAGTTGCTGACTCAGAGAGTAATTCCATTTTCAACTTTTTAAGAACATACCAAACTGCTTTCCATAGTTTTATACCATTTTACATTCACATGTAAATACCTGTGGTATTGTGTTGACCATCTCTTTATCATACATTGCCTTTTCCTTACCCATCTTAATAACTGCCTATTATCTACTTACATTTTTCTTTTTACTCCTCTGTTCTCCCTTTCTTATATTAGTAACATTATACAGTATCTGTTTTTATTTCATTCATTCATTCATGTTTGCTAGATCTATCCATGGTCGGTAAATTTTTTACAGTTCTTTAGTATTTTATATTATTCCTCGTATCCAGTAGTTTATCCTTTCCTCTGCTGGTGGATGAGCACTTGGGTTGTTCCATTTTTTTTCTCTATTGTAAATAATGTAATATACATGAGTGTATATATATCTATTCACATTACAATATTTATTTCATTAGGATATTATAGCTAGCCATGGAATTGCTGGATCAAACCAATTTCTATTTTCTTTTTTAGTTGAGATTTTAGGGAAAGTTTACAGAAAATGTAGATTTTCTTTCATTCATTCATTCATTCATTCATTCATTCATTCATTATTGAACATTTTCCTCCCTACATACCCCCACAGTTCATTTTTTAAAAGAAATATTCATTTATTGTAGCACAATTTCCTCCCTCCTTCAACGCCTCCCCCAGTTGACTTTGCAATGCACCTCTTATTCTGGACTATCAAACTTATTTCTATTTCCAATTTTTAAAGAAACCGTGAAACTATTTTCTCTAGTGGTTGTACCATTATGCATTCTCCTTAAACTGCCATGTAAGAATTTCAATCTCTCCATTACCTAGCCAATCTTTGTTGTTTACTTCTAAACTGAACTTTGCTATTGGTGCTCGAGAAAATTGTATCTCCCTGTTGTTTTGATTTGCATCTCTCTCTAATGATCTTAAGAATTTCCCTTAGTTTATGTTGGCCAACTGAATGCATTCTTTGATGACATGTGTTTTCATGGCATCTGTGCCTTTTAAAATTGAGTTGTCTGTCTTTTTCTTGTTGAGGCACTAGAATTTTCTATTTTAGAGTTCAATCCCTTGTCAGTTATGTCATTGCCAAATACTTTTCCTAAGTTCTTTTTTCACTCTTTTAGAGAAATCTTTTGATGCAAGTAAGAATTTAATTCTTTGAAGGTTCTAATAGTCTAGTTTATCCTCTGCTGATTGTACATTTCTCATCATATTCAATAATCTCTTTATGCTATAGATTGTTGTTGTTGTTGTTGTTGTTGTGTGCCATCGAATCACCTGCGACTCATAGGGACACTATATAAAACAGCCATAAACCCTGCTTCATCCTGTGCCATTCTCACTGTCTCCTACACACCTACCCCATTACCCCAATCCATCTCATCGAGGGTCTTCCTCTCCTGTGCTGTCCCTCCACCCTCCCAAGCATGACATCCCTCTCCAAGGACTGGTCCCTCCTTGCAACATGTCCAAAGTATGTCAGACAAAGTGTCCTAAATTTGCCTTAGTTTTCCCTTTGATAATGTTTATAGTTGTGAATTTTACACCTAGGCTCATGCATCTTGAATTTGTTTTTATATATTGTCTTTCAGCTCTTTTAAAATTTCCTTAGCAACTTCTTGTTGCCATTTGCTGTTGAGTCACTTCTGACTATGAAGATCTTATGAATAACAGAGTGAAATGTTATTCAATAGTGTGCCATTTTCATGATCAATGGTATGTTTGAATTAATTATTTGAACTAGTGTGCCAATTTATCTTATTGAGAGCTCCTTTCATCTTCAATTCAAGGTATTTCCACCAGCTAATTTGGGAACTTTCTTCCTAGTCTTAGTGCAGAAACTCTGTGGAAACCTATCTTGTAAAATTTATGTTCATATCATTTGTTTGTTTACTCACTTGATTGTAATTTTTACATTTGTTTACTTATTTTTGGTCTGTCTTCCCCACCAAAATGTAAAATATGTGAAGGCAGGTGTGGTGCTAAATTGTAATTCTGCAAAAGATATATCCAAATCCTGAACCCTGGAACTTTAAGATGGGAAGCTTTTCTTTTTTTTTGCAATCCATATTGAAGGCTGCATTCTTTTTTAAAATTTAAATTTATTATTAATATCAGTAAAAACTTACAGAGACTTTGGATTTCCATTCATTCATTGTTGCACTTTTCTCCCCTCCCAACCCTTCTCCCCAGAACACTACCCTCTTGGAAAAGTAAAGGACAGATTCTTTCATTGTTTTACAAACCCTCCCCCAGGTCTACTCCATCATGTAGCCTTTGCTCTAGACTCCTTTTATGACAAAAATACCTAATCACATATCCCTTTTAAACAGTTTTCTCCATCATCTGTTTCAGTGCAGTATACATTATTGAACCCATCTTTCTCAGTCTCTCCCCAACCCCAAGGTCAGTCCTGTTTTACAACAGTGGCACCATGAAGTATTTGTCCTTTTGTGACTGAGATATTTTACTCAGCATAATGTCCTCTAGAGTCACCCATTTTGAATAATATTGCATGAGTTCCTTGTTTTTCAATGCAGTGTAGCATTCCATTATGTGAATATACCACAGCTTCTCTATCCATTCCTTTGTTGATGGGAACTTAGGTTGTTTCCAACTCCTTGCTATTGTGAACAAAGGTGCAATAAACATGGGTGTGCATATATCTGCTTGGATGTCAGTTATAGTCGCTTTAGGATATATTCCCAGTAGTGGAATTACTGGGTCAAATGGTATCTCTATTTGTAAATTTTGAGAAAGCGCCATACTGCCTTCCACAGTGGTTGCACCATTTTACACTCCCACCAACAGTGAATCAGGGTTCCAGTTTCTCCACAACCTTGCCAGCATTTGTTGCTTGCTGTTCTGTTAAACTTTGCAATTCTGACTGGGGTGAGATTATATCTCATAGTTGTTTTAATAGGTGGGAAGCTTTATAGATCTAGTTACGTTAAAGATCTTGAGATGAGTTCATCCTAAAGTTAGGGTGAGCCTCAAATACAATGACTGGTATCCTGTAAGAGAAAGGATAGCAAAAATTGATGTAGAGACATGCATAGAGAATGCATCTATATGAACACTAAAATCACAGTGGACGGTTGGCAGTTCCAAGCCAAAGAATGTTTGGAGGCATAAGAAACCAGATGAGGAAGGAAAGAAATCACTTTTAGTGCCTTTTGGATGACCCTTCTGACACCTTGATTTCAGATATCTGGTTTCTACAACTGTTATAAATTTCTACTAGGCTCCATGAGGAGAAATGTGGCATCAGGATTGGTGGAAGGTCTATCAACAATCTGCATTACTCAGATGACACAACCTTGTTTGCTGAGACTGAAGAGGACCTGAAGCACTTGCTGTGGAAGGTCAGGGACTACAATCTTCAGTATGTTTTGAGACCCACTTTCAAAAAAACAAAGATTCTCACCACTGGGCCTATTGGCAGCATCATGGTGGATGGTGGAGAGACTGAGATTGTTCACAGTTTTGGTTTGCCAACAGTCTTGGTACCAGCAGCCAGGAAATTAAAAGACATATTGCAATGGGAAAGTCTGAGGTTAGAGACCTCTCTAAAGTGCTGAAGTGTAAGGATGTCAGTCTGGAGACTAAGGTGCGCTTGATACATGCCATGGTCTTTGCAATCTCTTGCTGTGCCTCGGAGAGCTGGACGATGACTAGGGATGATAGAAGGAGAATTGATGCCTTTGAGCTGCGGTGCTGGAGAAGAGTACTGAATATAATATGGACTGCTAGGAAAACGAACAGGTTTGTCCTGGAGAGGGTGAAGCCAGGCTGCTCCTTGGAAGCAAGGATTCTGAAGCTTTGATTGACATAGTTTGGACATGTTGCAAGGAGAGACCGGTTCTTGGAGAGGGACATCATGCTTGGGAGGGTGGAGGGACAGCGCAGGAGAGGAAGACCCTCGATGAGATGGATTGATTTGGTGACTGGGATAATAATGAAGGCAGGTGTGTCGGAGATGGTGAGGTTGGCACAGGATAGGGCGGAGTTTAGGGCTGTTGTACATAGGGTCGCTATGAGTCGTAGGTGACTCGACAGCACATAACAACAAACAACAACAGCCATCTAGTCTGTGGTAATTTGTGGTTGTTACTGTTAGTTGATATAGACTGGTTAAGACTCATATCAACCTTGTCAACAACAGATTGAAACTTTGTAGCAATTAGCAAAAAATTAATAATGTAGTGATGGTCTTTCTTGCTCACCACTATCAGAGCACTAACCACAACCTTCTGGCTGTGTTGGTCACATAGTAGATGAAGAATAACAATTTGCTAAATGAGCAAATCTTTCCTCTGTGTGTGTGTGTGTACAATGCTTCACAGTTGATACGCTGTAGCTTAATCTTTGTCTAAAACTCTGCTTCTTTACTGAAAGGATATAATTTTATTCCCGTCGTTATCATCTAGTATATACTTACCCTTCCAGTCTTAGCTGCACATGTTCTTCCGCTGACGTATGCTATATGCTGCACAAGCATGCATACCCACTTCAGTAAATCCACTTATTGATTCTTCCTATGCTTCCAAACCAGTTTAACCCTACCACTGTTTGAAGCATCTATGATGTCCTTATCCTACCACAGTGTTATAATCATCTTTCTATACCTGTCTTTCTTTAATGCTCTTAGTCTCTTGAATGTAGCAAGCAAATACAGTTTACTCTGGCAATCCTAATTTACAGCATTGACCTAGGGAATCCTGGTTGCACACGAGCTAATCACTTGGCTATTAGCAGAAAAGATCTGTGGTTCATACTCATCAGCAGCTCTGTGGGAGAAAAGACTTAGTGTTTATGTGACTTAAAATCACATGGATTTGTAGCTTTGGAAATTCTATAGGACAGCTCTTCCCTCTCCTACAGGGTCAAAAGAAATCAAAATTACCTCAAAAGCACATAACCAAAAAATCACTGTGGTAGCATATGGTGATGATCCCTCTATTTGAAGAAATTAGTAGATGCTGCTTTATGCACTGGTTTTGTGTGATCAGAGTAAACATTAGTCATACCCTGCAGTTAAATTAACTTTATTATGTTATTTACATAATTTTATTATTTTTAAATGAAATTTTAAATGCAATAATAGACACTCTATGCTTTCAGAGCAATTTGATATCCTGCCCCACTCCAAATTGTGAAAGAGCATAATATATTTGCTAAGCCTCTCCAGCCCAAAGAAGTAAAGTAACTGGTCCACAAAGAGAACACTTTAGCTCTAAACTGTTGTTACTAAGCAGTGCTTATTGCTGGCCAGAACACAGCCTTGGAGTGGGAACGGAAGAAGTCAGAGGGCTTATTACTGGCCAGAATGCAGACTTAGAGTGGGAACGGAAGAAGTCAGAGGGGCAACAAGACTCCCCTGGGTGCCAACTCTGAAACTCGGCATCCCAGTGATTTTTCCATTACAGGTGCATGTGGTAATGAAAGTCTCTAACAGGCTAGGTGATAATTACCCTAAGGCTAGCAGCCAAAAAAATACTGCTGACTCTGTCTGAGCCTGGCCAATGGAGCAGGTGCATCATGGGGTGGGCTTATTAAATTCATTAGCACTTAGTCTCCTCCTCAGAGTGTGGATGGTTGAGACCCAAGCCTGCAGCTCATTTTAACCCTTCATTGCTCACTTATCCTTTCACAAACATGACACTGAATGAATCTTGCCATCGATAATGACAATAAAAAATGTATGTCCTCCTTGAGGACTTTCAACACGTTAAGTGTGGAATTGCTGTTGTTGTTGTTGATTACCTCCGAGTCAAGCACAACTCATAGTAACCCCATGAACAAAAGCCCTGAAGCCCCTCTACAGCCAATGACATTAATCAAAGTTCATAGAATTTCCAGAGGCAAGTTATTTAGGAAGTGGATGCCACTCCTGCTTGCAAACAGAGGTAAGTGTGAAATAAAACTCTATAAAATCATTAAAATAGAAAATAAAAATTTAAAAAGCAAGCCATCAAGTTGACTTAACTCATGTTGGCTCTGTATCAGGTTTTTAAGGGCAAAGTTAGCAGGAGCGGACTGTCTTGTCTTTTTCTGGGTGGCAGGCTGGTGGATTCAAACTTCCAACATTTTTGTTAGCTGGTCAACACTTAATGCACTTGCCGCAAGGACATAGACACAGTGAATTACAGGGTTCGACAGGACCTTCAATTGTATCTATCTCACCTCCTTTGTTGACTGAAAGGTGGTAAATCAGCTGCTGCAATAGCCATCACCGCTGATACCCAGCTTGTGCTGCTGGTATACCCCGGAGAGAAGGGCAACTATATTACCAAACTCTTTTTCAGTTCTCAGTGTGATTATACAGTGAGTCTGATCTGGTCCTGGTTTTTGTAGTTGTTTGAGTTTTCTCATTAAATACCTCAGAATGTAACATGAAGACAGTCTCCTTTTTCTTAACTCCAACTTTTCAATCCTAGCACAAAAATGGTAACAACATTCTGCCAAACTAGTTCATAGGCCAAATCTTTATGCTTGCAAGCTTCCTTTAGGTGAAAAAGCTAATGTGTTCCGAGGGTGGCTGTGGGTAGAAACACTTTTCCTGCCTAGAGAAGGGAAAACCCAGTGTTCTGGCAGCCTTATAGGAAGGCTTGGTGGTTGTTGCTCTGTGCTATTAATTCCTTATAAACCAGGAAAAGCCCAGACAAATCCTTTTCATTGTTCTGAGACACATAAAAGGGTTTGATTTACAACCGCTCAGGGCAAAAATAAGCTTCTTGATCAAATAAATATATTTCATGAGATCTCCAGGGTCACCTCTTTGGCCAGTGACCTGGATGCTGAGCTTCAAAGTCTGCACAGGTGGTACATAGCAGGCAGGCTCTCTGCCCAGAAGTCCACTCCTAAACCCCAGGAGAACAAGTCCATGCATAATCATGAGCCTCGCTCAATCTCCACTCACAGAGCTCAATAAGGAGGAGTCCTTGGGGAGCACTCACAAAAGAACAGATGCCTGAAACCCATTCCAAGAGTCTGTTTCCTGGCAGGCAGAGAAGACTAAACATGCTTACCAGCGTATAAGTGAAATTATTGCCTACGTATTAAGAACCAGCTCAAATTCCACCGCCTTTGCAATATATTCCCTAAACCCCTCAAGCAATATGCATGGCTGTCTCTTTTGCATGCCTGCATATGATTCTTAAAAATATGAGCTCATAGGGCTCAATAGCTCTTGTTTACCTGTCTTATTTGATATAATGTGAATTGGCAACCAACCCTATTCAGATCCAGGTTTTTCCTAGGTCAGTCACATGTGAATGGTTTGATACTTAAGTCAGTGTGGACCTATCAACAGGTATATTCTGAATCCTGCAGACATCTCTTACTTAGGCAAGGTATATTTAACCTAATGAATGTCAGTTTTCCTGATCTGTAAAATAAAAGCTATAATGCCTACCTCATGGAGTCTTATTATAAATAAGATAATACATAATACATAATAAAGATATTTGCATAAAGTCTGATACTCGGTAAGGTACCAAACTACTGTTTCCCTGTTGTCTGTGAGGCTGTGTCTCATTTTAGACAGGTATGTAGCCCATACACTGAAGTCTTAAAGCCAGATGTGTTTTACAATTCAGAATTTTAGTAGTCATAATACACACTTCAGGCTTGAGGCAGTATCCTATAAATTTAACATACTAAATTGAACATATGTTCAGGGCATGTCTAAATACATAGCATATTGTTTAAGAGATCATGATAAAAATCTATAAACCTCTTCAATTTTGGTCAGATTTGTTTCAAATAACTACTACTAACTTCTGAAACAGTTTTCCATTAGTGGAGTCATTTGGATTCTGTATAGTGGCTCAGAGATGTGTACCTGTGCTATGATGATTTATAAAGACCCAGATCTTAAGGTCAGGTTTGGCATTCCTCTTTCTTAGTGTCCCCATCATAGACGGAACTCAATGACCTTCTTTGAATTGACTGAGTAAATTGGAAAAAAAAGAATAGTCTTTAAGAAAAATGAGAATAACTCTGCAGTCATCCTTGACATCATCTTCACTTCCTAAAAACAATTTATCTCAAAGCCCTAGCTCTTCTATCATGAAAATGGACAGTACAACAGCAATATTTTAATCAAAATCACCGACTCTTCCTGCTTTCTCACTCATCTAATGCTTTTTCTCTTTCAGCTCTACAATCCATTCTCTACACAGCAGCTACGCAGGGTTTCCATCATCCTCAGCATTATTGCCGTCTTGGGTCAGAAACTTCTTTCTTGGAGGGAGCTGTCCTCTACGTTCCAGTGGGAACATCAGCATCCCTCGTTTCTCCCCACTGGAGTCCAGCAGCATCTTCTCTTCTCTTAGGTGACTCCCCAAAATATCTCTGTTGTTGGTTGTTGGTATGCTGACTCTGATTTATGGTGAGTCCTTGTATCTCAGAACAAACTTTGCCTCATCATGTGTTACCGTCCTAATTGCCAATACATTTGAGCTCACTGTTGCAACCACAGAGTTAATCCATCCACTTTACTAAACACAAAGTGTCTAAACAATGACCCCTGGATGACAAAAATCACCCATGGTTGGGACCCATTGCTGTAGAGAGATCTATAACAAATACCAAAAAAAAGGGAAAGATGCAGAGAGAGTAAGCAGCACATCAGAGTGATGCCGTGTCAAAAGCACTTGGACTGCTCTTGCTGTCTCTGAAAAAGGAGGAAAATGTCAAGACAGCAAACCAAACACTGAACAATATCTAGAAAGTAGAGAAAACATGGAAATTAATTCCTCCTGAAGTTCCAGTAAGGAATACAGTTTTGCCCACACCTTGATTTCAGCTCAATAAGACATATTTTGGACTTCTAGAGTATAGCATAATACAATGATAAATTTGGGTTGTATTAAGCCCGTAAGTGTGTGGTAATTTGATGCAGATGCGATAGAAACAATATAGTCTCTTTCTAAGTATGTTGGAAGCAAGAGTGGCATCCTCTTCCTAAACAACACGCCTCTGGAAACTCTATTAATGTTGATAGATGATGGTAGTTATAGAAAGACCTCAGGCCTTTTGTTCATAGAGTCACTTTGAGTAGTACTCAACTAAACAGCAATCAGCAACAACAACAACAACATCTTATTATCATACCCAATACTTAGTTCTTGACATTTTTTTTACAACAATGTCCACAATACCTAATACACAAGTAAAATTAATTAGATCAGCCTCTGGTTGCATTAGTCACTCAACTTTGATTGGTATTGTTAGCTGTTCCTTGATATATGAAATGAGAAAAATAATACTACTTTGTGGAATTGAGGACAAAACATGAGAAGCCTAAAGTTGGGTTCTACTTTTGCCTCTAAATCCATGTAGGAGTTATCTTTTCAAGATATGCAGCACATCAGCAGAGAACTGCCAGAAGTCCAGGCTGAGCTTAGAAGGGATCGTGGTACTAATGATATTGTAGCTAATGTTAGATGGATCTTAGCTGAAAGCAGGGAATACCAAAGGAATGTCTATCTGTGTTTCATTGACTATGTGAAGGTGTTTGACCATGTGTATCATAACAAACTGTGGCTGACTCTGAGAAAAATGGGAATCCCAGAACACTTGATCATGCTAATGAGAAACCTATACTTGGACCAAAAGGCAGTCGTCAGAACAGAGCAAGGGAACACTGCATGGTTCAAAATTGGGAAGGGCATATGCCAGGGGTGTGTCCTATTCCCATACCTTTTCAGCGTGTATGCAGAACAGATTATCCAGGAAGCTGGGCTCTATGAGGAGAAGTGTGGTGTCAGGATTGGTGGAAGATCTATCAACAATCTGCGATATGCAGATGACACAACCCTGCTTGCTGAAACTGAGGAGGACCTGAATCGCTTGCTGCAGAGGGTCAAGGACTACAGCCTTCAATATGGATTGAGGCTCAATGTGAAGAAGACAAAGATTCTCACCACTGGACCAATTGGCAGCATCAGGATGCATAGTGAAGAGATTGAGATTGTTCACAGCTTTAGTCTGCTTGGCTCCACAATCAACAGTCTTGGCACCGGCAGCCAGGAAATTAAAAGATGTATTGCGATGGGAAAGTCTGCTGTTAGGGACCTCTCCAAAGTACTGAAGAGTAATGGTGTCTCTCTGGAGACTAATGTGCTTCTGATACAGGCTATGGTCTTTGCAATCACTTGTTATGCATCAGAGAGTTGGACAATGACCAGGGAGGATAGAAGGAGAATTGATGCCTTTGAGCTGTGGTGTTGGAGAAGAGTATTGAAGGTACCACAGACTGCTAAGAAAACAAACAGGTTCATCCTGGAGAGGGTTAAACTGGGATGCTTCTTGGAGGCAAGGATTCTGGGGCTTCGTCTGACATATTTTGGACATATTGTAAGGAGGGATGGTCCTTTGAGAGGGACATCATGCTTGGGAGGGTGGAGGGACAGCACAGGAGGAGAATGCCCTCTATAAGGTGGATTGAGTCAATGACTGGGGTAATCAGGATGTGTGTATTTGAGACAGTGCAATTGGCACAGGACAGAGCAGAGTTTAGGGCTGTTGTACATAGAATCATTACGAGTCACAAGCGATGCGATGGCACATAACAACAACAATGTGCTCTGTATCTTTTTTGGCTGATGTTTTGATTTGATTAAATATAGTAGATAGAGCACACAGACTAGGCTTTCCTCTGATACCTTCTAAAGGCCCATAAAAAAAGAGATTTTCTTTCCAAAGTACAAACTCACAAGAGTAAAAGGAACAGAAGCAGGAAATAAATCAACAAAATATTGGAAACTAAAAAAACAAAATGCTAAAACAAAATGACTTTGTAGACTCTAGAAAATGAAAATCTGACCCACCTCTAGGAGAGCTGAAGCAAGCTGATAAATAAAATTTCAGATATCTCTTTCTGTTTCTCTTTGTCACTGAGTTGGAAGTGACTCATGATTGACCTTCCAGAGTGTTTTTGGAGATTGTAAATTGCATGGGGATGACTCATCTTTCTCTTGTGGAGCCCCTGATGGATTTGAAGCACCAGGGAGGGGCTGCCTTTGAGTTAGCAGCACAACTAAGAACTTGAACTCCCTATTTACAAAGAAAGAAGTGAGACCTCTGTATCCCCTCTCTCACATGTCAAAGCTGCAACTACTATTCCCCTAGAAGACAAGAAATTGACCCTTTGGAGACAGTGAAGCACAATTAATTCTAGATTGGAAGTAGTATTTCAATTTAGAGCTGAGATAATATTTTAAGCACAGGGAATTTGACAAAAATTTGTCTATAAGATTATTTTTTTTACTTGAATCTGCAATCAATGCTGGTGGATGTAGAGGTCAAGCAATTAAAAGACATACTACACTGTGAAAATTTGTTGCAAAGAACTCTTTAAAGTATGAAAGAACAAAGATGTCACTGAAAGAACAAAGATGTCACTTCATGCCTAATTCAAGGATAAAAATACTATACCATTTGCCTCAGATACCTTCCAAACTGGATAATTAATGAAGAAGACCAAAGAAGATTAATTGATGTCTTTGAATTATCACATTGACAAAAAAAAAAACAAAAACAAACAAGTGGCTATGCTATCGAATTCCAGAGGAACAAATCTGTCTTGGAAGAAATGCAGCCAGAATGCTCCTTAGAACTGAATGAATGGATTCATCTCACGAGCTTTGGACATGTTGTCAGGGTGAATCATCCCTGGAGAAAGGCACCATACTTGATAAAGCAGAGTATCAAGAAGAAAAGAGGTAAGTCCTCAATGAAACAGTGACACACAGACTATAAAAATGGACTCCAACAATGATTGTGAGGATGACACATGACCAGGCAGTGTTTTGTTCTACAGAGAGTCACCATGAGTCAGACACTACTCGACAGCACTTAACATCAACCACGTAGTTACATGAGTCAGAACTGACTCCATGACAAAGTTTTTTTGTTTGGGTTTTGTTTCTGTTTTGGTTAAATGAATTTTGAGAATCCCTTGCCTCTTTCAACTAGCTTCTCAAAGGCATGGTAGCCAGGCTTCTAGTCTGCAGGCCAGAGACTAGATTTTTGCTTGAATGATTTGGCCAGTCAAAAGGAAAAGACATTTAAATGACTATAGTGCTAATTTTCATCCATCTATCATGAAGCCTAGTGTCCCTGGGTGGTGAAATGAAGTTCTTGACTGTTAATTGAAATGTTTGGACATTCGTTCAAGTCTATCCACAGGCATCTCAGAAGCAAGTTCTGGTTATCTACTTATGACACATAGCCATTGAAAACCCTATAGGACATAGTTGTACTTTGATACCGATGAAGATGCCATGAGTCAGAATCAACTCTACAGCAGCCAGTACCATGAAGCCTGCCCATCAGCCCTAATCATGCTCCTCCAAGCTTTCACATGATTTCTTAATAGCCTGCTTTTAATTATGTACCAAAAGCTCTGAATTGACAGATACGGGAAGAAAGCATCTAACCTGAATAGTCATGACCAAAACTAACAAGCCCTCAGAAAGGTAATTTGTAAACACCAGAGATAATTTAGAAGAAAAAACTTAAAAGGGAAAAATAACTAGCACTAATATCCTCCTACAGACAAGAGATCATTGTAGTTACAAAATAAAAACAGGATGTTATTTTCAATAGGAGAAGTCATAAAAACAGCAACAAAAAGAGTTCTTGGAAATCTAAAAATAAGTCAACTGTAATGAACATCTCAAAAACAAACAGATGAAAAGAGAATTAGTAGATACAAGTGTAAAAAGTACAAGTAGTTTCCAATTTACAGCAGGGCTTTGTTGCAACAACTGCAACACAAATTGGTTCTGACATAAGTCTAATACCTCTTTCCCTCCCAATACTGCCTTTTATTATCAATGTCTTTAGAAATCTAATCTTTGAATATGAGTAAACACCTGATAATGATAATGTTAGCAAATTGTGCCCTGCAGCACTGTATAAAATATAAGATACTAATATTATATCTGGGGGTGGAAATTAATTCAAACAGACCATGGTATGTCTAGATCCTGAACTCATAAGCTAAAGACTAGCTTTATACAGAAAAATGTATACCTTAAGACATTTTTATGAATATTTTACCTGTTCATATGGGTTTCATTGTGTATTATGTTGTGAATATTTTAAAACAATGGAACTGTGGACTCTATGTGTACCTGTATGTCTTTTCCAAGAAGGTGGTAAGGCAAATGCTTATCTTCTGTTGCAGAAGTTAATGCACAGTATCTCACAATAAAGAATTAAGAGACCACCCAAAAGGATTCCAGGTAGTCATAATGGCTTGTTGGGGCAAGGTATTATTATTGTCCTTTAAAAATCTTTGCTAGAAAAAAAAGCTTTAAAAACATGCAGATGTTAGATTTTCATGTTTTTTAGATGAATTTTTAGGATCATCAGATATGGCTACCATGATTGCATGTATGGTCTACTATACAGATAATGACAAATTGAAGGATAGTGCTGCAATTGTTGTCAAGAATATTTCAAGATCTATTCTGAGTTACAATACTATCAATGATGTTCCTGTTAGGTACCATCCAGTCACGTATGACTCATAGCCACCTTATAGACAACAAACCTGAAACCTGCCTTATCTTGTGCTATCCTCATCATCTCTAACACACTTCAACCCATTGCTGCAGTCACCATGTCAATCCATGTCATTGGGGATTTTCTTCTCCTTTGCTGACCCATTATCTTTCCAAGCATGATGTTCCTTTCCAAGGAATAACCTTTCTTTGCAATACAGCTAAAGTATGAACAAAGCTTCACCATCCTTGCATCCAAGGAGCACTCTGGCTGTACTTTTTCCAAGACATATCTGTTCATTACTTTCCGAGTCCGTGGGATATCTAGTACTCTTCTCCAGTACCACAACTCAATGGCATCAATTCTTTTTATGTCATCTTTATTCCTATCAGATGCATAACAGGTGATGGAAAAGATCATTCCTGAAATCAGGCAAAATTTAGTCTTCAAACTGACATCATTGCTCTTTAGTACTTTGGAGAGGCCCCTGATAGCAGACTTGCCCAAAGTAATATGCCTTTCAATCTCCTAAATGCTTGGAGTTGATTTTGGATCCAGGTAAAATGAAATTATAAACATTGCTATTATAAACAATGATGTAATAAACATAGGTGTATGTATATAAAAAATGAAATTATTGAGAAATTTTAATCCTTTCTCCATCTATCACCATGTTGTCTATTGGCCCAGTGGTAAGGACATTTGTTTTATTGACCAAGAAAGACATTCAGCTGTATGAATCATAGCAAATTATGGATGGCATTGTGAGGAATGGGAATTCCAGAACAACTGTGCTTATGTAGAAGGTGCACATAGAACAAGAGACAGTTTTTTGAACACAAGAGTCGCTGGAAGATTAAAACCAGGAAAGAAGAGTCATGATTGTGTCTTTTTACCATATCAATTCCATTTGTATTCTTAATAAATAATCCAATAAGGAAGAGGTTATAAAGAATAATGTGGCATAAAGATTGAAGGATGACTCATTAGCAACATGAAATATGCAAATGACTTAATCTTGCCTATTGAAAGTGAAGAAGATTTGCAGCACTTATTGATGAAGATCCAAAGTTAGAGTCTTAAATATAATAAAAAACACAAAAATCCTTACACCTGAATGTTTATTCAGTCATGATAAATGGGGGAACTTAAGATCGTCATTTGTATCCACATTCAACATTCATCATCAAGAAATTAGGCAATATATTGCATTTTGGAAAATTTGTTGCAAAAGACCTTTTAAAAGTTTTAAGCAAAGTTTTCTAAAGTGTGCGTGACCCAAGCCGTGACGTTTTCAGTCACATTATATACTTGAAAAAGTCACACAATGAATAAAAAAGATAAAAGTACTGATGTACTTGAAGTATGATGTTGATGAAGAATAATGAGTATACTGGACTTCCAAGACAGCAAACAAATTTGACTTGGAAGTGAGTCCAAAATGCACCTTAGAAGTGAAGATAGCGAGACTTCATCTTATGCTTAGGGAATGTTATCAGAAAGGATCTGTAACCTGAAGAAAGGCACCAAGCTTGGTAAAGTACAGAGATCAGTGCAAAAGAGGAAGATCCTCAATGAGAAGGCTTGACACAGTGGTTGTAACAATGACTCAAATATGGCCATCATTGTGAAGATGGTGGGGAACTGGGCAGTGTTTCGTTCTCTTGTAAACAAGGTTGCTGTGAGTTAGAAGTGACTCAACAATACCCAAATGCAACAAGAAAAAAAAAATACACACACACACACACATGCACACACATATATCTATATGCACACACACACACACACACACACACACATATAAAACAATTGGTACAGTGTCTGATACATAGTAGACATTATATAACTTTATCATTCATTAAAGGGCCCTGGTGGTGTAGTTCATAATGTGATGGTCTGCTAACTGAAAGGTCAAAGTTTGAATTTGCAGCTACACTGTAGAAAATAGACAGTTTCTTCCCAGAAAGATTTACACAGCCTTGGAAGCCCAGTTTGCTGTGAGTAATAAACCTACTCAATAACAGTGGGTTATCATTTATTACTCTTAACTATTTTAACTTTTCAAAGGTTGTTCATATACTACAGGCAACATTTTAATATCTTTTTCAATTCTTTTCTGTACTTCAACAAAAACACTTAACAGAAAGCTTTAAAGACATATTTTCTATTAACAATGAAGTAGGTTTCCTGCCTTGCCTGAAATCAACTCACCTCCTTCTGCCCATCTGCTAGCAACCCAGGTACAGGGTATGTTTAATCTCATTAAATTAGATAAGGTCTGGGATAACAGAAGTCTGGCAGGAAAAACAGGAAAACTAATAGTCTTGTTTCAGGTTCCTGGTGCTTCTATACTAGAAACATCACAAGTGAATAGAGTTAAAGAAGAGAAAGTAATTTCTTCACAGTTCTGAGGCTAAAAGTTCAAATCAGGTTCTATTCTACATCGATTTCTTCTGTGTAAGCTGTCTTGGTTGTTCTTTGATACTCTGAGTGACAGATAATCATCTCTAACATCTGTCTGCCTCTGTGTGTACCTAATTGTAGCTATTCCCTTCTTTTTACTACACAGAAGTGACTAGATTTAGAGTACATATAACAAAAATTACAAAGAAAATCCAATTTCCATGCAGGATTGCATCCACAGGTACAGGAGTTAAGAGTTCTAACACATATCTTGGGGGATCCAGTTTAACACATTGCAAACATCTACTGCACCAGCTTCAGCTTCTGAATTGAAGGATGAGAGACACAGAAGACTGGACAACTGTATTTCTTTAGCATATTGAGTCACAGGCAGTGCTGTTTCTATGTACCTACACACTTAATTTGCTCCCCTGGTCCTTCTAAGTGGCAACTCATTAACACCTCTAAGCTGACGTTTTACGCTTTGCTTTCTAATTCAATGTACATTAGCATAACAGAATGTGTACTGAAGCAGCTTCTCTGGATAAACTACCTTACTTATTCAACCACTTTGGAGAAAAGATTTTTCTTACAAAAGCAAGAAATACCCACACTCCTTTTAAACAAACACCTTATCACTATAAAGCACTTTGACTTTTCAAATGTTGTTCATTTATGCTACCTGAAACATTATTATGGTGTAGGATGGACAGAATTGTTCTCATTTGGCAAATGAGAAAATCAAAGTACAGAGGCAAACAGATGACTAACTTTGGTCACACGGCTCAGTAATGACCAGGTGAATCAGAAATCCCACCTTGATTCTAAAATTTTACATCTCTCTATTAAATCGGGTAAATTGTATGTGCTAATTTTCCTACTAGTCTAATCCAAAAATTAAGATCACAAAAGAAGAATACAAAGCTACATGCTGAAACCCTTTGAAAGAAAGGCAGAAAGGTGGGGAAGTGGGAAGGAGTAGTGCTAATGGCCTTAAGGCACAAATATTTTATGTAGACTGACGGTAAGAATCCAAAGAAATGATTCTTCATCAATGGGAAAATTGGGTCACCTGAACCTCCTGGTATTAGGAGTCCGGTTGCAAAAGTGAGTGCAGCCAGAGGAAGCCACAGCTCATGGAGGTCCCATCACCACAAAGCAGACAACAGCGAAGGCTTGGATAAATGACAAGAGGCCAACTGTTGGTTGTTTTGGGGTTTTTTCCCCCTCATTTTTTTAAATGTATCACAATGAGCAGGAAACATACTTGAAATATTTTCAAGAGTATTATTTAATTACCATCTACAATCAATTTAACAATGACAATAAAGTACTATGACAATCTTTTTTTTTTTCTATTTTTTTTTTTTTGTTGTTTTAGTTTGAAAATCCCATATAGTTCTGTTTGGTAGTCTCCACGTATTTTGGTACAGTTTGAGATCAGCATTGTTATAGTAACAAAAAATACTAACAAGATTACATTATAGAAAAACACCAAGAATATCAATTTTGGTTTCACTGTTTCTCTTTATCTATCTTATCTGTCTATCTTTCTATCTATCTATCTACAATGCAAAGGCTGTTCATATACCTCTTCATCTCGGGGTCACTTTCATGTATGCTTTTTTTCCTACCCGAACTTGTTCTCTCCCCCCAAAGTAAACAAACAAACAAAAACCCTAGTCAAAGCTTTGTTCCACAGTGGACAACCAACTCAAGTTATGCTTCTACTTAAAAAAGAAGTCAACTCTTGATAATGCTAGTCAAGTGTTGGAAGATGAGAAGAATTCTGAGATGGGAGCCAGGCATAGCAGAGAGTGCCATAATCGATTGCAATATCTTTCTCAAGCTCCCAGGACATTGAAACGACGACTTATCGTTTGTCATCCCTGGGCAAGAGTTTCTGACAGATGCTGTCTTCAGAACGAGAGTGCTGCTCTTAGCAGTCACACAGCAGGAAAAGCAGTCAGTGGTTAGTCAAGCAGTCAGCGGATGGTTACTGAGCCACCACCACAGAGGCATCCACTTCTGGGAAGCCACCCAAGTCAGGAAGGGCACTTTATGAAGAATGCACATGCCATGATATCACTCATTATTCTTACACTGTGTGGCGCGGGGGTCAAATTTGTCACCTTCAAAACAAAATATTTTTTTGTGCTATTAGTTGAAAGTTTGCAGGACAAATTAGTTTTCCATTTTATAGTTTGTTCCTAAACTGTCCTGTGACGTTGGTGGCATTCCCAGCATTCTACCCATTTCTACCATGAATTTTGTGTTTCTAATCATCTGAATTTTCCACCTCTTCCTGCCTTCTCATTTTGACTTTTAGGCAAATGTTGTCCTTTTGACCTCATGTAATTGATCTAAGGAATGCTTCTTTTCAAAGGCTGTTGTTTACTTTATGAGCCCATCTATTGTTCAACTGCCTCTGGGAATGACTTTGGATCTAGGTCAGAGGAAGTTTTAGGATTATAGCCTTGGGGGTTCCTCCCATCTCCATCACATCAGTAAATCTGGTCTCTTGTTTTGTGAATTTCCTTTTTTTGTTCCATGTTTTTCTCACACTCTGTCTAAAGCTTCTGTTGTCATCTTATCTGAGCAGTCAGCAGAGTAGCCAGGTCCCTTTGAACTCTTCTGGTCTAGGGGTGATTTTGGCTATGGTTCATGTAGTCTGTTAGTCCTTTGTACTAATTGCTCCCTTGAGTTTATGGTTTTCTTCATTTTCCTTTGCTCCAGATGAGAAGAAACCAATAGCTGTTTCTTAGGTAGCATTTGCAATCTATTAAGACCTCAGATCCAATGCACCAAGGCAGTGGCAGGGAACATTGTCTTGATGAAATATGTTGAGCAATTGACATAAATGTCCTCCAAGTCTATAATCCTTTACCTTCAAGAACTTCATTCTTCACGACATTTGGTTATGTTTGAGAAGTTTCCGTGACTGCGTCCTTCTGTGTGTCATTGTTTATTTTAATATACATGCAGCATCTGCATTTGTGTATACAGAAATAAACTTGAAACTGCATATGGATGTGTTCCCTTGTATCTTCCACAGCTCTTTAACAGACCTATATTGTTGTTAAGTGCCCTATATTATTGTTCAATAGTATTGTTACAGGATTGTCCAAGACATAGTAATTACTTTTGTTGTTAATGGGTGCCATCAAGGTGGATCACAGCCATAGTGACCCTAAGGACGGCATAATGAAACTTTACCTAATCCTATGCTATGCTCATAATCTCTGTATGTTTTAGCCCACTCACACAGTGACTGTGTCAATCTGTGTGTGTCCTTGAAGGTCTTCTTTTCCTTCTTTATGTTTCCAAGAATGAGGCCCTTTTTCAGGGTCTTCCTCCTCCTAATTACATGCTTCACGTATGTGAGACAAAATCTCACTGCTTGCTTCTGAGGAGCACTCCTGCTGCACTTCTTCTATGACAGACTTTTTGTAATTACTGTGGTTGTCCTTTATTTTTGTGTAACTCTCAGGGTCTTCTTTTGCCTTTGCTGTATTTTACTGACTTCCTCCATATTGTATATCTACTTTCCCTTCACCATAATTAATCTATTTATTCCTTTTCTTTCTTGGTAATCATCAAACCATTACTAACAAATGTCTTCCTTTCTCTTCCTTTATTTGCAACTATCAAGAAATTTTTACCTATGCATTATTTTTTTCCCTTCCTTCCTTCCTACCTTCCTTCCTTCCTTCTTTTTGTGATAATTGTTTTATACACTATATTTTATTTTGTAAGTGACATTTCACTCAGCATAATGTCTTACAAAATTCATCCATATTGTGAAATTCATCGTTGTTTATTGTTGCATAGTATTCCATTGTGCATACATAACAAAGCTTATCTAGTTATCCACTGAAGAACACTTAGATTGTTCTCATCTCTTCATTACTGTTGATAATGTTACAATGAACATAAGTTTGCATATATCCGTTTAAATTTCTATCACTCTAAAAAAGTGCAATACTGTTTTCCATAGTAGTTTACCATTTTGTATTCATATCAACAACATATAAGTTTGTTTCAATACCTCCACATTCTGCTAGCCTTTATTGTTTTCTGTTTACTTGTTTTATCATTGTAGTTATTGTCAGGATGAGGTATAATCTCATCATTCTGGTTTGCATTTATTTAAATGACTAAGAAAGAATGACAAAGAATTGGACCATTTTAACTACTGTTGCTGTTGTTACGTGCTTTTGAGTCACTTACAACTCATAATGATCCTATGTACAACAGTTTTGAACTCTGCTCTATCCTGAACCAACTTTATTGTCTCTAATACACCTACCCCTATTACCCTAATCACTGAATCAATCCATCTCATCAAAGGTATTCCTTTCTTGTGCTGTCCCTCCACACTCTTGAGCATGATGCCCCTCTCCAAGGAGTGGTCCCTCCTTGCAACATGACCAAATATGTCAGACATAGCTTCAGAATCATTGCATCCAAGGAGCAGCCAGGTTTTACCCTTTCCAGGACAAACTTGTTTTTCCAAAATATATTCAATACTCTTCTCCAGCACCAAAGCTCCAAGACATCAATTCTCCTTCTATCATCCCTAGTCATTGTTTAGCTTTCTGATACATAGCAAGTATAGTTGCTATTCAGTGTTCTGGAGAGGTCCTTGACAACAGACTTTCCCAGTGAAATTAATCTTTTGATTTCCTGGCTGCTAATACAAGATTGTTGATTGTGGATTTAAGCAAACTTAAGCTGTTAACAATATCAATCTCTTCATCTGCTCTCATGATGCTGCCAATCAGCCGAGTGGTGAGAATCTGTTTTCTTGATGTTGAGCTTCATTCTATATTTGAGGTTATAGTCTTTGACCTTTTGCAGCAATCTCTTCAGGTCCTCATCAGTTTCAGCAAAGTAGGTTGTGTTATCTGCATAATACAGGCTGCTGATGAATCTTCCTCCAATCCTGATGCCACACTCCTCCTCAGGATTACCTGTTCCACATATAGATTGAAAAAGTATAGAGATAGGACATACCCCTGGCACACACCCTTCTCTATTTTGAACCGTGCAGTGTTTCTTTGCTCTGTTCTGATAACTGTGCCTCCTGGTCCAAGTGTAAGTTTTGCATAAGCACAATCAAATGTTCTAGGATTCCTGTTATGATGATAGTAAAAAATATTGAATATACTACATTCAACCAAAAGAATGTACACATTTTTTTAGGAAGTAAAACCAGAGGTTCCTTGAGACTTTGTTTCATATTTTGGACATTTTAGCAGGAAAGACCGATCCCTGGAGAATAACATCGTATTTACTAAAGTTGAGGGTAGGTTAAAAAGAAGACCTTCAAGGAGATGGATTGACATAATGACTACAACAGAGGACTCACACATAATAATGACTGTGAGGATAATGTAGGACTGAGCAGTGTTTGTTCTTTTGAACACGGAATTGCCATTATAAAAAATACGCTGTTCAAATCCATCGTATGCTATGTCGGAGAAAAATGGGCAATCTCCTCCCATGCAACTAACTGCCTCTGAAAACCCACTGGATGGTCAGCTCTGGGTCTGTTCTGACTGAATAGTAGACATCAACAACTGCTACAAATAGACATCCAATTTTTTCTAGCAACATTTGTTAAAGAGGTTATCTTTCCTCCATTCAATGCACTTTGAATTTTGTAGATCAGTTGTCTACAGGCAGATAGATTGGCATGTAGATTCTCAGTTCTTTACCACTGATCTATGTGTCTGTTGTACTATTTTGACTTCCATAGCTTTAGATTCAGTTTTGTTATGACACAGTGTGAAGGTCCCTACTTCTTTCTTCTTCAACGATGCTTTATTGACCCACAATCTTTTCTTATTTCCACATAAAATTTATGTTTGGCTTGGGTTTTTTCCCCACTGATTTAAAGAATGCTGTTGGGATTTGGGCAAGAATTTCAGTTTATCTGCACAAAGCTTTGAGTGGTTGTTGTCCCATGCGGTTGAGTTAAATATCACTCACAATGACCCTCCTTAACCACCGATCTGAACATTGCCCTTTACTGTGCCATCCTTATGATCTCCATCTTTCTCAAGCTCTCTGTATCCATCTTGTTAAGCATCTTCCTCTCTTTCAATGATCTTCCACCTTTCCCCACATGATGTCTGTTTCAGGACTGGCACCTCCTGATAACATACTCAAAATATGTGAGACAAAGGTTCACCAGGCTCTAAAGAACACCATGGATGCACTTTATCCAAGACAGATTTTGCCCTTTGTTCTTTTGAAAGACCATTCAACTATTCCCCCAAAACCAAAATGCAACATCACAGTGCTTGGATCAAGTCTCTTTAGTCTTTAAAACGATATCCTTAGTCTTTAGCACTTTTTTTACAGTTGAACTTGATAGATTTTTTCCCAGTGCAGTATGTCTTTTGATTTTGGGGCTAATACTACCATGGATATTATTGTGGATTCAAGTAAAATTAAATAATTGGCAACTTTAGTCTCTTATCAGTCTATAATGAAATTGCCTCCTAGTCCAATGGTGAGGATTTTTGGAGTGTTTTATGTTTATAGATGTAGTCTATACTGAAGATTGCAGTCTTTGATCTTCTGAAGTAAATGCTTTAAGTTTCCTTACTTTCTGCAAACAAGACTGTGCCATCTGCAAAACAGGTTGTTAATGAATCTTCCTCTATTATTGATGTCACATTGTTCTTCATAGAGTCCAGCTTCTGGAATGATTTGTTCTGCATACAGATTGGATAGATATAGAGAAGGGGAAAAACTACGACCTGTATTTTTCCTGATTTTAAACAATGTAGAGTTTCTTTGTGCTCCTCCAACAATTGCTTCTTGGTCTAGGTATAGGTTTCACAAGAGCACAATTAACTGTTCTGTGATTGCTGTTCTACTCAGTGCTATCCATAATTTGTCATGATCCAGGCATGATATTGGCATCTTTGCAATGTTAAGTCTTCCTAGCCAAGAGCCTAGTTATGTTTTTATATTTGTCTCTCTTGTTTTCTAGTGATATTTGTTGGGTATTTTTGGTGTAAATTTTACTACTCTAATTAGATCTGTTCTTTTGTATTTTCTATGTACAGGGCTAGTGCATATGGTATTGTTATCCTGATATATTTTTAAAGTTCTCTTAGTTAATGTAAAGAATCCAGTTGATTTTTGCATATTATTTCCTGATACTTTCCTGAATCTATTAATTCTTCAAGTTTTGTGGCATCTTCCACACTAACCATGTATAGGATGATGATTTTGATGGTGGTGGTATCACTAAATCAGTTCCCCCTCACACTAACCTTAACTACAACAGAATGAAATACTACCTAGTCTTACACCATCCTCTCAGTCATTGTCATATTTCAGTCTATTGTTACAGCCATTCGGTCATCTTGTCTCAGTGAGGATGTCTCTCTTTTTTAAGACCTGTCCACTTTACCAAGCATGATGTTCTTCTTGATATATTGGTCACACCTGATAATATGTCTGAAGAATATGAGATGAAACCTTGTTGTTGTATACTGTTGAGTCAGAAGCGACCCATACCTGACCTTCTGGTGGATTTTTAGAGGCAGTTAATCACTTGGGAGGAGATTGCCCTTCCTTCTCCCATGGAGTAGCTGGTGGCCTCTAACACTGTGTCTTCAGGATTGCAGTGAAGCTTCTTGCCACTAAGTCTTAACATTTTTTATTCTAAGACATACTTCTTCCAAGACAGATTTGCTTGTTGAGACTAAGGTGTACCTAATTCAGGCCATGGTCTTAATAATTACTTGCTATGCATCACAGGGCTGGAAAATGACTAAGGATGGCAGAAGAAGAATTGATGCCTTCAAGTTGTAGTGCTGGAGAAGAGTCTTGAACATATCATGGACCACCAAGAAAACAAATAGGTCTATCTTGGAGAGGGAAAAACCAAGTTTCTCCTTGAAGGCAAGGATTTTAAAGCTCTGTCTCACATACTTCAGTCATATGGCCAGGAAAGACTGGTCCTTGGAGAAGGACATCATGTTCAGAAGGGTGGAGGGACAGCACAGGAGAGGAAGACCCCAGACGAGATGGATTGATACAGTAACTGGGGCAGTGGGAGTTGTGGCAGAATTAATGATACTGGCTCAGGACAGCACAGGGTTTAGGGTCGCTATGGGTTGCAGGCGACTCGACGGCACATAACAACAACAGTATGATGCATATTCTTTTGCTAATGCCATAATTAAAAGATATCAAATCTACTTGAGTTGTACTAATTCATTGCCAGTTTTCACATGAATATGAGATGGTTGAGACTGCTGTGGCTTGGGTTATGCATTTTTTTCCTCTTAAAAATTTTAAATAGATTATTTTCAGCATATTTGTCCAATGCTGAATTATAAAATTTCTTGATTTCTGCTTTCAGTCAGGAAAGATAGAATTGTATCCTGGGCCCAAGTAAAAGAAAATCCTTGACAATTTTAATCTTTTTCTCCATCCCTCATTGTATTGCTTATTGGTTCAGCTGGGAGGGTTTCTGTCTTCTTTATGTTGTGGTATAATTCTTCAGTAAGTGCTTTTCATCCTCAAGGTTGTATCATCTCTAAATTGTAGGCTTCCACCAATCCTACTACCATTAATGTCCTAATCCCTCATATAATTCATCTTCTTGAATTATTTGGGCAACATGAAGATTGAATAAATATAATGAAAGCACATAACTCTAACAAATCTCTCTTGCTTTTAAGCCATGCAGTAATCCTTTGTTCTGTTCGAAGAACTGCCTTTTGATCTATGTGCACATCCAGCACGGATGCAATTAAGTTGTCCTAGAAAACTATTCTTTGTAATATTATCCATAATTTGTTATGATTCATAGAGTCAATTATGCTTATGATTACATAGTCAATAAACACACAGATAGACATCTTTCTGGTAAACTCTGTTTTCAACCAAGAGCCAGTAATGATGTCCTTCCTTCCAGGTACTCTTCTAAATCTGACTTAAATTTCTGGCAGTTCCATGTTAATGTAATGCTACAGTCACTTTTATACTTCCTTTGCAAAGATTTTAGTGGTATGTAATAGTAACATTTTAACTTTAATTTTGGCTATATCACCTTTCTTTGGGATGGGCACAGAGATGAGTCTTTTCTGGGCAGTTGGCTAAGTAGCTATCTTTCCAATTTCTATAGAAATGTCATGTCTATTACATAGGCAAGTGAACATCTTGTATGCTGCATCTGTTTGTTGAAATATTTCTATTGATTCCATCAATTCTTGGGAGCTTTTCTTTCCACCAGTGCCTTCAGTGACACTAGGATTTCATCCTTCAACACCATATTGATTTTATATTGCATTTTGAATGGTTGAATGTTGATCAATTCTTATCAGTGCAGTGACTATGTAGTCCTTACATCTTTTCTTGATGCTTCCTGTATCATTCAATATTTTTCTTTGCCCATGAGACGTTTCACTATTGTAACTTAAAGCTCAATTCTTTTTCTTCAGTGTTTTAAGGTTGAAAAATGTCAGATACATTCTTTTCTTTTGTCTTTATAACTCCAGATATTTGAAAATTTCATTATAATACTTGGTCTTTTTGAGTTGTCCTTTTAAATCTTCTGTTAAGCTCTCTTATTACATCCTTTCTTTGTTTCCTATGTTCTAGAACAAGTCTAAGAGTCTCTTCTAATGATAATTTGGACAGTTTCTCTGTTTTCCTTTTTTTTGTTAAAGTTTATTCTTTTTTTAAATAATTTTAATGAGCATTTACAGAGATTTTGGATTTCCATTCATTCACTGCTGCACTTCTCTCCCCGCCCAGCCCTCCTTCCCCCCCCCTCC